>NC_069380.1:30732500-31332500 GCF_027475565.1 Acinonyx jubatus | reverse complement strand
TTCATGTAAATGTAACCATGTGAGTATGACTTCTTTAATTTTGCAAAACGTTTTCAATGTTCATCTGCATTTTAACCTATAACAATATCTCACTCCATTTTATTGTCAAATAATATTCCATCCTATGGTATACTCCAAAACTCCTTCCAGTTGCTTTGTCTGCTCAGGCACCACTAGTCAGTTATGGCAGTCAGAAATCACTGGGCAATTTTCTGACACATACTTGCCAAACTAATTGGTTCTCATCCATTGCGTATCGTGCTATGGCTGGAACTGGGTATCAGAGTTCAGAAAGGAAGTTACAACCAAATGAAAACTCTGATCATGCTTTTCGTCTGTAATAGAGGGTCTGTTGGTTACTTTAATTCATATATTGTCTGTATGAATAAGGATGGGTAAATTAGAGCTATACTCATCTTTCATCATGTTAAGAAATTTTCAAATAATTATGGAACGTGTTACTGATCATGATTTGTTTTTATTTGTATTTTTCTGCTTCTTAGATGAATATATGCTCATTAGAAATATATATATTCATGTATATGTATTTTTTTGGTCAAAAGTCACAACTTTATTTAAGGCTACCTCAACCTGTGTTTGCTAAATAGGGGAGATGTATTTTTTGTCCAGATGCTACTGAAATGTCAAGTTCTCTTGAAGCACGTAGAGTGTTGCATAACTAAAGAGTTAAAAATATTAAGTATGATATTTATTATAAACTTCTCACAATATGGATCTCTAAATGATTAATAAATAATTTTTACATCTGACTATTCCACTGAGAAAATCCGAAACTCAGAATTATTTTTATAATTGTCATGAGTCATGGTAAAAGTTTATCCTAAAAGATACTAGCTGCAATGGGTCTAAATGGCCTTAAAGGACACAATATCTAGTTGCAGTATACACACTGATTTGGGTCCCAATTCACACATACCACTATCAAAGGAACAAAAAAATAAATGAATGGCTAAAAACATTTATGAGACACTCAAAGACATATAGGTACATAAGGATTTACTGAGTAGTTGATAACATTAAGAAATGATTATTGATTTTCAGATGTAATAACAGTATTGTAGTTATGTAGTATTTTATAAAGTGTCCATGATTTTAGGAATCTATGTAAGAACTTTTATAGGTAAAATGCTGTGATGTCTAGTATTGCTTCAAATACTTTGAAATGGAAGAAGATTGGGTTGTAGGTAAAACAAATTGACCATATATTAATTACAGAAAGGAGATGATGGGTATGTCCAGTTAGTTCTTTTATCCTCTCTACTTTTTTTTAATATTTTTAAACATTTCCTAAGTAAACAGATATTTTAAAAAAACATTTCTAAAAGTGTGAGGTTCAAATGAATATAATGTCAACATTTACCTATTAAGAGTTGAAACTCATAATGTTTGGGTGCCGGGGTGGCTCAGTAAGTTAAACATCTGACTCTTGGTTTTGGCTCAGGTCACAATCTCATGGTTCATGAGTTTCAGCCTCTCCGTGGACTCTGCACTGACAGTGCAGGGCCTGCTTGAGATTCCCTCCTCCACCCCCTCTCTCTCTATCTCAAAATAAATAAATAAACTTTAATAAAAATAAAATAAAATGGAGATTATGAAATTCCTAATGCTGGACAGAAAATATGTTCTAATTATATATGTACTATATAATCAAATAAGCTATTCCTGATGTGTGTATTATGAATAAATCTCCTATAGTGAATATATATATATTTACTGAATCTGATCTGAATTCTACTCTTTAACTTCATTTTTAGTATATCCTTTAATTTACTATATATTGTTGACCCTTGAAAAACATGAGTTCAAAGTGTGTTGGCCCACTTACAGGTATTTTTTTCAATAAATACATTACAGAACTATGGATGTATTTTCTCTTCTTTATAACTTTCTTAATATATTTTCTCTAACTTACTTTATTGCAAAAATATTGTAATAATACATATAACATACAGAACATATGTTTATGAACCGTTTATGTTACCAGTAAGGCTTCTGGTCAACAGTAGGCTATTAGTAGTTAAGTGTGTAGGGAGTCAAAAGTTATAGGTAGATTTTCAACCATGTTGGGGGTTGGTGCCCCTAACACCTGTGTTGTTCGAAGGTGAACAAAAACAGTAAGTGATCTACTGTGAGGGTAAAGAGAGATTGAAGTGAATGTATTGATCCACTCTGTCCTGACTAGCACAAGAAACACAGTGTTTCTGAAGATTTCAGTGATCCAAATGATAAGCATAAGTATCATACTTTTTAACTACAACTCACAGACAGGTAAGTGACAGTGAACATCATCCCTTCCCTATACGGTTGCTCTTTTAAAAGATCTACCATTGCCTGCCTGGCTTAGTCAGTAGAATAGGCAACTCTTGATCTCAGGGTCATGAGTTCAAGTCCCACATAGGGCATGGAGCCTACTTAAAAAATAAAAATTAAATAAATAAAATAAAGATCTGCCATTACATGTCTCCTTCTTTAATATGTAATAATACCAGTCAATCAATCATTTGAAATAATTTGATTTACAAAACAGGAAACAGTGGGAACAAACTGCCAGAAGTATGGTCTGGTTACTTTTGAGCATTGTTTTTTTTTGTTGTTGGATTTTTTTTTTTAAACTAATGTTGACTGTTTTGTGCATGAAAGAAAGACATTTCATGTACAACCAACAACTGAAAGTGCATCAATTTAACTATAGTGTTAAATTTTGTAGTTTTCTACCATATCTGAAACCTTTCAAAAATACAGTAAAACCTTCTGCGAGTGTTCTGCAAGACGAGCAAACATTTCTAATAAATTTTAACTTGGTAAATGAGTGATGTCTTGCAATCTGAGTAGTGGGTGACCCTGAACATCACATGATCACAACTGAGCCAATGGTTCTTGAAATTCTCTTTGATATACAAGTTATTTGGATTATAAGCATATTTCTGGAATGAATTATGCTCACGAACCAAGGTTTTACTGTATAAGATTGTTTATTGAGTCTGTTGAGTGCAAACATTTGCTCCTGGGTCTGTTGAATCACAGGTCTTGGAGCATGTTGTATTTACTGTAAAAGAAAGCCTGGACTCATCTGCTTTCAACTCTGAGTAGTACAGCTGTATTGTAGGGAGAGTTCTTAGTTTGCTGTTAGCAGTGTGGTGTGGGCAGTGGCACTTCTCCTGACAAATTCAATGTCATTAGGTACATAACTCTTAATTGCAAAAAATCATCGTGGAGCTACAAACCTATAGGGAAATTAAAAGATCTATAGCAGAAAACACTGAGAGGGAGCTACTTTACACAAATTAAATTGACTTATGTTACCCAAACAGTCCTGATGATTTGGAAAGTCTGTCTTTTTAGCCTTGCAGACTAGTTGTAACTTTATAGTTCATTAGCTTACGAGGTATAGGCATGTCCAAACTCAAAAATGCAAAGAGCGACTGATTAAGAGATTGAAGAAAAGCATGGTGGATTGACTTAATTTTAAGTAGACTGGATTTCTTGAAAAAAAACAAAACAAAATAAAACTTCACAAATGTACACACTTTCTCTTCCCAACTTGTTCTCAGATTTTCTTTGCCGTTCAAATTTCAAGTATTTTTGAATATTCAGAAATAAAATTTTCCCTCAACTCAAAGAATAAAGTTTATTTTTTAAAAAATTTATTTATTTGGGGAGAGAGAGAGAACAAGTGGAGGCGGGGCAGAGACAGAGGGAGAGAGAGAATCCCAAGCAGGTTCCTCATTGTCAGCTCAGAGCCTGACTCGGGGTTCAGACCCATAAACCGTGAAATCATGACCTGAGCAGAAACCAAGAGTCGGATGCTTAACCAATGAGCCACCCAGGAACCCCAAAGAATAAAGTTTCTGTTTGACATCAAGAGTCCTGCAAATAATATTTTGTTTTAAAGTCACAAAATAAAGTGAAAAGTTAGTAGTTTTTGATATGCATTTTCTTCATGCTATCAAGTTTAGTTTTATGGACCTGAATACAATTATAATACCATTCTTGATCACTTGCCACACTGGTGAGGGATGTATAAATCTAAGTGATAGTCTACTCTTTAAGAAAAAAGCACATATGTAGCACATTTATCCATGATAGGAAAATTGAACTATTAGGGGAAAGAGAGAAAAAGTGGTATAAGCCCTAGGGCTTAGGACAAGGAAGGGTATGAAAATTTAATTCTAAAAGTGTATAAGGGAAACATGAACGAAATAAATATGATTCAAGGTTTATGGAAAGAAGAACTATGTATTTATGGGGCTCTGTGAAATTTGTGAACAGTCCTGTGCCAAGTGTTTTGGGCATTCAAGGGACCCACAATGGAAAGATGAGCTCCTGATATTAATAGGTAATAAAATATATTTTAAAAATACACTAGGTCACCTGAGTGGCTCAGTCAGTAAAGCTTCTGACTTCACCTCAGGTCATGATCTGATGTCAGCTCTGAGCTGACAGCTCACAGCCTGGAGCCGGCTTCGTATTCTGTGTCTCCCTGTCTCTCTGTCCTTCCCCACTCATGCCCTGTCTCTCTCTCAAAAATAAATAAACATTAAAAAAATTTAAAAATACATAAATGACTGAAGTAGAAGAGTGAACTAGTTTTAAAAAGATGGATTCAAGTCCTGAAAAGTTCTAGGTCTTGGTCTTAAGAGTCAACTCCACCAAGCTACTTGTAGAAACTTACTGGCACTACTCATCATTAAAAGAGAGAACATATGAGTGAATAGCATAGCATAGTTGAGATTCAAGTTGTTTGTGAAAAGTGGTAGAGATGGGTTGGAAGTTTCCTGAAATGTCTGAAATGCTTTTCTTAGCAATGTCTACTCAGTGTCATAATCATTCTTAAAGTCCAGCTCAAATATCACCATATCTGGCACCTGGGTTGCTCAGTCGGTTAAGCATCTGACTTCAGCTCAGGTCATGATCTCCCTGTTCGTGAGTTTGAGCCCCACATCGGGCTCTGTGCTGATAGCTCAGAGCCTGGAGCCTACTTCTGATTCTGTGTGTGTGTGTGTGTGTCTCTGCCCCTCCCCAGCTTGCACTCTGTTTCTCTTTCTCTTTCAAAAACAAATAAAACCTTAAAAAATTATCACAACATCTATGAAGCATTTGCTTTTTCACCAGAGGCTTGTTTTTTGCTCACCCTTCAGTATTTCCATCACTCTTTTTCCCTTTGGGCTACCATTTGTTCACATCTTTTCTTTGCCCTGGACTATGAACTCTTCAAGATTGGAAACATCTATTTAATCACCCCCACCACAAATCCACACACATAATCAATAGCATATCTATGAAAGACTAATTCCTAGCAACATAGATATTTGCCAAATAAATTTAAAAAATAAATAAATTGTATGTTTGAAAAATTTAACATTAAAAGATAAGGTCAAAGTTCAGGTTACTTATACTTTATTTTTGTAGCTTACACAATTATGGAGTTTGGAGGCCTTCTCTTAATATTTCCCCCAAACATCCCTGCACCCCTGAGAATATTAGTTGCCCACCATAATTACAAATAGTAAAAATAGTGTATTCTTATCCATACTGTAAATTAATGCTATTCACCTGCAACTGAACAATGTGGAGAAAAATTAGAGTTAGGTGATTTCTTTTTTTTAATGTTCATTTATTTAGTTTGGAAGGGGATGGAGAGGGACAGAAGGAGTGGGGGAGAGAGAGAATTCCAAGTAGGCTCCATGCTGAGCTTACCACAGGCTGGAGCTTAACCCCTGAGATCATGATGTGACCCGAAATCAAGAGTTGGACGCTTACCAACTGAGCCACCCAGGCGCCCCTAAGAGTTCGATAATTTCTGAGACTGTTTGGATATGCACATAGTGACAGCCACATCACAAATTATGAGAGATAATAAAATGTTGAACTCTTTTTGTGTGTAGGAACTAAAGATTCCTTCAGTTAAAAGAAGTCTTGTATGATCTCTGACTCAACTCTCTTTACTAAGTGCACTTTTGAGATTAAGTTATATAAGTATTCATCTTTTTTCTTACAATATTATAAATTCCTCAACAGCAGGAGATGTGTTTAATATGTACAACCACCACCTATGTTAGTATTATATACCCTAAATTCGCTCATATTTTTTTTAATTGTTGCCCCTTCTTTTTTCATGATTTCTAGTTGATTTGAAACAATGCTTATAAACTCAAATGGGTCTTTGGAGTCAAATCACATTCGACTTCTCTAGGCCCATCTAGACCGACATTTAATAACATTTCTCTCATTTTCAACAAGCTCCTGTTACAAATATGCCTATTTTGCGCATCACCTAGTTCCATTGCCATTTCCCTTTAGAAGTCTTTCTCACTGGTTTTCCTTACATTAAAACTCTATATATTTGCATTACTTGTACTAAAAAATGTAGAACATAATTTTTAATATGTTCAGTTATCTGCCCTCATTATTGACCATATGAAACTATCATTCCTCCCCACAAAAAGCAGATACAAACTAAGAGCAGTACCCTCAGCATATAAATTGGCTATGACAGCTGACAAACAGGCTCTGGGAAGGTTTCGTAGAGGAGGTCAAAGCACATTACTATGGTAGAATCACTGGCTGGGAAAGTTGATGCTAAAAACTATCTGTTAAGTCCTGTCTTCTTTCACTAGATCATAAGTACTTCAGGGACAAGGAGAACAAGGGCTATGTCTTTTTCATTTCCAGTCATCCACGAGTCACATAGTGCTTGCAATACAAAAGATGTAGAAGACAAATTTGTCGAATGAAACTGTTGAACTAAGAATAGGCAAGAGGTTGTAACATGAAGGGATTTGTCTGACATACAAAAGAGTGTGATTGAGCATGTACCGAGAGCCAGTGAAGAAAAGAGACTCACGAGAAAGGTGACAACATGGCACAGTGCTGCAGAAAATTAAAGTAGAAGGAAAATAAAAAAAGAACTGGATTTTGTCATTGCAGTTTGGGTGTATTGTTATCTGTTAATTGGCCACGTGTGTTTCCTAGTCTTTAAAATACGTGTTTATATTGCTCATCAATTTTCCTCCCCAGTCCTTTATACTGGTTTTATTGATTTGTGGAAATTCTCTACGATACTCCTGTTATGAATCTTTTGTTGGTTTTGTCTATTTACATACCACTCCCAGTTCATAACCTATAACTTTGCTGTCTTTGAGTTTAATTTTAATATGGTCAAACTTATGACACCTTTCTTTCACATTACTCACGAAATTATTTCCCACAATAGGTCCAATAACTATTCACCTACATTTCCTAGCTGTTTTAAGCTATTGTTTTTGCCAGACAACACTTGATTTCATCTGGATTTGAAATTATTTATTTCTGTATCTCTATTTAAGTATCTTGGGAGTAAAATTAAGGAGAGTAAAACTGAAGAAATCTATTAGTGTTTAATTAAAATAATGTTTTAGAAATACACAAACTTCATCCGAGGTAAATGAGGCTTGCACAATAAAGCAAATTCAAAATAAAAAGTGAAGTTCAGATTAACACCAACAGGTGTTTATAAGACATAACTGAAAGTAAACATTTGGTTCTTTGTATAATTTTGATCACAGAAACATATTTTCTATACATTTGAAGAAAATCAACTAGCCTGAGAGTTGTTACCTAGAAAGAAGTACACAGTTTCTAAGGATGATCTCTGCAGGCTAACTTGTGTTAAACTCAAGTTATAATCCCATTAATGACATGTAAATAAATGATGGAGGAATAAGACTAATTTGAGAGTGATTGTAGGCAGTTCTTTGATACAGATAGTCCCAGAAAGACTAGTTAAAAATGTAAGTGGAGGCAAAATAGGGATATTTTGTAAATACGTATTTCTAAACATGAGTATTTTTGAAATTTTGGGGGATTCTATAACACAATTGGTTTTTCTGTTGACTCTAGATAGATCAGTGATATTAATAAATCAAATAATTGTATATCAATTTTGTTTTATTTGCTTATCAATTAGTATGGATGCATGAGGAAAAACATGATGGGGAAAAGGCAAAATTCACCATCTGTCCTGAGTGAGGTTGGAGGTAGCTGGCCTGGATGGGGGAAAAGGAACCCACTTGGATGGCATGTGTCTTCATTTGCTCTCCTGGCCATTCCCAGTCCAGAGGACAAGGATTGTTGCAAAGAGAAAAATTTTTCCTCTTTCTCTGTCTCCCTTTCTCAACCATCTCCAAATTCAAACTTTTACAGTACAACCGTCAGACTCAGGTGAGGATGAAGGTAAAAGGCAGGAACTATTAGAAAGAAAAGTACTGTAAATATCTGGTCTGTTTTTGGTTTTTGTTTTTTTGTTTGTTTGTTTGTTTTTGTGTTTTAATGCCTTTAATTTTTAATATTTATATTTTGATATAATATTGACTATAATTTCAAGTGTTTGTTCATTTAAGGGTAACCACTAGCATAACAGAAGGAGGCTTTCAAATTTAGAGGCAATGTAGGATACTGATTAAGACTGTGGTCTCTGGAACCTCACTCTCTGATGAGGTAAGTAACTTGGACATGTTTGTGCAATGCCTTGCCTCAGGTTTCCTATCTGTATAATGTGGGTAATGACAGCCACCTCGTAGCATTATTGTGAACATCAAATGAGTTGATAAGTGCAAAGAACTCAGAACAGTGCTTGGCATTAATTAATAACTATTAGAATATCCAAACATATAACAGAATAACAAAAGGGAATTATTTGATCAATTAAACTAAAATAAAGAGAGGGGAAAGAAAGAAAAAAGATGATCACACTAATTTTAGTTAAGAAAGCAGGATGCAAACAAAAGCAGGATGCAAACAAAATATCTTAATAAGAATGATAAATATTAATAGATTACATGTTCCTAATACTTATTTGTCTTTTGATTTATTATTTTCATAAATATTTTGTGAAATTTATATTAAGTATGAACATTTTAAGCATTATGGTATAAAGGTGACCACATTACACACAAAAATTTCTCATCATGGTGGAATTGCGGATTTAATGAAGGACACAGAATTGTGCTATCCAATATGGAAGTCACCAGTTATACGTGGCTACTTAATTTTAAATTTAAGTGAGTTAAAATTGAAATAAAATTAATGATTTAAGTCCACAGTCCCACTTGCTACTTTCAAGGGCTCAAAAGACACATGGTTAGTGGCTATTGTATTGAACAGTGCAGATTTAGATCATTTCAATTATTGTAAAACATTCTAATGGCGAGGGCTGATATAAAAATAAACCATGACAAAGAGAAAATTTCACATACTGATATAGGCCTTGAAACAAATAAGAAAGTGTGATATGATACAGAATGACTGGGAACTACAAAAACAGGGGCTGGCAGCATGATAGAGGGCAAGATCATAGAACACTTTTGTGAAGAGAAAAATGCACAAACTGAAACCTTAATGATTAGACCAAGCCAATGAATTCACCAGCCTATGGAATTTCTTTCTGGCAAAGGTAACACCATGCACAAATTTTAGGCATAGAACTTGGAGAAATTGAGAATAAAAAGGAAGTCCTTGAAAACATGGGCGTGATGAATGAGGACAAATATTGAGCCAATGAGGATAGACAAGTTGACAGAGAATAGATCAGGTGGGGCCAGATGGGCCAAGATAAGGGATTTGGATTTAATTCTAAGGGCGATGATTAGCCATTGAAAGCTTTTAAGTGATGGAGGTAAAACAAACAAATGAAAAAAATGAACTTTACAACTGATTAAAAAAATTTTAAATACTCTATTGTTAAGAAATTTAACAATAATGATCCAGCACCACTGAATATCATGTAATGGGTAAAGTACAAGACAAATGAATACAAAACTAAGAAGACATAGGTAGCAATAGTGTTAAGATGAAGTAAAAATCAAGACAATAGAAAAAGATAAAAAGCAATCTTTTATAACGATTAATATACAATGTACAAACCATGAAGTATGTGTATGCCCTAAGATGTTCCACAGAAAGCATTACTGAGTATTGCAGAGATAATTCTTTGAATTACAAAAATTCAATATACTCATAGTCATGGTGAAGCACTTATTATGGGATGAGCCTTGTCCCCCTTCCAAATTCATATGTTTAAGTTCAATTCTCAATATCTCAGAATTGTTACTGTATTTGGAGATAGGGTCTTTAAAGAGATTATTAAGTTATGTGAGGTCATAACTATAGGCCCTAATATAATCTGACTGGTGTCCTTATGAAAAGAGGAGTTTAGGACACAGACACACAGAGAAAAGATCACATAAAGACACAAAGATGGCCATCTACAATCCAGGGAGAGAGGCTTCAAAAGAAATCAAGCCTGCTATAACCTTGATCTTGGACTTCTAACCTCCAGAATTGTGATAAGATAAATGTCTGTTGTTGAAGACACTCAGTTTGTCAGTGCATTGTTTTGGCAGCCCAGGCAAACTAATGCAGTGCCTGAACATAGCTGAATTTTAAAGAAAATCAGGTGCTACCTTCCCCTAGATATCCTCCCCCAAATCATTAAGGCTACATATTGCAAATATATTTTTTTTAAATTAGAAGTTGTCAAAAAATATATGCCTTCTCAAAAGTCAACAATGACAAAAATCTTGACGTCTTTTTTAAATTAATAGTGGAAATGGTTATTTTTAAATAAATGAAATATATATTTTAAGTTGTTCCTTCCCATTATTTCTTTGAATATACAGATTCTCAGAATAAAGACTGGTTATTACCACTTACATTGGAATTTGTTTTATTTTCATAAGTTATTTTTTTTTAATTTTTTTAACGTTTATTTATTTTTGAGACAGAGAGAGACAGAGCATGAACAGGGGAGGGGCAGAGAGAGAGGGAGACACAGAATCTGAAACAGGCTCCAGGCTCTGAGCGGTCAGCACAGAGCTCGACGCGGGGCTCGAACCCACGGACCGTGAGATCATGACCTGAGCCGTAGTCGGACGCTTAACCGACCAAGCCACCCAGGCGCCCCTGGAATTTGTTTTAATCCATATGAGTGCACCCTCTTTCTCACCCACATCACTTAGTTCTTAAGCTGCCACAAATCTGTTTTAGAAAAGAGGAACATAATATATTTTCTTTTTTAGCAAAAAATTCGTGACAGACTTGATGCTAGGTATTTAAACCTATATTTCAGTAATCTTATGAATATATGCATACACCCTCATTTTTACAAATTAAGCTTGGAAATACTAGATATTTTAAGCAAACCACTTATAATTGCTAAGATATAAATAAAAACAAAGCATGTATTATTCCAAAGCTCTTGTTTTTATTGAATTGTGATGCTGTCCCTGCTTTGGGTGCATTTAAGTAATAGTCAAAGGGTATTACTGAATTTTCTTAAATGGCATGTCTTCAGTTTAGAAGTCCACATGTAGATGGAATTAATGTCAAAAGGTCACATAGGTCATCCTTCAGTCTGGACAGGAGTCTGTAAAAACCAATTCGCCAGAGATTCAGTATGAGGGAGTGGTGCCACCTTACATAAGAGATAACACACTCTGCTTCCATCCATTCATCTCTGTGAAAACATGCATGAAAATGGTATCTTTTCCTAACAGAACCAAGGCATCCCAGACCGAATCTGATAATCTGACCTTTTATTGACACTTTAAATAAAGTGCATAAATGAATTAGCCAAAAAACGCAATAGAAAGTATCTCTACAGCAGTCCAGAATTAACAAAGAAAAAAAAAAGTCATTGAGAGGTCTATCTTTACCATTCACTGAAATTTTAATTAAGATATGCATCCTCACTTGAACGATGCTCATTCACAGCTCAGGTGTCACTCGTACCAGTCCTAATTTACTCTTACTTGCCATTCATGTGATAAAAAGTATGATCACTATAAAGGAAAATAGGAAGGAACAAAAAGCATGCAAGATGAGTTCACCTTTTTGCTTTTCATGTGAGAAGAGCAAATGACTAAATCTGTAGTTGCCAAAATGTGCACATATTTGTTAGAGGAGCAGCTGGTAATGTTGTATACAAGCTGCTCTCCAGAAATTAATTGTGAATATTAAGAATAATCCTGACCTGGGTCACAGCTGAGCTGATTTATTTTTTTCTCCCAGACATTTATCAGGCCTGTCTTTTCTTCCATCGAACTGAAAAGCAGGATGTCTCAGAGTTCATGATAAAAAAGCCACCAATGTATTATGGACCTATACAAGTAGACATCTGTTTAAGCTCCATGCTTTGGTCTTTTCTTGATTGTAGTATGCCAAATTATGAACACCATATGAAGCATAAAATTGTTCTGGCTCACCTTCCTGGTGCAGTTAATTTATGAGAAAAAGACTCATTTATGAAAATTTATGAAAAAGACTTTAAATATCATATTAAATAAAATTTAGTAGGATATATTCGAGTAGTATAAATAGGTCTAGTGATTTAGTGTATGAACAACAAAAAAACATGTATGAAATATATTCGCTGACTATGGCAATAAAATCAATCCAAGAAAACTATTTCTAGGGACGTTTACCTAAATGTCTATTTTTGTTAATCTAATTTTTAAATCTTTATTTGTAATGAAGCAAGCTTTAGTACTTTTTCTAAATAACAGTAAATTTGTTAAAGGCATATAACTTTACTTTTGCTGTTTCTCTATGCAAACATACCATATATGTATGTTCACAATACAACCTTACTGACTTTCAAATTGTGAAATTCAGTGATATGTCAACATTGTCTTAATTTCATGTGTAAAATGGGAATATTTATGCCCAGCTGATAGAATCTTTGTGAAACCCAGTATAATCTGTGTTATATATTTTGCATTTAAAAAACTCCATACAGTACAGATATTGGTATTAGGAGGTATTCAAGAATAATGTTTTAGAGCATGGTCATTGATTTCTTTAAACATATAAATCCTGCCCCATGATATTTTTTCTCCTATCAGTTTGCTCTTCAACTTCCTACAAAATTACTTAATGTTCATTCTCAATTTTACACATTCTCTGTTTATTCTCAGATTCTGAGTTCACAAATTTCCCCTCAGTTCAGCATACAGTGGTACCATTGTCATTATTTTTAAAACGGCATTACATGGGCTCTCTCCTTCAACCTTTTTCCATAAGTCCCCAGAAATATTTGTATTCTTACTCCGTTCATACTTCACTCCTGCAATAATGGAAGATCCATCCCTGATCTTACTAAAGATCAATATTTCTACTTGAGTTATAACTTCCTCTGTTTTTTCTCTCTGATGACCCCGTATATTTGCATTAAAAATTTCAAATTCATTCAGCTAATTTAAAAGTAATTCTCTCTAAGCCATAGTAAAATGACTGGTTGTAGCCATTAAACCTATAAAATGTATAAAATTAATCAATCATGAAAACCATGATAAGAATATTAAGACATTGACTATCAAGTGTAATAATATAATAAACACAAATCAGACAGAGAATGGAAATAAGATGACATGTTAGTGCATATTTTTCTACACTTTTCTTGCTGAGATTTGGGGCCATAAAAAGTATCTAAAATTAAGAAAGTTAACAAACAAGAGGTAGTCTTGGAATAATTTTGTAAAGGGAACATGAGAAGCACTAAAAATAGTAACAATAATTAATATTAAGTGTTAATAGTTGTTAATAAATAAATATTGGGAAAAGAGAACTTGAAGAAGTATAAGGAAGTATTAGTAAACTAATTTGCTCATTTTTCATAGTGGAAAATAAAGAGCAAAATAGTGCAAGCAAAAGGCAATTCCTATATCAAAACAGGAACACAGTCTTCAAAAATAGGCAAAACACTTTTTAACTTCCCAAGTGAAAGATTAGTTATAGATGTTTGAGTCTGTCATCCACTGGGAAACCACACTACAATTAAAGTATAGAAGTTCAGAAAGGAATAAACTCAAACAATGACAGAATAATAGAAGAAAGAGGCTGGGGAGGAAAAGAATCATTTTAATAAACTCACAGAAGATAGAAGACAAAGTAGATATATTTAATTATGGATCTGCAGATAGTCATCTTGGAGTTAGGGGTCCCTAAATCCAATCACTGGAATCTTCCAAGGAGAAAGGAAAGGGAGATTCTGACAGAGAGATACACAGGAAGAAGGGTGCCCTGTGAAGGAGACAGATTGACATTATGCTGCCACAAATCAGGGAACATCTGGGGCTACCAGACGTTGAAAAGATTCTTCCCTAGAGCCTTCGGAGGCAACATGGCCTGGCTGATACCTTGAATTCATATTGCTGTTTCCAGATCTGTGAGAAAACATTTCTCTTGTTTTAATCTACCCAGTTTTGTGGCAATTGGTACAGCAAGCCAAGAAACTAATATATCCATGGTGTATAAATTCTCTTTTGGAAAAAGAAAAGAAAAAAAAAATCCTCTCATGTTTCTTTTCCCTCTCTCCCCTTCCTACTTCCCATGGTGGTAGAAGTGAGGAGGTAGGTTCTGAACATCAATGGGATAAATGACCAACTGGCAGATGGGATCTATTTCAATTCACGTTCTACAAAATGAGACCAACTTTGGCTGGCTCCACAATTTACTCTACTTCTTTGGTACGCTGTAAATTCACTCTTACATTCCCCAAGGGAATGCCTCATATCACTTTCTCTTCTCAAATCCTTTTTTCCCTTTTCGACACTTCCCTTTCATCCCAGGAGTTATCACACTGCCTTGAACAAGCAGAAACAATCTGTATTCTTCCTCTCATTCTCTTCTCCTAGTTCAGTGAGGAGATTTGTCCTTGTTCCATGAAAACTTAGTCACTACAAATGTATACTGGATGTCATGCCCTTTTATTTTTGCAGGGACTTTTCCTCTTCAGTTAACCCATCACTGCATGGAATCATCAGACTCTCTACTTCCATTGTATCATCACTTGCAGTTCAGAAAATGCTCTTGTGTCTTTCATCCTTCACTAACAAAGCAAAATATAAAAACATCAAAAATCTGCCTTCCCCCCACATCATTCTTCAACCACAGCCCATTTTTGCTATTCCTCTTCATAAGCAGTCTTCTCAAAACCCTTATCTTTTACTTCTGAATTCTCCTCAAAACCCTTTCCTCTTATTCCTGAAATCTCCTTTCTATTCACTCAGTCATCCTTCAATTCTCTCTTCTCAACTTTTCTAGATGCTTGTTATTTACCTCTCAGCCACAATGAACAGGATTAAATCCTCTTTCCTACTAGAAAGATATTTCTCTTTTGAATGAATGTCAACAATATATATCCAATTGTCCAATTACCTGATGCTCCTTCTCAGATATGTTTGAATTACTCTTCCTTCTCTATCCAAATGTGAGAGTTACTTTGGAATATTACTTTTTTTCTATCTCTGTTTTCTTCACAACTAATTCTACCCAAATGTAAACACCTAGTGCAAATTCATCATATCCTTACTCCAGAAACCCCTTTGTCACCTCCACTGGAAAATCTCACCATATCAAACTTAAATTTCTCAGAATATTTTCTGTAGAAAGGTCTCTGTTTGGTTCCTTATCATGAATTTCTAACATGCCAGAGTATAACTAGCATAGATTTGTCACTCAATAAAATTATTTGCATGAAAAGGTGGTTTATATAATAAATACTAAATATGGACAGTAAAATGAGATTATATTTAGTAAGATCATTGGACAGGTTTAAATAGTCATTAATATGAGGTATTACATAATGCTTAAATTTTAGTTCTGAGAAATTCTGGGTACTTATAAACTGATCACTAAAAACATTGTTTATTGACTCTCGAAATTGTTGATATGACTAGAGCCACTGTTTTTAGGCAACCGATTCACCACTTCTTGTATTCTTTTTGTACACCGTATATATTACTTGCTTGTTGTTTCTTACAATCTGACCTCAACTACACTCAGAAAGGTCTGTCTCTTGAATACTTCTCAAAATGATCTCTGCTCCTATGCTATTAGTCATTTATGAAAGACCCAAGTCCACTCTTACCACCAGTCAAGAATTAAGTGCCAAGTCAGAGATAAACTTTACTTCCAACTCAAATATTACCAAAGCATTAATTCCAAAATAAATTAACTCTTTCCCATCCATTTTATCATTTTCTAAATCTTAAACATTCTCAATAAAGTACTACAATCCATGATAAAAATAAAACATAGTCAAATGTAACAACCACTAAGTACTTCTTAAAGTTTGTTTAAGATAGTTTTTCTTACCACCGCCTCTCTGTTTAAATGGTTTCTACTTACAGGTTTATAAATAGAAACATTAAATAACACCACAATATTGTAAAACATATTACAATGGCCAGATCATGTTATATTTATTACTCCACATTTTGCACTGGCCCTTCCACATAGCAAGCATAAAATAAAATAAATATCATCGGAAGTATTTGTTTTATCCATCATCAAAAACAATGTTTATCTTAAATGCCTGAGTATGACTGCTCTGCTATTATAATCGGCACTAAGCTTCTCAAAATAGACATTTCTTTCCATGTAACTAAATATTTAGATGGTTACTTTAAAGCATTTGGCCCTAAGAAGGGCTGATAGTTCATCAGATCAAGAACCAGAGTCAACATTCCATGGGCCTTACCGACTTTCAATTTATTTGTATAATTCAAAGCAGCTAATAGCTTTATGTTGTGTGTGAGAGGAAAAAAAATTAAAGACTTGCATGGTATTGCTAAAATCTGTCAGGAGACCCATACATTAAGAATAGAAAGATTAATATCTTTTGTGAGCTGGGTTACTTACAGAGGGACAAGCTAGATGAATAAAAAGAACATAGGTTCTTATTTGTAGATATGTATAAATCACATAAATGCTGCAAACTGATTTTTAGTTTAAAGTAAATGTTAGTGACTCTCTGATTGCCTATGTGACCTAAAAAAAGACTATAAAAATAAAGTATTTTTAGGCCCCCAAATTTGCCCTATAATATAACACACAGTGTCCATTCACTGAGGCCTACATATTCCTGACTAAAGGAGGCAAACAGAGTGCTGAGGAAAAGGCATCTCCTCAGATGCACACACACCCTGGCATACCTGAGGGCCATAAGCGTGGTGTCAACTCCTGAGAGATAGCACACAAAACTGCCAAAACAGTCCTTTCATAGAACTGACATGAACTAAGCTCTCGACATAGTTAAGGGCACATAAAGAGTAAGTAAATATAACAAATGTCTTGAATAATTCATTAATCATTTTAATAATTTTTTTTCATCATTTACCATTCGCATATGTCCTCCATATATATAATTGTTCAGTAATACTGATGAATTCACTCAGGGACCTGTACCAACAAAGTAACCCAGGGCCTAAGATTACAAACCAAATGATTCCAGACATCATCCTGGTGCTTTATTTTCATGTTATTATGCTATTCAATATGCTGGACCCAGGTTGATAGTTCGGTATTTGTTATTCAATAATCTCACAAGATACTGAAGGTATACAAATGCAGAGAGAAATGGTAGGTGTCCAAAATCTATTTAGTCTGCTCAATTTGTGATTATCTGTATGTGCTTTTAGGAATTTTAGGAATCTGGAAGTACCACAACTTTACTTGACCACGATTTGGCATAATTGGTATTTAGGCTATCTCTGTTTAAGCCAGCCTTGATTTAAAAACTGTAGAGTTCTGGGGCGCCTGGATGACTCAGTCAGTTAAGTGTCAGATTTCCGTTCAGGCCATGATGTCACAGTTCATGAGTTCGAGCCCCCTGTAGTGCTCTGTACTGACAGCGAGGAGCCTGGAGCTCATGCTTTCTTTTCATGCTCTGTCTCCTTCTCTCAAACATAAATAAACATTAAAAATTTTTTAGGGGTGCTTAGGTGGCTCAGTCGGTTGAGCGTCTGATAGCTGATAGTTGGCTACTGATAGCCCCCTTAGTTATTGATATATCTATCTTGGCCATTGTTGACTTCCTTTACATTTTTTTTTTTTTTACGTAAAGTTTATTTGTTTTGTATCTGTCTAATTTATTAATACACAGGAAGCTGGCACTTTTAGTGTTTTTGTTTCTAAACAGCAACTACAAAGAAACAAAAAAGAAATCTGTTGAAAGTATCATTGAAAACTAGGACAGTTTTAATAATTAGAAGTTTCAGCTGAAGTCATAATTGGTTTATGTTTCATAATCCATCCATAATCTTAATCTTCCTAAAAAGAAACAAAGTGTATTTCTGTATTAATGAGGTTTGTTTATTTTTTCTGTTTATTAATACCTCATCTTATTTCATAAAAGACTATAGGTGGTTAAATGCACTCAGTTGTAAACCAAAGTAAGGCATGAAGAAAGCATAAAACACCATTGTTCATGTGAGCATAGTAAAGTCCTGCTTAAATTCTTTAATCCATTCGATCCTAATAATAATACTCACCAACCTCCCCATGCTGAACTACAATCATTAATTATCATGTCCTTCTTTGTGGTTTTAAATGGAAAAATGGTTATCTTCTTAAATATTTGTAAAACTATAAACAAAGTGGCTTAAATACAGTATTAAGGCTATTCTTTGGCTCCTGAGGGTAAATGGATTATGGACTCAGAACAGCTATCACATTGTAAGTCGCAAATCCTGAGTTTTGGCTGCGGTTAAAATGTCCATTTGTGCTATTCACTAATTTCCCATATGAATAATGCATAGTAGGCTTTAGAAAATGAAAACAACGTTAATAATGGCAAGGGAGTGTCTGAATTCTGTCAGTCATCAAAAATCTTAATTATATCAGCACAGTACTCCATTATTATTGAAAAATATATCTGCTTCATCTATTTAGAATTTACAATAAATTAGTTTCTATTAATTAGTTATTATTTAGAAAATTATGTGTTCCACTCCAAATAGATAACATGAACTGTGCATTTACATTGGAAAAATAATCATTAAAATATTAAAGCAGTTCAATTCACTTAGTCAAACAGTCTGAGTTTTCTATCATGGTGAATGAATGTGGTATATGTGTGGCATGTGGTATGCGGTTTCGATATCAAATAGTTTACTATTAAACTAATATCATATAGGTTTTTTTTATGCAACTAAAATTATTTGTCACCCTGGTTTTCTTCCCATACAGCCAGATTACAATCCTTGTATAGTTATGTGGTTGAGGTGGATCAAAATAATTTTGTGTGTATAAACCCAATCCTAATAATGTTAGCTACTAATTAAATTAAATGTTTAATTTAACCATTAGAGTGATGAAATACTTTTATCACTGATATTGTACCTATCTTTTTTTTTACATTCTTCAGCATAATATTTCTAAGTCTTCACATTAACAGTTAAAGAGCTATGAGCAATAATTAAATAGCTAATCACTATTGCAAAAGTGACAATGTGATATACTAAAATGTAATTATTGTATCTAGTGTTCACTTGAGGATCTATTTTGTATCTAGTTTTCTGTGGTTTCTTTTATCTATATTCATTCTCTTTGGTCTTAATGTCTTCTTCATGATTCTTCTCTGTATGTCTCTCTCCTTTAACTCTGGGTGTACATTTTTCTTTTCATATATCTATTGTTATCCCTTGACCATTCCCACAATCTATGTGTACCTTTCCTTTGCTCATTCTCTGTCAATACTAGTTGTTAAATTTTATGCAAACAGCCAATGGATTAATAGAAAGAAATCTGTGGATACAATGACAATAATTAGGCCTATGGATTTTGAAGAAAAGGAGAGTAATCTAGCACAATCATCAATCATTTGCAATGTATGAATAACCCTGGCTTTTCTCCTGATGCCTTTTTTTTTCCCCAGTCACTTGCTATATCCTAATAGACTAATAGCTGGTTATTCCAAAAATACTTGAACTCAGCATATCAAAATTGAAACACTTTACTTCTCCATCCTATTTTTTATTACCTATACTTTTCTCTGATATCATTATACATATCCAGATACACAACTTCAGAGAATTTGGACCACCTTTAACTACTTTTTTGCTTTACTACATTTAATGGTCACCAAGATTTTAATATATCCTTCTTTCCTCCATTCCAATGGCACTGCCTTAGCCACACCAGCTCATCACTTGATTAAATTATCACACTTACATTTTCAATGTTAATTACCTCCAATGTCTATGACTTTTCAATTTAGTCTTTACTCTAGCGTTATCATTCTAAAGTTTAGATCTTTAGCAGATGGCAGGCTCTTCTAAGTGTTTTGCATGTGTTTATATGTTTTAACCTTCACAACATTTTACTTAACAAGTTGCTTGACATAAAAGACCTTTCCAGTTAGGCCAAACAATATTTTAAATTACTCTTTTTTTTTTTTTTTTAATTATTGAGATGTAGCTGATACATAATATTGTGTAAGTTTAAGGAGTACAATGGGTTGATTTGATATACTTATGTGGGGAATAAGCTTAGGAATTCCCTGAACTTGCACCTATGGGTTAACGAGGCATAAAGAATTAGAAAGAACCAGGATGAACACACCAAAGATTGGATAAACGAGATTAGGTATTCAGGGCAGAAATGCCCTCCAATTTAGTACAATAGCAGAAAGCTGCTTTCACAGGAAGGAAGGACAAAAACAGGAAAACAGGACTTTAGATCTCAACAGAGCTAGTTGCCCAGAGGAGGGCTAATTAGCAAAAGAAAGGTGCCTTGTTGACCCTGAGGTAGCATGCTCTGTCTTTCTTGTCCCTTAGGCAAGTTTAGGCAAACAGAGGTGGCACCTCATGTCTGCTGTAAGCAACCTTCTGCCCAGCCCGTCAAAATTTTGTTTTGTATTGACTCAAACCCCAACACCACGTATCTTCAAAACCCCCTTTCCCCCAAGCCCAGGAGTTAATGTTCATGGCCTCACTGTCTCTTTGTGCACGCCCATCATGCTTGTAAGCCTTCTCATCCTAATACAAAAGGAGCAAGGACCCTTACACAGGGCTCTTGTCTCCTCCCTCTCTTGCGTTTTAATCCTGTGTCTGCTCTCTTGCAGGAAAAGAGAGAACTCCAGACCCAGAGTCTACGACACATTTATATATTGTAATATGATTAGCACCCTAGTGTTAGCTAACACCTCCCTCACATTGTATAATTATCATCTTATTTTTATGGTGAGAACATTTAAGATTTAGTCTCATGGCAACTTTTGAGTATATTATAACAGAATGTTAACTATAAACACAATTCTGTACATTAGATCTCCAGAACTTATTCATCTTCTAACACAAGTGCACCCTTTAACCAACATCTCCCCATTCTCCACTCCCCACAACTATCACTGGTAACTACCATTCTACTCTGTTTCTATGAGTTGACCATTTCAATATTCCACATATAAGTGATATAATACAGTATTTGTCTTTCTCTGATTTATTTCATTTAGCATAATACCATCAAGTTCCACGTGGTTGCAAATGGCAGAATTTCCTTTTTTTCCCATAGCTGAATAATATCTCATTGTATTTATATATATACAATGTGTACTTTATCCACTCATCTGTGACAAACACTTAGGTTGTTTTCATATCATGGCTATTGTGAATAATGCAATAATAAATATAAGAACAAAGATACATTTTCGATATCTTTTTTTTATTTCTTTTGGATATATACCCAGAAGTGGGAGTGCTGGATCATATGGTTGTTCTATTTTTAATTTTTTGAGAAACCTTCATACTGTTTTCCACATTAACTATGCCAATTTACATTCCTACTAACAGTGCACAAAGGTTCCCTTTTCTCCACATCCTCACGAACACTTGTTATCTCTTGTCTTTTTTATTTTTCTGACTTTAAATAGGATTGTTTGGGTTCTTTTCGTTTTGTTTTATTTTGTTTTTAAGTTTTTGAGTTATTTATATATTTTAGATATTAATCCTTATCAGATACATGGTTTGCAAATATTTCCTCCTGTTCCATAGGTTGCCTTTTCATCTTGTTGATTGTTTCTTTGGCTGAGTAAGGTTTCTTAGTTTAATGTAGTTCATTGGTTTATTTTTTGCTTTTGTTGCTTGTGCTTTCTCTGTCATATCCAAAAAATTGTTACCAAGACCAATGCCATGAAGCTTTTTCCCTAAGAGTTTTATGGATTCAGATCTTATGCTTAGGCCTTTCATCAATTTCAAGTTAATTTTTGTGATTGGTATAAAATAAAGGTCCAATTTAATTTTTCTGTATGTGGTTATCTAGTTTTCCCAATACTATTTATTTAAGATACTGTCCTTTCCCCCATTATTATTCTTGGCTCTCTTGTCAAATATTGGTGACTATATACAACGGTTTATTTTTGGGCTCTTCATTCTGTTCCATTGGTCTATTTGTATATTTTATGCCAGTACCATACTGTTTTGACTACTATAGCTTTGTAGTATAGTTCAGGAAAATATGGAAATATGGAAGTCAGGAAATGTGATGTCACTAGCTTTGTTTTTCTTTCTCAAAACTTTTTTTTGTCCATTCAGGGTCTTTTGTGGTTCCATACAAATTTTAAGATTATTTTTTATTTCTGTGAAAAATTCCATTTAAATTCT
Source organism: Acinonyx jubatus (assembly GCF_027475565.1). Taxonomy (NCBI): domain Eukaryota; kingdom Metazoa; phylum Chordata; class Mammalia; order Carnivora; family Felidae; genus Acinonyx; species Acinonyx jubatus. The sequence continues at coordinate 31,310,061 of NC_069380.1, read as the reverse complement.
GATAGGTACTACACTGATCTGTTTGGGTAGTATGGATATTTTAACAATATTAATTTTTCCAATCCATTTACATGGGATATCTTTCCATTTGTTAGTGTCTCCTTCAATTTGTTTCATCAGAATCTTCTGGTTTTCATTGCATAGATCTTTTACTCCCTTGGCTAAATTTATTTATATGTATTCTACTGTTTTTCGTATTATTATAAATGGAACTGGTTTTTAAATTTCCCTTTCCAATTGTTTGTTGTTAGTGTATAGAAATGCAATGGCAAATAAAAACATTGGGTCATTAATAAAAAGTCTCCCAACAAGGAAAAACCCAGACCAGATGGTTTAACTAGTAAATTCTACCAAACCTTTAAAGAAGAGCTAATGCTAATTCTTCTCAAGCTCTTTCAAAATTTAAGGGTAGGAAACATTCCAAAACTCATTTTATGAGGCTAGAATTACCCTGATACCACGTTAGATAAGGACACTGGAAGAAAAGAAAACTACAGACCAATATCCTTGATCAATATAGATGCAACAATTCCTTTTTTAAAGTAATTTCACTAAAAAACTTTTTCATTGTATTTATTTTAGAGGGATAGAGAAAAAGAGCACACCTGGGAGAGAGGGGCAGAAGGGGGAGAGAGGGGGAGGGAGAGAGAGAGAGAGAGAGGGAGAGAGAGAGAGAGAGAGAGAGAGAGAGAGAATCTCATGCAGGCCCCACACTCAGTGTGGAGCCTGACACGTAGCTGATCCCATGGTACTGGGATCATGACCTGTGTCAGATTCAAGAGTTGGACACATAAGCAATGGAGCCACCTAGGCACCCCTAGATGTAAAAATCTTAACACAGTATTAGCAAACCTAATTAAACAGTGTATTAAAAGAATCATATGCCATGATCAAGTAAGATTAATACCTGGGATGCAAGGATGGCCCAAGATACACAAGTCAATAAATGAGATATACCACATTAAAAGGATAAAAGATAAAAATCATATTATCTTCATAGATGCAAAAAAAAAGCATTTGACAAATACAAAATTTATTCATAATAAAACCTTCAACAACTTGGTTATAGAAGAAACATACCTCAACATAATAAACACCATATATGAAACACCCACAGCTAGTATCAAAATGGTGAAACATTGAAAGATTTTCCTCTAAGATAAGGAACAAGACAAGGGTACCCAGTCTCACCACTTTTACTCAACAAAGACTTGAAGTCCTAGGTGGAACAATTAGACAAGATAAAGAAATAAAAGTCATCTAAATCAGAAAGGAAGAAGTAAAATTGTCTCTGTTTGCAGTTGACATGATTTTATATACAGAGTCTTAAAGACTCAACCAAAAAACTGTTAGAATTAATCATCAAATTCAGTAAAGTTGCAGGATATAAAATCAACATCCAGTGATTCTTAAGTGCTCAACTTAGCATATAGCAAGCCCCTAATAAATTCATGTTCAGATGATAATCATTTTGGATTTATGCTGATGGCAATCCAGAAATCTGTGATATAGTTTTGTTGCAGAACACTTTCATTTTTGTCTATAGAAATTTTTGTAAATTTTTGCTCTATTAAAGGGTTACCATACATTCAGAAGAAGTAAAAAAAATTATAATTGTTAAATTTTCTTACAATAAACTCTTAAATTTTGTAAGATGAAGTGTTTTAAATTACGCTAACTTCAGAGACTTTAAAAATATTATATTGTATTGATTATTTCACCATTTTATTTCAGACATATAGCCAACCATGATTGCTGTGATGTTATTTCATCCAATGAAATATTTCTGAAATTATGGTGTTTTATATGTACATTAATGATTTTTGGCATCTTTATCTATGTGGATTTATATATTAATACCTTTTGAATCAACACATTTTTTGGTCAGATAAATTTGTTTTAAGTGTAAACCTGTTTATTATCATAAATAGTAAACGAGTATAACTTTATTATAAAAATATTTATATATGTAATATATAATTTTTATATATACTTACATACAAACATTATATACTTATGAGCATTTACATATACATGTATATAATGTATAGGAATAGCTTGGTTTAGATAAATTCTCTTATATTAACAATGATACATTCTGGACAGAAATTTAAAAATAAAACAACCATTTGAAAACATTGAAAAGTGACAAAATGCACGTAGATACTATAGGAAATTTGGCCCATGAAATAGGACTCACATTGGGTAAGATTAAATTCTCTATGAAGATAATTTCTTGTTTATCCAGAGCTGGGTGCTTAGAATTAAAAATTGGGCTAAGGACTTGAATAGAAATTTCTACAAAGAAGGCATGCAAATGACCAACAGATATTTTAAAAGATGCTCAATGTCACTTATCTTCTTCAGAGAAATGTAAATCAAAACCACATTGAGAAATCATTTCACCCTTTTCAGGATGGCTATTATTAAAAAAAAAAAAAAAAGGATGATAAGTGTTGGCAAAGATGTGGAGAAATTGGAGCCCTTGCACACTGTTGGTGGAAATGCAAAATGACACAGCCATTGTGGAAAACAGTCCAAAGTTTTTTCAATAAATTAAAAATATAACTGCTGTATTACTCAGCCATTCCACTTCTGGGTATTTATCCAAATAACTGAAATTAGGATCCGAAGAGATATTAGTTCTTCCATGTTCATTTCAGCACCATTTACAATAACCAATATATGGAAACAAGCAAAATGTCCATTAATGGATAAACAGTTAAAGAAAATGTGGTTTTATATTATATTCATAATGAAATATTATTCAGCCATTGAAAAGAAAGAAATTCTGCAATAAGCAACAACATGGGTGAACCTTGAAGATATTATATAAATGAAATAAGTCAGTCACAGAAAGACAAATACTGCATGCTTCCAGTTACATGAATTTTCTAAAGTTGTCAAATTCATAGAATCAAAGAGTGGAATCCTGGTGATTGCCAGGAGCTGAGGGAAAGGAGAAATGGGTATCTACTAATGAACAGGCATAAAGTTTCACTTAAGAAAAATGAATAACTTCCAAAGATCTGTACAACATTGTATCTATGGTCAAAAATAATATATTGCACTCAATTTCTTAAGAGGGTATGTTTTATATTAAGTGCTTTTACTATAATAAAATTAAAAAATGAAAGTAAATTGCCAGAATGGAAGAAAAGAAATTCAGTCCATCAATATGTACTTTATTATTGAAGCACTTTATTAGAACGTGGCATGAACAAACTTTCTGGGATGATGAAAGCATTCCATATGTAGGTAGAAGTGATGAATATACTTTATAAAGTCTACAAACTTTACCTTTAATATCTGTACATTCATTCTCTGTAAATTCTGCCTCAAATAATATCTGTGTGTGTATATATATTTATTTATATTATATAACTATCTCTGTATGTGCAAAGAGGTGTATATATTATATATATGTTATATTTTTATACAAGGTGTAGATATACATGTAAATACAGATATATGTGAGTATAAATGCACTGCAACGGCCTTCATTACCAATGTTCTTTCTTTTTTTTTAACCAATGATCTTTATATGAATGTGTACATATGTGTGTATGTATGGTAGTGAAGTGGAATACAAGTATATGATGATGATCAAGACATTTATCCATAATCTTGACTGTGTAAGAACTTGGGTAATGATACTACCAGAGTACAAAGTTCATATTCAGACCTCATGACAAAGACTGCATATCTCTGGGGATTTTGAACTTGGAATTAAGTCATTGAGTGAGACTTTGAATTCTACTCCCTGGAATAGGTAAATATGGTCTAGGAGTGAGAGGAAGTAAAAAGTTACCTGATGGACAGAAGAACGGACTGACAGAAACAGTACTGTCCAGTCACCAAATCTCTTTCCCTTTTTCTCCTGTGCATGCCATTAGAAAACAGTTCCCAGCAATTTTATTTTTAATTAGCCGGGGCCATGTGGCTGAGATCTAACCAACGGAATATGCAGAGCCCTAATATTTCCCTGTGGCTCTCTATATTTTGTAGCTTATCTTACTAGATGCAGATTATCTATTATAGATTCTGAGGCACAAGAAATGGCAAAGCCATACAATGGAAAAACTGCGAGCTTGGGGCACCTGAGGGGCTTAGTTGGTTAAGCATTTGACTCTTGATTTTGGCTCAGGTCTTGCAGTTCATGGGTTTTGGCCCCACATTGGGCTCTGAGCTGGTAATGTGGAGCCTGCTTGGGATTCCCTCTCTCTCTCTCTCTCTCTCTCTCTTCTCCTGCTCTACTCACTCTTGCTGTCTCTTTCTCAAAATAATTAAACTTTAAACAAACAAAAATTGTGAGTCTCTGAATGAATGACTGGTTGAATTGGTTATTCCAGTGATTTCTATGATCTACAGTAGACTATGAAGTCAATGAAAAATAGACATTTATTATTCATTTTGGAAGTTTATATACCAGTAACTATAAAAAAAGTAACTGATTTTATACTTTAGTTTTATCTTTGCCTTTTATTAGGATTCATACATTCCTAATAGAAGATATAATTCCTTGTTAAAAATTTTCTAGACTTTCAGGCATGAGAGAAAAAACATTATAATAAAAGTTATATACAAACATACGTTTTTGGCTATATTTATATGTATATATAGTGGACCACATATATACATTATATCTGTAAACTCTGTATAGTTATGTTAAGATAAATATAGTCATATATAATTTGTATTGTGCTCTTCATTGAAACAAATTAATATCACAATTATTTATATATTGTGATATATATTTATATATTTATTTCTCATAGATAATACTATCACATGTCTCATATAAAATCAACATTTTACATATAAATCAATACTACCTGAAAAATCAAATAAATATTTGTTTTATGTTGAACAACAAATAGGGGGTCTATCACGGTGAATTTCCCATGGAAGACTGCGTCTTAGTGTCTATGTACAAACTTAGTCTATTTTTCTCAAATTTAAATGTATAAACTCTTACCAATTCCCCATACTCCAATTTCTATTATGTAAAAAATTCATCAAAAAGAGGTTTTACTACCACCACCATCACCATACAATTTCTAAGACATCAGTTTTCTTACTGCCCTGATGTTTTACATCAAAATTAAACTGAATTACTAATGCATGTGAACTATCATACTCTTCTGAGTTTATGAAACCACTTAGTGTCATCTCTATGGGAGCCCCAAGAATCCAAAGAAATTATAGGCATCCTACTTAGTGCCCTATGTAGTGACAGATAATTTTTTAATTAAAGAAGAATCTAATGTGACAACCTTACATTGCCACTCAAGTGGAAATGTATTCTCAGATAATATATGGAAGCTCCTTTGGGGCAAAGCATCAACCACAAAATTGCCTCTGTATCATCCTATGACTGCAGTCATGTGTGGGGTTATGGAATTTACAACCAGACACATGCGGCTATGAATGTTCCTTTGGTCATGGAAAGAAAATTATCTTGTAGTATGGTAAAAATCTTAGGAGAAATAGGTATTGTGCCAGAGGTTTGATAAAGGTAGCAAAGTGGGAGCACCTGGGTGGCTCAGTCTGTTAAGCGTCTGACTTCAACTCAGGTCATAATCTCATGGTTTCAGGAGTTCAAGCCCCACATCGGGCTCTGTGCACTAACCTTGCAGAGCCTGCTTGGGATTCTCTCTCTCTCTCTTTCTCTGCCCCTCCCCCACTCATGCTTTCTCTGTCTCTCTCAAAATAAATAAATAATAAAATAATAATTTTAAAAAGGTAGCAAAGTGGTATCCTTGGCTCATTCTGTGAAGAAGCTCTTAGCCTTCTGAGACTCCTACCAATACATTTTAATGAAAACTTCAGGGAACGTGTCGTATACACCACCTTCTACCATCATGGCAAGTACTGAAGTGTGTGAGTAGCCAAAATATCCATATAACTGAAAAGAAAATGAGCACAAAATCCTAAAATTTCCATTTTAATTAGTTTTCTTGTATCATGCTGTTTGAAATATAGTGACCAAATTAGCTGATTTTGTTATCATATTCTAGCATGTATAAGAGGCCAACAACTGGAAGTATTTCAGAAGATTAAAGAAGAAAAAATTTTATGTACGAATATATATACAACTTATATTTGCTGTTGTCGTGAGCTACAGCCAGTGAGATTCAGTCTGTGGTTGATTATGACACAGTTTATGATAATAAAGTCTATGTTCCATTTCAAGCAGGAAAAAGCCAGTTCATGTAGATATTGGTCTCCAACAAAAATGCATAAATAAAGCTCTAGATTAAAGGAAAATACAATATTGGAATAAAAAAAAGAGTATTTTCCACTGATCCATTTCAAAGGTGTTGGATTAATCTCAGAAAAATCATGAAGAAAACATAAGCATAGACTTTCATCAAACTATTCTACAACTGTGGGGTCAGCATGGATAGCTAGAGTCAATTATTTTTAGGACAGAAAAGATATCAGATAATTAAAGAAAACAAAAAGAGATACATTTCAAATCAATTTTTAAAAATATCTTTCAAGTCCAAAATAGCTGTAAGAACAATAACATTTATCTTTGTCCTACTCTTCCTCATTGCCTTTAACAGATTTCCTAACAGAAGAGTTAATTTTTTTTTCCAATTAAATGTTATGCTGAAGGACACCAGGTACATTCCACCACTCTTACCTTTACCCTAACCCTAACTCTAACACTAGCTATCCCTAACCTTAACACTAACCCTAATCTTAGAATTAAGAATGTGGGTTCCTGAATACACTATAAGAAGAGCAGAGAAACAGCCTGGCTATTATCGAGAAGAACCCAAACATATACAACTGGTAGTGTTTCTGAAAATGGACGTGAAGGCACAGATAAAAACAGAAGGAACAACTGAATATCTATTTTAAGAGTATTTAAAGCTTCAAATTGCCTTCTTGCCTCAGCTTGATTGATGGCCGTCATGACTATTCTCATATATATATATATATATATATATATATATATATATATACCTATATATATGTATATCAGGATATCTGTAGTATATATGTATATCAGGATACATATATATAAGTATATATGTATATCCTGATATACATATATATAGGTATAGGTATATATATATATATATATACACACAAACACACCTTATATGTGTGTGTGTGTATGTGTGTGTATACATACATGTGGAATATTACTCAGCCATAAAAAATATTGAAATCTTACCATTTGCAAAGACATGGATAGAGCTAGATAGTAAGTATTAAGCAAAAAAAGTCAGAGAAAGACAAACACTATGATTTCACTCATATGTGGCATTTAAAAGACAAAACAAACAAGCAAAGGGGAAAAAATGAAGAGAGAGGGAGGCAAACCAAGAAACAGACTCTTAACTATACAGAACAAACTGATAGTTACCAGAAGGGAGGTCTGTGTGGGGAGGAGTTAAATAGGTCATGGGGATAAGAAGTGCACTTGTGATAAGCACCAGGTAATGTCCAGAAGTGTTGAATCACTATATTGTACACCTGAAACCAACATTACACTGTATATTAACTAACTAGAATTTAAATAAAAACACTAAAAAAAAAAATAATAACTGCTATGCTGAGAAGTATTGAGATAGTTAAAAAAAATAAATTGTAATTCACATTAAAAAAGTCGTTCCTGAGTAATACTGCTTAAGTGAAAAGCACCACCTGAAATAAACCATAGGATTTGTTAAAAATCACGGTACTTGGTTTTAATACTCTATTCCTCTTCATCATCTCCAATTCAGAAAACTTCTAATTATTTTTTACACATACTGAACTATAGAAGATTACCTTCCCGGGTGCCTGGGTAGCTCAGTCAGTTAAGGGTACAATTTCAGCTCAGGTCACGATCTCACAGTTTGTGAGTTCGAGCCCTGCATTGAGCTCTGTGCTGACAGCTCAGAGCCTGAGGTGAGGCCTGCTTCAGATTCTGTTTCCCTCTCTCTCTGCCCCTCCCCCACTCATGCTCTGTCTCTCTCTCTCTCTCTCTAAAATATACAAACATTAAAAAATTTATAATAAAAAATAAAAAAGATTAACTTCCAAACATACATTCTTAAGAAAATAGCCTATGCAAAGACATAAAAATATGAAATATGGTAAAGTAATATGTTGGCATTGTGACCTATATAAATATTTCAGATGAAGGGGAAATTATATTGGGATCCACGCTTCAGCACAGTGGCATATACCAGACTTAAATCATTTCCCAAACATTTTCTTATCATTCAGATTAAATCCAGAGTATGCTAGAAACTACATCACCCTGTATGCCACCCTGGCAGACTAAAGTGAAAAAACAGGTGATGTACTCAGATAAATGTGGCCCAGGAGGCTCTTTTAAATGAGAAAAAAGTTGGGTATTTGGTCTGTATTATCCAAGAGACTGCAGATATCAATCAATCCCGCTGAAGAATTGTACCATTCTCCTCCTGTCTAGGACAAGCTAGCTGTAAGTGCTACAACTGGCCTGGGACTTGCTGCTTTTTGGCTCAAAAGCTGGTAGAAAGTTTGAGCTTTTTCACACAGAGCCAAAAAAATCGATATGAACTACACAGAGTAATATGTAAGACAGGGAATTAATAACTCACATACTCAACAGCTCTCGGTGATCCTCATTTCTGTCACTTGACGACCATCCAGGGCCTAACTTGAACATGAAAATGATAGTGAAAATGGTTCACAGTGGAGATCCCCTGATGCCAAGCACACAACATTTAGCACCACTCTTAACGTGTTTCTCTTTCATTTTTTTTTCCTTTCTGCTCCTCTTCCTCCTCCTCTTTCTAATTTTGGGTTAGGTGGAGGTACTCTCCAAAAGTATGAGTTTAAATTTAGGGAGCACATTAATAAAATGAACAAATCTAAGTCAAAGGAAAACATCACTATTATTTTAATAGATTATAAAATTACATTGCACAAAATTTCTCATGCATTCTCACATTAAAAAATAAAGTAAATCTGAAGTGGGAGAAAAAAATGTGTGTAAGGCAGTGCAACATCAGATTTTCACAGCAACATGTAATTTTATATGAAAGAGATAAATGCTGGTGGCATTCCTAGTATGCACAGTATATTTTGCCCCATTACATATTCATGATTTCAAAGTTAGCTGTTTGACAAGGTAATGAGTCCATAATAGGCAATCTCTTTCTTTTCTTGAAACCACTATTTCAAGTCTCCACTATTCTCCTTGAGATTACTTCTATTCAACATTTCCTACCCACTCTAAGCAGATGGCACTGCCTTTTTCTTTATAAAGGAAATAAGAGCTTCTTTGTGGGAATTCTCTCCACTTCTGTCTTAATCTGCATGTAAACCCATAATCCCATTTTTTTTATCTTCTGTGAATAATCTCACATCTGCATTCTTTCCAGGAATCTTGTTCCACCGACACCTCCTTCATATCATAAACCAATCACTCTTTTATCTTCCCCCTACTTATAAGCATTCTGTCATTCCCCTTCTCTTTATACTAAATCTCTCACTATCTATGTGACTCACTTCTTTCATTTATACCCAAGCTTCTCAAAAGAAGAGCTGATAATTAATTATCATATTTTCCCACCTTTTCTAAGCACTTAAATCTGATTTCTACATTGATTGATGGATTGAATTTTTAAATATTTATTTTTAATTTTTTAATGTATATTTATTTTTGAGAGAGAGAGAGAGAGAGAGAGAAACAGAGTGCAAGTGGGGGAAGGATAGAGAGAGAGGGAGACAGAATCTGAAGCAAGCTCTAGTCTCTGAGCCATCAGCACAGAGTTCACAATGCAGGGCTTGAACTCACAAACAGGATTATGACCTGAGGTGAAATCAGATAGATGCCTAATCAATTGAGCCACCCAGGCGCCCCTATTTATTTTTGAGAGAGAAAGAGAGTGAGAGCAACAGTAAGGGGCTGGGATTGGAGCGCAGAGAGAGAGGGAAACAGAGAATCCCAAAAGGACTCCTCTAAGTCAGCGCAAAGTGGGACTCGGGGTTCAAACTCACAAACCCTGAGATCATGACCTGAGCCGAAATCAAGAGTCAGAAGCTTAACCAAGTGAACCACCCAGGCCTCCTTGATTTCTAGATTTATACCTGAAAGAGCTTCTATCATGGTTGGCAGTGATATGGTAGTGCCGAAATTAATACGCTATTTTAGTTCATTCAACTGGACCATCTCTTTTTCTTGACCCTTAGGACATCACTTCTTTGTTGTATTTTCAATGCTTTTGCCTGACAAAGTGCCTGGCATTTAAATATTTGTGTTTTATTGCAGAGAGTGGAAGTGAAAGTGTCAGAGTAGACAATGTCCTGAATCTCTAGACACTAAGCTCTGCTAGGCTTTCACTGAAGATAATGGTAACAATATTTATTTCCAGGGCTACCTGGAAACGCTTCTCAGTGTAACAATATTTCAAGACCCACCAATTAAAAACCTTCATTTATGCACCCTCCCTGCTGAATCCCATCCATGCTTATTACTTTAATGACAATCTACAGCTATGACACCAATAATCACTCTCTCCTTGACTCCAGGTATACATATGATTTGTTTCCTCTGTATTCCTCTGCACTCCAACGGGCTCCACCCATTCCCTCAAGCAAGAAATGTGGAAGTAACTTTTAGTTACTTTTAGTGATTTTTAGTGATTTTTCTCCTCTACATCTAAATCCCCATTTTCAAATTGGCCAGCAAATCTAGTTGATATTCTCTCTTTTATATTTTACTTTTCTCTTTATCGTCACTACTATTGATCACCAACCATCAGCACCACACACCCACACTTCATATTTTTATACCAAAAAGTCATATTTTATACCAAAAGTCTATTAGTTACCAATATTCACTAGTACTGCCACCATCAAATACAATTTTTACATTGCTGTCAGCATCATATTCCTCAATGCCAATCTTATGACATATGCCTGATTAAAATCCTCAATGGCTCCTTATTCTGAACTGTAACTTTTTTTTTTGCATGTACGGTATACCTATTTTTAACATATTTTCCCTATAATACGCTTGAAGAATATCATCTGACTCTGTGTAAAAAGAGAAATATGTTGTCATTTTTCTTTACCTCTTTGTTATCATCATGAAAATTTGGAAATGGTTGTTATACATAAACGATGAATTAAATGCATAGAGAATTCTTTTATAAGTGTGTATTTCTTCACAAAACCACATTAACTTTCATTTAACATTGTAAAGAAAAATACTGAGCCCAAATTGATTTTCTTATATTATTTGTAACATGTTTTATCTAGATGCTTAAAATTTTAAATCTTCAAATTGAAAATTTGATTCTTTTCATGGCATATGTGGTCTGATTTTTTGTTTTTGTTTTTGCTTAACTGTAGTACACAATTTGTGTCTAGATTGTCAAGACACCTGTTTTTAACTCAATAAAAAAATATGTTTATATATTTTTGAGAGAGAGAGAGAGAGAGACGGAGCATGAGCAGGGGAGGGGCAGAGAGAGGGAGACACAGAATCTGAAGCAGGCTCCAGGCTCTGAGATGTCAGCACAGAGCCCAATCGGGGCTCAAACTCAACAAGCCTTGAAATCATGACCTGAGCCAAAGTGGGACGCTTAACAGACTGAGCCACTCAGGCGCCCCTTAAATTATGTCTTTGATACTTGTTTCCTTTGTAGCTTTTGTTTCTTCTTGAAGTAAATTTTATTTTAGTTTTCTCTTTCTTCCATATATATTCTCTGTACTTATTTTCATCATTTTCTGCATTACAGTACTCTAGTTTGATTTATTTACGATCAGTGTTCAATTTCCTATTTTCACTTCTGTTCTTATTTCTTCCAGTGTGGTATTAACTCTGCCACTGGATTTTTCGCTAATTTGCAATTCTTTATTTAGTTCAACCTTTTAATCTAACATTTTATCTTTGAAATGCATCTGTTCTGTATTTGTGTTTCACTTGTTTTATGTCTTAGTAATCACTTCTCTCTTTGTAGCAGCTCTTTAATACACAATGCATGTCTTCTTGTTTTCAATTGTATATATGAGACACTTTTATAAAATTTCATTTTGCAACTTGCAAAATTATTTTTACAAATATGCCACCTGTTATGTCATCAGCACATAAAAACTTCATTTCTTCTTTCTGCAGTATTTTTCTTCAATGTCATTTTATTTTTTATCACTTTAATAATTCTTAGATGATTGAAACTCCATTTAGTTGACTTTTGCCAAGACAATCTGTTTTTTTATAAACTAGTGCCATTATTCTCACTTCCTCAATGAGGAATTGCTTCCACTCTGCCCAGTTAACACTGTGTACTAGGAATAAAACCAATAATTATATAAGTTGAATATAAACTTTCTGTCATTATTTTTTGACACGCAGAATTAATGGACAACATGACAATTCAATCTTGGATTTTTGATAATATCATCAATTGGCTCTTCGTCTATCAGGCCAATCTTTTATTTAATTTGAGCTTCTGAAATGGACATATACAGAGAATAACAAATCACAGATTTATTCAATATCAATGCCAACTATGGTTGAGCATTTTTGGCACCATATCTACTTATGTCTCTTTCTACCTAAGTCATTATTTTACTGAGTGGAATGCACTCACAAAATATCTGAAAAATCATGTTATGTGTCTTTTATAGGATACACAATTATCTTTAAAAAATTTTTTAGATGTTTATTTATATCTGAGACAGACCGAGAGAGAGACAGAGACAGAGCACAAGCTGGAAAGGGTCAGAAAGAGACACAGTATCTGAAGCAGGCTTCAGGCTCCGAGCTGTCAGTACAGAGCCTGACATGGGGCTCAAACTCACAAGCTGTAGTCAGATGCTTAACCGACTGAGCCACCCCAGTGCCCTGTATGCACTATTATCTCAAAGTACTTTTTTTTCTTTGTTTTCATAGATACTGTGGTAGAATATTGGGAAATGCTGTATCAAGAATGCCAATCAAACTCACTTTTTTTCTTCAGAAGAATTTGATAATGCAAAGAATAAAAGAATCTCAATGCCATATATGAAATAGTTTACAAAGCTTTATGAAATTCCATGAGCTCGATCCAAAAACAAAAGCAGACATTCATTCAGCAAATGTCGTTTCATATTTTTGGCCAGATATTTATGTTTTCCCTTTAATCTTTTATTCATACATATTGACACTTTTGGGACCAAAGAGGAAAATGGTCTTTTAGTAAAAGCATAGAGCATCACCTTTCTCAGTAAAATTAAAAACGTCTGCTAAATTCTAAAGACCGTGCAATGAAAGATGCCTAATGGGCAGGCAATTCATTTTAAGTTTATTTCAAATGTCTAAACTTTGTTTAGGTATGGCTTCAATATAAGTAGTAAAGTAAAACTATTGCCCCTTAAATATCTCTGTATGAAAGAAAAATTCAATACATTTTAAGTTCTAAAATTTGCAGAACACGACAGCTTGCCACCTGCCCATAATCCTTTAAGCTAAAAGGATTCCTGTAAACTGAGATTAAAACAATAGTAGTCCTTACCTTATCATGTCGTTTTGTGGTTTCTTTTCATTGGTACAATGGAATAATTGTGTTCAACATGAATAATAAATCTGCCCTATGTGTTTTCAAACGTTTGCCATGCATTCAGTTTTGATTTTTCAATACTGTTTTTAGTTGCACCATTATCCAAGCTTGACTAAATATAATGTCTTTTGACACTAAAACTACAGGTAAGGTGTTGGTAATATAATTGTAATGCTAATACTTACACTACATGTATTGCTGTATTATAGTCAGTAATAAAAGCATGTTGAGGTGTTGTGAAAACTCCTCATGCCTGCATTATGTTATGATCTTTGATAACCTTTATTCCTAGATGAAAGTAGTTTACAATACTGTATCAGCTATAATGAGCACCAATAAACAAGCTGCTTTGCCAAGGGCAAATACAATTCCAAGCAATAAAATTGGATCTATGACACTGTATCTTCTATTCCTCATTTCAGATTCATTAACTATTATGGAGATCCATCTCTTTGACACAGTACATTTCTAACCACATTTATGCCAGAATATGTACTCATTAGCATGTTTGAACTCCAAAGCTAAAATGACAGGGTTTCCCCCTTGCTTTGTCACATTACACGTAATTTTAAAAGCAAGCCTTGAGCATTCTGACAAGCACACTCTTTAGGATACACTTTTTCTCTCTGTGCACATGCATACATTTATGCACATCCTGTACATTTTGTGATTTATGTTATATGAATGGAAAAAATGACATTATTTTTAAAACTTTTAAAAATTTAGGTAAAAGCAATGCTCTTAATAAACTATCTTTAAATAGCAGTGTTTAGCAACATTAATATATTTTTATTTCCCAATCTAATTGTAAAGTAACTTGTACAAATGTGGATAGATAGATAGGTAGATATAGAATAAATTACTGGACTTATTGCCTAAAGGTGTTGCTATTGACAGCTTCTTGGAAAGGTCATTTATTAAAATTTATAAGGTTTCTTGTAAGTGCAGTCACCCAGTTATGATCTTTACAGCTCCAACATTATTTCCTTGACATAACATGTCACAATACATTTAATAATAAAGAACAAAGGAAGAATAAAATATCACCAAGGACATGTTGACATCGATCAAAAACTGTATTTCCTGGCAATTAAAACCACCAAATTTCATTTTTTCTCCCTCTATAGATTGTATTAGAGTACTAAATGTCTGCTTTTAATACAAATATTAAATAGATAAACCGAAATGGTCATATATCTTCCCAGACCTTCCTTATGATGGGATGAAGCTAATGTTTAACACTTCCTAAGAAAGGAATGGCAGTTGTGAGGGGGAGTAGGTAGTCAGATGTGACTTAAATACACGTGGGCAGTTAGGAGAAAAGGGACAAAAGAAAGGCTAGGTGACAAAAGCTTTTGTTTTGCAAATCAAGAAGGTTATTTGGCTTTTCATTCCAACAATAAAAATCCATATCAGTGATTTGATCTGGGAAGTGACATGGTGCTTTTATTTTAAAAAAAAAGAAAAAGAAAAAGAAAAAATCTGGCAACAGTGTATAGGGGCGGGGGATGCTGGCAAGGAGATTATTGAGGCAGCTGTTGCCTGATCTCAGAGACTGACTTTTAAGTGAAATGAAAAGTTAGGAAAAGATGCCTACTGTTAGATATTTTAAAAAGGGGAAAATTATCAAAGGATTTACATTTGATAATTTTGACACTTCTTGATACATATTGATACTTTTTATTGGAAATGTAGCAAGAACTTTAGACTTAAATTTATTCCTAGATCTGTGACATAATAGCTTCATCAGTATATCAAGTTAGAAACTCTGCCTTCATTTTTAATACTTAAGGTGGATTCTACTCATGCATTGTTTCTCTACTCTAGATCCAGCATCACATAATCAAAATTTGGGCCCCTGAGGGACTAATGGAACTCTACTGACTTGACCAGATACTATTGCTACTATTCAAAGAACTCCCCACTATTTGGTAGGATTCAGACCATGCAGGCAGTTATGCACTTGTTTTTCTACTGCACTGAATCTATTCAGATTGGAGTGGCATTGTCAGTGCGGTATAACTGTTTTATTTGTACATCTACTCACTTAACTCACATAATAACACTCCAAGGCATGTTGGTCAGCTATTCTCAATCCATTATGAAGTTACCCTTCATAAGCACAAAGCCCAGATGTCCCTATGAAGGGTAAACTAAGTTGGTGACCTGCTTCTCCTTAGGGATAGGGGAACTACAAGATGACAAGATTAAACATTTCACTTTTAGGAGTGTCAGAAATAGGAGAGAAATTATTTAGTTCCAAGTTCCAACCAATACCTTTACTTTATCATTCTGCTGGTTCAGAGAAAGAAACCCATGGTACTCGTTCATAAGTTTCAAAACCACAGCTTAAAGATGATCAGAAGGACAGAGGAATGGCTTTAGTTGAACAAAGACTATTCCGTCAGAAACAAAAGTGAGAACAAAATGACTTGTAAATGTATAACACCAATTTCAGGCACGTAATAAATACTATAAATACTTCTGATTGGATAAAATAGAAATTATGGCTAAAATACAGTCTCCATCACCAAACCATGTAATAGCGGACATTGAGCATCACCAATGAAATATGGAAGTTGTTTCTTGGAGTTAGAAGATTACTTTACAATTAAATAATGCTCTGCCATTACAAAATGATTTTACAGAACCTTACTTTATTTGATTCCTCCCTGTCTTTAAAACAGATGATATCATTAACAATATTATTTTGAAAATACTAAAACTGAGTGTCAAAAAGTGTTAATGAATTTTCCCTGGGTGTATGACTCACAGACATATTCATTGGTTTAAATCCTGGACCGTCGCTACTGAAATGACCCATCTATTAACAAGATGTCCACATGGTGTTGGAATTGGAATAGGCTGAGGAATCATTACAGTTGGGCAAAAATGCAGCTCAGGGCAATTAAGCAATTTGTCTAAGTTTATATATCAAGTTATTATCAAGTTCAGATTAGGATTTAATTTAACTGATTTCTACTTTCAGAGTAGCTTTAGGGCAAATAAAATAAAATGCTGCTTAATAAGTTAGTAACAACTTAGAATTCATTTAATTAAAAAACTATAGATATAGATAATTGCCTATCTATGTATCAATGTATCATCTACCTGATATGTGAATGACCAAGACAGTAAGTATAACAAGGGATATAAGAAGTATCCTAGTACCATCCTAATGTTTCAAAGTTGGGCTCAAAAAAGGCAAAATGTTTCATGTAAAATGTGCATTTTGTAACTGTTAGAAAGTACTTGGTTAGATAGATAGCATGTAGCATTTATTGTATTAAATAATTAAGATAAACCTAGACAAAGAGTACCAGTTTGATATAAAATATTTAATTGCAAAATTAGATTACTTATACATGCCAAAATTTCAAAAATAAATAATGAAACCTGGCTTTGTTAGGAAGTTTTACAATTGACTAATAGGCTCATGCAAGAAAGATCCAGAGATACCGGAGACCAAACAATAATTTGCTTACAAAATCTCTGGTGAGTATTCTTGTCAGCAGAAACACCAACCATGTACAAGGTCATTATACTGTTTCCATTAGGTTAAATGCACCAATTAGTATTTTCTTTCAAATTGACCTACAGAGAAACAGAACTAGAAACTTTTAGCAAGTTGGAGGTTTATAAGATTGTATTAAATGTCAAATGTCTTTTTCTACCTCCCTCCCTCCCCCCCCCCCGCCCCCACCCCATGTTCAGCTTCCAGTCATTTCCTCTTTGTTTTTGGTTTTGTTTCATTTTCTGGCAAATGAAACATCTTATCATTTCTGTTGAGGGGGTAATTTTTGCATCCCAGTTCTGATGTTTTATATGTGGTGGAGTATAAAGAGGATTTTCTTAATCAAACATTTCTGCCTTCTCTATCTTGCGCGTGATTTCTCCCCAAAGGTGGAAGTTGGGGGTGGGAAGGCAAAGGGCCTGAATTAGGACTTTGCAAGGAGAAGCCTTACGTGTGCTACCTGATCCCACACTCTCTCTTTCCCTTATGAGTTTGCTGACCACAGAAAGCATGGAATCTAATCCTGGAGCTCAGTATTATGCAATCCTTTCTTACATAGGAAAAGCCATATTCCTAAATAAATCACTTCTAATTTATTGAACAACAAAACTCTTTATGCCCTGAAAAAAAACCAACAAACTACACCCATTCCAACCAGAGGCCCTTTATATTGCAGCTGCATGTGGAATGAATGCAACTCTATGTAGGCATTAAGCATCCCTCCACCTGATACTGAGCAAGGTAACAAATTGAGAAGAATGGATTTTGAACTTTGCTTTAAGTTTAAACAAATATTTTATGTTTTTTAACTTTACTTTTCCCTGGGAACTTATTAATGTGATAAAAATTAAGTTAGATTTTTGGAATATTTTGTGTAATATCCACATGTTGACATTCAATCTTAATTTTAAGCTTTCAATGAGTTTATTCAACAGTGACACTAGGCATAATTTGGTATGGAGAACAAAATAGGAAATTAATTTCAACTTTGCATACAAACAGATCTAGGAGATTCTTAATACACTGGTCTGATATTTCTCAGCATCTTCTGGGATCAAAATATCTGCTAATGCAGTGGTTCCAGGAACAACCAAAGCTGTACAAACTGACATTGCAAACTGGCTTTATGGAAGTGGTTTCAGGCCTGTCCTGATAGAATTTTAACCTCTTAAAAAGAAAATGGTAATAACTTTGACTGACCACAACCTCAATACTTAAACCCAAAATATCCTAAAAAATCATGCCTGAATAATGACATGAGTCATATGTGCCAATATTATCCTTGTTAGTAACACAGGTGATATTTTACGCAAATGTGATATATTCCTGTCTTCTCGGTGTGTTGGAGTCATTGGTTAACAAGGCAAAGGAAAGATGCACTCAAAGCAAAACACTCTGCGTTCGTGTTTTTATTAAACTTATTAAACTTTTTATTCCAAACTAAAATAAAACTTTTAGGAAATTAGATTTAGTAAAATGACTAACTCCTAGATCCATTTACTCATGTCACCAAGGTCTAATATTTTGCCACATTTGTATTATTACCCTCTTGGTCTCTCTCTCTATCCCTTTATCCTTTTCTCATTCTGTGTGCATGCTTCTGTTTAATAAAATACCTTTTCTATTTGTAATTTAAAAAATTTGGGGAGATACATACAGCCTGTGCATTTTTTTCTTGTGTCTTGTCAAAGGAAAATTGCAGCAAAGTTAGACACATAGGAAGATTAAGCTACTGTAAAGGTTAGAGAAGTCAGAACTGAGACTGTTTTGATTTTGCCCCATTTGTCACAACATAGTTATTGATGTGATACATAGATATAGATAGCCAAATTCATATGCATGTGCGCCATTATGGATATGTGTCAAAATCAATAAATCAGTTGACAAATCCAGTGGTATTTGCTCCTCCAGTTTAATGGAGAAATGTTCAAGGTGTTCTTCTATGGAAAAACCTTCAGAATATGTTCAGTAAAAAAGAGCAAAATCATCAGAAAATAAAAATGAAAATCTTTTAATGTGATGCAAATTACATGGAAAACAAAAGATGATCCAGAGAGAAATGCCATCAAGTAGACCTTCATATGACAAGGCATATGATGGCATCACCAATCATCTGGATATTAATTTAAATTTACATTAATTCAATAGTAGATAGTGAACAAAAAGAACATTCGAGCTTTGCTGATGTTTTGAATGAAAATAAGAGCTGAAGAAAAAAGTTCGTGAATCAATGACCTGATATCAATGGCTTGACATATATCCTTAATAAATAAGACAAAGAACAGGTAAAAAAATAAGAAGAATAATAATAAAAGAAATTTCACGGGGTGCCCAGGTGGCTCAGTTGGTTAAGCATCTGACTCTTGATTTCAGCTCAGGTCATGATCTCGCAGTTTGTAAACTTGAGCCCAGCATCAGTTCTGTGCTGAGAGCAAGGAGCCTGCTTGGGATTCTGTCTGCCCACCCCCACTCTCCTTTTTTTTCCTCTCTCTCTCTCAAAATAAAATAAACTTGAAAAAAAAAGTAATTTCATGATATGTACTTTATCCTATAGTAATAAAAGTTAAAAGGAAACTTAAAAGAAAACAAAAAAAATTCATGAACCTTGGAGTCTTAGAATAAAAGATACGATTAGCAATAACAAATAATATTATATTGAATTTTCTACCTTATGTTCACAATTCCTTTTTAGAGTTGTAGTGAAGTAAAATGTAATAGCACTTTCTCTTTATATGCAACCTTCTAATATTCTGAAAATGCCTGGGTATATGTAAGAATAAACACCCTCAAGCCCTCTCAATTTTATAACAGCCTTAAAATAAGATATAATGGCTAAGAGCACTGATTGCCTACCATGCACCAGACACTGTGCAAAGACCTTTACTCACGTTTTTCCATTTAAACCTTTCAGTAACTATGGCAAACACTACCATTTCCCCCATTTTTCAAATGAGGGAACAGAGAAATACAATTGTAGGTAACTTGCTTCAAGTTAGCAGTAGGGCAGACATTAAAACCTTAAACTATCTGAT
This sequence comes from Acinonyx jubatus, assembly GCF_027475565.1. Taxonomy (NCBI): domain Eukaryota; kingdom Metazoa; phylum Chordata; class Mammalia; order Carnivora; family Felidae; genus Acinonyx; species Acinonyx jubatus. The sequence goes on along the minus strand of NC_069380.1, from coordinate 31,289,974 downwards.
TCCAGAGATCATTGAGATTAATCTCATTTTTATTTTTTTCCTCTGAATTTTTCACTTCTTGTAGGAGAATAGTTATGAAAAAGGAAAGGAAAGGAAAGGAAAGAAAAGCAAGGCAAGGCAACAACATGCATGTTCTTGAGGTGCAAAATGAAAAGTTCTAAATTAGGTTAGAAGGCAATAAGAAATGGTTGATGATTTTGGATAAGTAAGTGAGGTGAGAAGAAATGAGATCATTTATCAATTAGGATATATTAAAGAGAGATTGAGATTGGAAAGATGAATGAACAAGACAACTATTTTAATAATCTTATATACAACAAAAATTAAATAAAGATACTGATAATGGAAAAATTATAGATACAAACTGAACAAGAATTATAAGAGTAGATTTTAGAAGGGTTAGCAATTGATCCTGGGCAGTCGTCCAAATGGGGAAATCTTCCAAGAGGCAGATGAAATGTATAACTGGAGAGAGATATCAGTAAGACTTAGAATCAGTTTTGTCTAAAAAAGGGTAATGAGCATGGAATTGGGACATACAAAACAACAAACAACAAAATATTTATTTCAGTAAAAAGAGTAAAACTTAGAACAAAACCTTGGATAAAAATCATCATTTATAGGAGATGAGCAGAGGAAATAAAGAAAAGTCAGTATAGGCTACAGAGAAAGAATATTACATTTGAGAAGAAAAGTAAACAAACAGGAAATTCATAAAAGACAAAAGGAGGAGCCAAAGAAGTGGGGAAGGTACAATGTAAAATTTAAAGACAGTTCAGAGAGAAATCATGTGGCTTCATTGCTTTAATGAGTCATTCATAGACTTTTAACAGAGACAGATTATCAAATACATATATATTGTAGAGAGCCATAAATCAATGGCACAAAAATGCGTAAATGACTTTTTCTAAATTTGGATTACATTGGAATTTAATTTTAAAAATGAAGACATTAAAAAATATTTGTGTTCATACTTTAATGGAAAAATAATCCACTGCTTACATTTGATGTTCTTGGGATCCAAAATCCACAAAGCAGAGTAGAGAGCTTAGTTTGGGCAGGGGTGGAAGGAATACTTCCCAAATATAAGAGTAGAGGGGTGCCTGGAAGGCTCAGTCAGTTAAGCATCTGGCTCTTGATTTCAGCTCAGGTCATTATCTCAGGGTTTCACAAGTTTGAGCCTTGCATAGGGCTCAGCACTGACAATGTGGAGACTGCCTGGGATTCTCTCTTCCCTCTCTCTTTGCCCCTCCCCAACTCCTGTGCATGAGCCCCCCTCCCCCAAGATAAATAAATAAACTGAAAAAAATAATACAAGGGCAGAGAAGGCAGAAATAGGGGCATGAAAACATATTATTTTGAGATAGAGAAAAATGAGTTGAAGGAAATTGTATTGGCAACTTACATCCCAGGAAAATTAGGAGGTGAGAACACCTACAGAGTAGAAGAGGGGTTTTTAAGAAGAATGGAGCAGACTGTTGGAAAGTTCTGGAATCAATAAGTTCTCAAGAGATCAATACAAGATGAATTGATGATTTATAGAGGATCAGAGAATGTAAATTATTATATGACTTCTCTGGGCTGCTCAGAAGCTATAATAAAAGAGAATAAAATGTGAAGGACACATTAGGAAAGACCAGGAATTAACCAGAAAAGAAAGAGAAGTTCTGTTTGGTGATACACTCTATAGACTGTGAATTTACTGTTGAAATGGTTGACTATGAGTTAAAATTTGGTATGGAGGCAAGTGAAACTCACAACAGGAAATGATGAACTGAGTAAATGTTACATGTTTGAACTTTTAAAGATATGGTAGGATGAAAAACTAAATTTATAGGAAAGACAAAAAAAGAAATAGTTTAAAAGATCAGGAGTTATATGACTGAGAAGAAACTTGATTTTGTGTTAGAAAATTTCAAATGGTAATATAGGCTCTATGACTATAATTATTCAAAGTACAATAATGGAAAAATCAAAAGACTTAAAAATATAGGAAAACAATGAGTGTTAGAAGTGTGTTAGAAATGTCAAAAATGTGCCAGGTTAAGTTTTAAAGAATAATGATTTTAGAAAGAGAGAGTAAAGGAAAAGGTCCTAAAATACCAAAAATAATTTTGAAAAATAATAATAAAGTGGGAAGAATCCTTCTTTCTCATGTAAAGACTTAGTATAGCTACTGTAACAAAGCTAATGTGGTGTTGGCAAAGTGATTGATAAATGGATGAATAGAACCCAGAAAATTCAAACAAATATATCCAATTATTTTTTTAAAAAAACAGGCAAATGATTGACAGAGGAGGGGAACCCTTGTCAACAAATATTGTGGAACACTGAGGATTCATCAGCAAAAAAAAAAAAAATAAACCCACCCTAAACCCCATATCCTATGTAAAAATAGATTTAAATGTAAAACATAAAACTATAAAACTTCTAGAACAGAATATAAAAAAAAAATCTCTGGTATCTAATACTAAGCAAAGAGTTTCTATATTTGATACCAAAAGCCTAATTCTTAAAGATGAATTGGTAAATTGGACTTCATCAAGATAAAATACTTTTTGCTCTATGAAAGATTTTGTGAAAAGGGTGAAAAGGCAAATGATAGACTGAGATAAAATACTACAAATCACATATCTGACAAAGGCTTTGTATGCAAAATACATGAATAACTCTCAAAACCCAACAGACAAATCAATTAGAAATGGGGGAGGCAGGAACGCCTGGGTGACTCAGTGGTTGAGTAGCAGACTTAGGCTTAGGTCATGATCTCAAGTTTTTGAGGAGCCCAGAATGTGCTCCAGATTCTGTGTCTCCCTCTCTTTCTGCCCCTCCCCCACTCACACTCTGTTTCTGTCTCTCTCTCTCAGAAATAAATAAATATAAAAAAATGTAAAGGGGCACCTGGGTGGCTCAGTCAGTTAAGCATCTGACTTCAGCTCAGGCCATGATCTCAGGGTTTGTGAGTTCGAGGCCCGCATCCTGCTCTGTGCTGATAGCTCAGAGCCTGGATCCTGTTTCAGATTCTGTCTCTCTCTCTCTCTCTCTCTCTCTCTCTGCCCCTCCCCTGTTCTCTCTCTCTCTCTCAAAATTAAATAAACAATTAAAAATTTTTTAATTAAAAAAAAAGAAATGGGGGAGGCAGATAAAAAACCATGCACATACATTTCACTGAGGATATACAGATGGAAAATAAGCACATTTAAAGATGCTCAACATCATTAGCAATTAGAGAAATCGAAATTAAAACCATCATAAGATATAACTACATACTATCAGAATGGATAAAATAGAACATAGTAATTCCAAATGTGGGCAATGTTGTGGAGAAACTGGATCACTCATATATTACTAATGGAAAGGTAAAAATAGTACAATCACTCTAGCAGCTAGTATGACATCTAGTCTAGTTCATAGCAGTATCAGGAGATAAATGGTTACATGAATTACTATATATCCATACCATGGAATATATTGAACAATTCAAAGGAATGTACTGTTGATGCATGCAACAAATTGGATGAACCCTGAGTAAAAGTCAAACTCAAAAGGATACTTGTGGAATGATTCCATTTATGTAACATTCGCAAGATAACATAAGTATAGGGATGAATAACAGGTTAATGGGTAACAGGAAATGGTGGGGAGGTGGAGGGAATGGGTATGGTTAAAGGGGGGTAACAAAAAGAGTCTTGTGAGTATCTTGATTGTGGTCACTGTAGTAGATGAGCTAAACATGAGCTAAAATCAAATAGAGCCACACACACACACACACACACACACACACACACACACAAATGAGTGCATGTATAACTGATGAAATCTAAATCAGCTCCATAGATTACAGCAATATAAATTTCCTGGCTTTTATATCGTATTATAATTGTGTAAGAGGTTAATGGATGGATGGGAGAATGGTGCATGAGACTTCTCAGTGAATTTCTTTGCAGCCTCCTGTGAGTCTACACATTTTTTCCTTCAAAATAAGAAGTTCAAACATAGCTTGTGAGAAAGAAATATTGCAAAATAATATGTTGGGAATTTTGGACAAAGCAGGTTTTTGGAAGTTGGAATTGCTTGTGAGGGAGAAGCTGGGTTGATTTTTTAAATGAGCAAGATAAATTTGGAAGAGTAGAGAGGGAATGAAGGAATTATTTAATAAAAGCAGTCGAGGAGCACCTGGGTGGCTCAGTCGGTTAAGTTTCCAACTTTGGCTCAGGTCATGATCTTGGTTCAGCCCTGCATCGCACTCTGTGCTGACAGCTCAGAGCCTGGAGCCTGCTTCGGATTCTGTGTCTCCTTCTTTTTCTGCCCCTCCCGGCTCGCTCTCTCTCTCTCTCTCTCTCAAAATAAACATTAAATTGTTTTTTAAATAAATAAAAAATAAAAGCAGTCAATAATAGTTTTGAAGTATCTTGTTTGAAGTATGACTATGTTCATTTTTTGTTTCAGTGATAGGAATAGAGAAGGACAGCTTCCATCCTGGAAGGTAGTGATTTCAAGGGAAATTTAAAATAAAAATTATCAACATAAAGTTATATCTGTGGAAATAATGAGGATATGTAGAATGGATCTTGATAGTAACTTTAGACCTGAATATTAAATAATATGACACTTTAGTAAGCAAGTAAGTAGATTTGTGTTTCCTTATATCAATGTCCTTCAATTTGGTGAACTTTTTACTATTTAGTTCAAACTATCTAACAATCTAAAATGAAAGTACACTAAAACCTTGGATTGTGAGTAAATTGTTCTGAGTGTTCTGCAAGATGAGCAAACATTTCTAACAAATTTTAACTTGACAAACGAGCAATGTCTTGCAATATGAGTCGTACATGATGCTGAATATCACATGAGCCAATGGTTCTTCTCTCTCTCTCTCACTGCGGGATTGTGGGTGATCATCTCCCATGCTTGGATGCTCAGTCTCAGGCCATGGTGTTTGGCAGAAATCAGAGTGATTTCTCAGAATACTGGAAGGTGCCCACAACTGGCAGTAGTGTATTTTTTGTCACTTTAGAGCACCTATGGACAGTCCTTTGCTTTTCCATTCAAGAGTAAGCCTAGGAATGCTTTGCTTCATTCTAGGTCAGGCTGCCTGTAGAAATAGACCCTTTCCTCTGCTGCCTTATTGCCAGTTATATTAAATATAGCATATGACAAGAGTTTATTAATACTGTACCTTACTCAACATCTGTGCAAGCATATACAATGGCCCCCATGCAGAAAAAGATTCCACTGAGTCAACAATTAGCAGTGATTCTGTTAGTGATAGTGAAAGTCATACTACACAGTAACCCTCCTCTCTCTTGTCTCCCTCACACTAGCCATGAAGGTTTTCCAAGGTTAAGTGCAGGTTAATTTATTTTTCTTTATATTTAGTATTTTCTTTATTATTTGTATTATATTACAGTATGCAATCATTTTTATGACTATTTTTGGGTTATGGAATGAATCATTTGAGTTTCCATCATTTCTTATGGGGAAATTCTCTTTCACACACAAATGCTTTGGATTACAAGCATGTTTCTGGAACAAACTATGCTCACAAACTAAGCTTTTACTGTATGTCCAAAACACTAACTCGAAAAGATATCTGTACTCAAATGTTCATTGCAGCATTATGTACAATATCCAAGATATGCAAACAACTTCAGTGTCTTGATGGATAAATGGACAAAGAAAATATGCCATGCATGTATATATATACGTGTGTGTGTGTGTGTGTGTGTGTGTGTGTGTGTATGACATAGAATATTGTTCAGCCATAAAAAAAGAGGGAAATCCTGCCATTTGTAACAACACACATGAACACATATTAACCTTGAGGGCATTATGCTAAGTAAACAAGTCAGACAGAGAAATTCAAATACTGTATGATCTCACAGATAGGTGAAATCTACACAGAATTAAACAAAACACAACAAACTCAGATACAGAGAAGAGATTGGTGGTTGCCAGAGGCAGGGGGAGGGAGGTGGGCAAAATGGCTAAAGGTGATCAAAAGGTACAAACTTCCAGTTAGAAAATAAATAGGGGTTCCTGGTTGGCTCTGTCAGTTAAGCGTCAGACTTTGGCTTGGGTCATGATCTCATGGCTCATGAGTTCGAGCCCTGCATTGGGATCTGTGCTTGAAGCTCAAAGCCTGGAGCCTGCTTTGGATTCTGAGTCTCTCCCTCTCTCTGCCCCTTCCCCTTTCGCACTCTGTCTCTCTCTCTCAAAAATAAGTAAACATTTAAAACATTGAAAAAAAAAAGAAATCGTGGGTATGTAATGTACAGTATGGTGACTGTAGTTAATAATGCTATACTGTATATCTGAAAGTTGTCAGGAAAGTAAATCTTAAAATTTCTCATCACAAGGAAAATAAATTTGTAGCTCCGTATAATAGATGTTAGACTTATTGTGGTAATCATTTCACAATACAAACATCCATCGAATCATTATGTCATACACCTCAAACTAATATAAATCAATTATATCTCAATAAAAAAGTTTTAAAAAAATGTCCAGATTTTTCCTGTTTTCCTTGCAAGAAAATATTCAATATTAGTTAGCTAATTAATTTGAATAAAACTGAATGTAACTAGAGAAGATTGTTATTATATGGTATGATTTTTTTCATATTGTTCAGTCAATGAAAATTTGTTAATAAGACATATGGAATTAAAGAAGACATAAAGATAATGAGGGACAGTAACAATTATACTTTCTGACAAATGTAATCATATAAACTAAATATATAATGAATTATTTCAAATTAAACTATCTGATGACTGATGGTTAGCTAACAGTGAAAAATGAATATAGGTGCTTGTAGTTCAATATGTTAATTTTCTTGATTACATTGCTTTTCTAATAGAAATAACAAGTTATTAGGCAATTAATATGAGTGTAAAATGGTGTTAACTTCTAAACATAACAGATGCTAAAATAAACATTGCAATTTATTTTATCAATCCTTATTTTTGCTTGTGAAGTTTTTTTTTAAATAAATAAACAGTGGGTTTTTCATTTAATGCACTTTTCTTAAAAGGAATTTGTGGAAATCATCAAACTTTCACTTTTTGCTGCAAGATTGTGCCTACCATTAGAAAGTTATTAGAATATTTTAGTAGACAAAAAAGCATGATATACCCCATTTATTATAAAAAAGTACTTTTCTAGATACACTCTTTTTCTGAATTACCAAGTGAAAAAAAGACAATTCAATTTGAAACATTTCATAAATATTTTATTGTGATTGTATTGGGGGGGTGTGTATGAAGTACTGTTAAGATGAGCCCACCTTCATGGGTGAAGAAACAAGCATTTTATTATTTTTATAACAGAGAATTGTGTGTATCATGATAATGAGAAGTCATTTTAAAATCTTAGAATATTTTATTCTTTGAAGATAAAGTGAGTGTATGTTAAAACACCTGTATTTAAAGGGTGGAATACATTGAATATAATTTGTCATTTGTGAAAATTATTGTTGGCATCTTTTTTAATTTCCCCAGGAGTATTTCTCAATTTATTACACACAAATTTCTTTATCAGTATAATGTTTTCAAATGATGTTAGTTATGCACAGAAGGTTGGATAGCTTTAATTAAATATGGAACAATGGTTTAATGAGAAAATGAGGGAAAAATCATAGAAATAGTGGATTTTCTGTACAGCATATATGTAACAACTAAAATTAGCTATTCACATTTTAGTCTTTGCTAGAGTCCTTATTAAGGTTTTTTTAATCTATAATGTAAATTCAGTATTTCTATCTGAAGTTACAGTATAAAACAAGTTTCTAAGAGAAGGTAACTAATTTCATTTAAACTATTGGATCAGTCTAAGTCATCAATGACCTAAGTGAAGATTAACTCTTATCTCATTCCTAATGGTGATTGTTAGTAAAAGAAAATTTAACCTTAGCTAATTGTAATTAAGAGAGTCACCAGAATTCCTTAAGAACATTTTACAGCATGTAAAAAATGAAGAAAATAGGGAAATACATAGATATATAAAGATTTATATGTATATTTCCAGAAAGATATGCACATATTTGTAAAACATCCGTTTATATGACATTTAAAATTATTTAGATGATGGGACACATGTACATTTTTTTTAATATCTAAAAAGTTTTAATTTAATATTACTGATGTGGTTTACCCCACAGTATAAGCTTTCCATTTCTTCTTCTAATCCAGGTAAAGTTTAAAAATCAATTTCAATTTTTCTGTGATATGAAATACGTTTCATTCCCTTTGACTTTAATCCCTTCCATAGTTTCTTGGTGATATGAAGCACTCCCTCACCCCCGCTATAAAATCCAATTTTTTACAACATACTGTCTAAACATTAAGAGTATACCCACACTAAGAGCTAATTCCATGCAGGGTTTTCTTAGATGGAAATGAATAGCTCATTCAGTATTGTTTTTTGTGTTTTTTTTTTTCAACCTGAGACATGTGTAACACTTCGGATTAGAGTTAATATTGCAACGGAGTTAATATTTACCTTGTTAAAATGTAACAAAAAGTAATGATAATGTAAACATGTATGAGTTCAGGGATCAAAACTCTGATAAAATCTCTCTGTCAATAATACCCTACTGCCATTCCATAGCCTATGATAAATTGAGAGCAAGACAGGAGAAGCAGGAAAAAAAAAGTTTATAGCCCTAGAAATTCAAGGAACTTGCAATCCTTTCCAAGCTGCTGGTTTTTATACAATCAAGTAAGGAATCAACAGATATCTTAATAATTTGCTATATATATATATATATATATATATATATAGCAAATACATGCTATATATATATATATTTGCTATATGTATATATATATATACACACACACATATGTATGTATACTCAGAAACATTTACACAAAATTGTTTTTTTGAAAGGAATTCCAGGTATAAATGATAACTGTTGGCACTTTGTAAAGTCTAGATATATTTTCAAATATTATTTCTTGTTCTGGAAATCTATTTGCTGTATTTTATGATACCTAATATCATTGATTATATACATAATTTTATACTGTTAAAAGCCTGTTTGTAATAGCATAATTTACTAAATCTTGTGTAAGGAAGAAACATAATATGTACATATAATATAAAGTTATTAGAAACAATAGCACCTTATTAAACTGCTCCTCTGAAATACATTTTCCAAACAATGCAAAACTTTTGCTACTAGTAAGAGTATATTAAAATTATTACAATATATTACAATACAGCCTTCCCTTTAAGCCATCTGTTTTCTAAATCATCTAGAACTTATCTTAACTACTGGTTAAACAGAAAGAACAAGGACACGTCCATAGCCAAACAAGCATTTCAATCATGCCTGTACATCAAAGAGATAAAATTAGATAACAGTGACTTTGTTACAGCAGTGTATTTCAATTTGTAAAAAAATAATCAAATATCACAATCCATTTCAGGAAGAGAAGAGAAAATGAGAGAGAAATCCGTTGAGGAGCTAATATTGAGTGTTCACTAAAAGTAGCGATAGAAGTAAGCTAATGTAATCAAAGGCACTGGAAGACAAAAATTACCGTTCTAGCTCCTTTCCTAACTGTTTTTGGAATCTCTGGCAAGCTATTTATATTCTGTAGCTTTCAATTTTCTTATTTATGAAATAAGAGGCTTGTCCTAGTTGGTTTCCAACAACTACTTAAAACATTGTCATTCTACCAAATAAAATGAAAACACAATTGGCTAGCCTTTCTGCTCCCCCAACTCCCTTGGAAGGAGGAACAAAACATAAAACAAGGGAAAAACCTGAAGCTACTCTGGAAACCAAAAGCAGGGTGCACTCCACATGTCATATATCGGGATTTCTGCCAGAGATAAGGCAGCTGCTCCCAGATTGAAAATAACACCCAAGTCAAGTCACAAGACATGCCTCTGACTTTTAGCAGAGCCTGGTTTCCTGGGGAATCAGAGGGAACTGACTAAAGGGCCCTAAGTTCCCCTCAGTTTGACTAAACTTCAGACAGACTTCTCTTAGACTGTTGGCCTTTGACCTCCCTTTTCTTAGAAGACTTCCAGTTATGAATTCTTTCTCTACCCCTTTAAGACACAAACCTTTTCCCAGGCTCTTGCTAGTTTTACAACCCAGCAATGTCTCCCCAAGGACCTGGGCAACACCTTTTTGAAAGGCATTCATATATGCCTTACTATCTTCCAGTTTTTGTGGGAAGGTTAGGAGTCTAACTCAATTAAGTGACAATTAGGGGAAGCTTATGGCCCAATGGCATCCAACAACCCTCCTCCCCTAACATTCTACAACTCTTTCCCACTAGCTCACCCCAGAACTTAGACTCTCCTGACTTTGTTTCAAGAGACTTGAGTTCAGTCTCTCTTCCTTCTTGTAAGTCTTGGATAAAGCCTTCCTTGTCTGATTCACTCTGTTCAGCATTGCTTTTCTTTGAAAACTCTGACATAAAAAGTGGCCTTTCAACATTAATAATAGATACAATATAAAATATTTAATAATCAAATGATACTGAAATATATAGACAAAAACAACAATAACAAAAGTAAATATACAAGGAAAGATTTTCAGAAACAATATTAGAGAAATACATTAAGAAATCCCTCACAGTGTTTAGGGTGGAATAGCCAGAAGTATAGGAGGATACAGAAAAGTTGTTCTTAAACTATTTCAGGTTATGAATCCCTTTAAAATTCATATGAAAGTTGTACAATCCTTCCCCAAAGTATCACATATGTCCATAATAACAGAATTTGGGTCAGAGCAGTATATGGCAGAGAAGTGTATGAAACACCTAATACTGCTGGCTAATTGTAACTGCTCCATAGTATATGAAAAATAATTTAACAAATATAAAAATAAATTGGCATAATAATATTTTTTAATGCCTCAGCACCACACTTTTGATTTCTGACACATCACATAAACGGAAAACAAACAACAAAAAAAAGGAGTTAAAATTTCCTAATATAGGGGTGACTGGGTGGCTTAATTGGTTAAGTGTCTGACTTTGGCTCAGGTCATGATCTCATGGTTCAAGAGTTCGAGCCTCACGTCGGGCTCTATCCTGACAGCTGTTTCTCTGCCCCTCCCCCTCCCCCCCTCTTTCTCAAAAATAAACAAACATTTTAAAAAATTCACAGTATGTGTTTGTGTGTGTATTATACTGGTGTATGTTATATGTATGTGTATATATATACTGTGGATATTATATATACTCTTTCCAATTCCCTGAGACCAACTAAAAAAGTGATCAAATATTAGAAAAATAATAATAAATGAAGAAAAAAATTGCACAATACTTACCAAAATTAAAATATGAGAAACAAAGTTTCCTAACTCTCTCTTTAAAAACAAACAACAACAACAAAATCTGTAAGTTGAGAATTGTTAACACTTAAAATTAGGGAAAATAATATTAAATGTATAGGAGAGGGCAAAACTCTACAGAAAAGTAAAATCACAGCCTAAGTGTTTTCAATAATAAACAAGAAAGAAATAAAGTAAACATTAGACTAAACTTGTTAGAAATAAAATCCAAAACTTAAGAATAAACTCAAAATATGCATAGAGGGTAAACAATCAATCAATAAGTTAAAAATAATCTCTCTAATTAACAAAATCTGAAAACGGTGACAAGTGTAATCACAAAGGAGAAAAACAAGATAAACGTCAACATTTTAAAGGAAAACATAGGAATATAACAAAGGAAATTTAAATTGCAGATAACTGATATATATACATCCTCACATTTGTAAATTTATTTTACTTTATTTTTTAAGTTTTTATTTATTTATTTTGAGAGAAAGAGAAAGCACAAGAGGGGGAGGGTAGAAAAGGGAGAGACAGGGGCACCTGAGTGGCTCAGTCGGTTGAGCGTCCGACTTCAGCTCAGGTCACGATCTCGCAGTCCGTGAGTTCAAGCCCCGCATCAGGCTCTGTCCTGACAGCTCAGAGCCTGGAGCCTGTTTCAGATTCTGTGTCTCCCTCTCTCTCTGGCCCTCCCCCCGTTCATGCTCTGTCTCCCTCTGTCTCAAAAATAAATAAATGTTAAAAAAAAAAAAAAGAAAAGGGAGAGACAAAATCTTAAGCAGGTTCTGCACTGCCAGCGCAGAGGCCAACATGGGGCTCAAACTCAGGAACCATGAGATCAAGAGTTGGATGCTCAACCTACTCAGCCACCAGGTGCTCCCACATTTGTAATTTTAAAAATACTGATTACGTGAAATGTTATCTATGACAAAAAATATTTTACACCTGTTCCAGAAGAGAGTACGAATGTTAACTAAGTCATCCCTACTAATTGCTGACTCATAACAGGGAAGGAGACAAGAAAGGTAGTGGAGCTACCTTTGTTTGGCTTCCAGGGAAGTAAAGCCTTTGTTGTGACTCATTTATAAGTGAGCAGTTAACAGTGGGAGAGTCCTGGAAGGAAATGAAGGAAGCCGGACAGGATAGGAGGAGAAGCTAAACAAAATGCAGTTTCAGCTGAAGTCTAGCCTCAGCCTGATTCTGTTCCAAGAATGAATGGCACCTTGCAGTTATTTCCATTTGGTATAAGAGGGCCAATCTTTTTTCCTGTCAGCCATTGGCTCTAGAGAAGTTGTAACCTTCCAGGAATTTCCAGGTAAGGCTGTGCACATTGGTCCTGGGAAACCCTCCAGGGCTGAGTGCAGCTGTGACTCTCAGCAGCCAATCCAGCCAGCCACTGAGGGATGCACACACCTGCACAGCAAAGGGGATCTGAGTAGAAACCAACAGCATCTACGACCGGCCTGTGCCAGAAGAGATGTTGTTAACATGTTTTTAGCAGCTATTTGAAAGTATCAGAATTATCAGATAAAGTGTTTTTTATTTCTAAATTTCAAAATTTAACAAGCAAATATCATTTAGAATGAATATATTTTTACTATTTAATCTTAGGTGTGCTTTCTTTTAGAGTCAGAAGAGGTTAAAGGAATCCTGAAGAAGGATCATCTGAGCTTTAAAGACGGAGACTGGGAAAGTGTGAAGAAAAGCAGATGGGTTGAAAAGCAAAACAATTCATGTCACTGTGGCACCAAGACTAGAAATGAGTGAAGAAAAAGGATAGTTTTGATTATGAAAAAATGAAAGAACATTGCACCAAAGAATTTTCCAGATTGTAGAAACCAAGAGCAACATCTCTGCACTGCTCAAGGTTAAAGTAAATACTGTACTCTGAGTTTATCCATAGAGAAGAGAATCTAAATATGAGTAACTGAGGGCAATAAAAGTAACATTTTCTAAGTGGTGGGGGTAAAAAGAAAAAAAAATAAATGCTATTATCATAAAAGGACAAAAGACATTATCTGTTTGAAAGAAGCCTTGCCTAAAAGAGCAGGCTATATGATTCCATTATGAAGCTTTAGAACGAACAAAACTAACATATGGGAGAAAATGACACAGTGGTTTCATAGAGTGGATTGGAGGCAGGAACTTACTAGGTAGGGTCATGAATAATCATTCAGAGCTAATAGCAACATTCCATGCTCTATGTAGGAACTTAAGTTATACAGGCTGCATGCATTATCCAGTTACATGTTGGTCAAAACTTAGCAAATTTGTCGGTTTTATTGTACATAAAATAGAATACAAACTCTTGTTAATCATGCACATAATGAAAGATTCAAGAGGAAGTATGTTAATGTCTCCAATTTTCTTTAAATTTCATCAAAAAATAAGATGCATTGTGGAGAGAGAGGAACAGGTAAAGGGAAGTTTAAGCATGATGAAAGTGGAAGTAGAATCGTGGTGCTGGGTATGCGAGGGTTCACAGTAAAATTCTCAACTTCTTTGTATGTTTGAAAATATTAATAAAGAAATGTTGAGAAAAATATGCTTGGAAATTGTTGAAAAACTCATTCCTAAATTCAATTTTTTTTTAATGTTTGTTTTTTTTAATTTATTTTTGAGACAGAGAGACAGAGCATGAGCATGGGAGGGGCAGGGAGAGGGGGAGACACAGAATCGGAAGCAGGCTCCAGGCTCTGAGCTGTCAGCACAGAGCCCGACGCAGTGCTCGAACTCACTGAGTGTGAGATCATGACCTGAGCTGAAGTCGGATGCTCAACCGACTGAGCCACCCAGGCACCCCACATTCCTAAATTTTTAAGGGGAATTTTAATCCTGGCTTAATTTTACATTCAAACATAATGTTTTGAAGAGAGAAGTGGTCATTCATCCTTGCCACATCATTTTCTAACAAGGGATGCTCAATTATTACACTAATGGATTTTTTAAAAAGAATCAGAATTCACCTATGGCCGATCTCTTTTAATGATTTAGAATATTACTAGAAGAAGAGATACATATTTAATCCTCAAGATGTTTGGCAAGTTGAACAATGCAACTTGTGCACGTTAAGATGTCCCTCGGTGACAGCAGAACAATACAATGTACTGAATTTGGCAGCTGTGAAAAGCAAACGCCAGAAAGCTGATTTCATATGCTTTATTGTGTAATAGCTGAGCTTCCGAATTGGCTTTCTGCCATTTCTTACAGTACTGGGAGTTAGACATACTCCAAATATTAGAAGGTATCAGGATGTAGTGGAAAAGCTAAACTCCTTTATCACTAGAAAAAAAGAGTTCTTGAACTTCTACCCTGTCATCTAAGCTTTTTTTTTTTCATTCATATTTTGAGAAGGAGAGAGACAGAGAGAAAGAGCGGGGAAGCACCAAAGAGAGAGAGAGAGAGAGAGAGAGAGAGAGAGAGAATTCCAAGCAGGCTCAGCACTCTCAGCACAGAGCCCGACATGGGGCTTGATATAAGGAATTGTGAGACAATGAAATCAAGAGTCGGTCACTTAACTGTCTGAGCCACCCAGTCGCATCCATCTAAGCTTTTTTTTTTCTTTTTTTCTTTTTTTTTAGAACTTTATTTTAACTTTATTTTCTTTTTTCTTTTTTTTTAGAACTTTATTTTAACTTTATTTTTTTTTCAATATATGAAATTTATTGTCAAATTGGTTTCCATACAACACCCAGTGCTCATCCCAAAAGGTGCCCTCCTCAATACCCATCACCCACCCTCCCCTCCCTCCCACCCCCCATCAACCCTCAGTTTGTTCTCAGTTTTTAACAGTCTCTTATGCTTTGGCTCTCTCCCACTCTAACCTCTTTTTTTTTTTTCTTCCCCTCCCTCCCCCATGGGTTTCTGTTAAGTTTCTCAAGATCCACATAAGAGTGAAACCATATGGTATCTGTCTTTCTCTGTATGGCTTATTTCACTTAGCATCACACTCTCCAGTTCCATCCACGTTGCTACAAAAGGCCATATTTCATTCTTTCTCATTGCCACGTAGTATTCCATTGTGTATATAAACCACAATTTCTTTATCCATTCATCAGTTGATGGACATTTAGGCTCTTTCCACAATTTGGCTATTGTTGAGAGTGCTGCTATAAACATTGAGGTACAAGTGCCCCTATGCATCAGTACTCCTGTATCCCTTGGGTAAACATCTAAGCTTTTTGATCACCATGTTATTGATCTGTTAAAATGTGATTCACCATCTTTAATTTACATGGCCTTGTAAGTAATAAGTTAGAGTACATAAAGCTGTTGACACAGCATAGAGTTTGCTGTTTGCTTACTTCTCAATAGGTTTGCTTAGTTTTCCGTTATATTAACATAAAGCAATAAAAACACACAAGGAATTAATAATTTAACCCAATATTACTTGACTAATATTTATCATAAGGTTAATGAATTATAGTTTGAAAAATATACATGGACATTCCTATCTAATGATTTGAGACCTAAAGTTTGACAATGTTGTCTGTTATTCCCCATGTGGTTGCTTTGGGCAAATGGAGTTACATTTTCTGAAGATCTGACCCCATCTGAAAAACTACCATGGCAATACTTAGGAATGACAAATGACAATTTCAGCCCTTCCAAATTAAATCATAATTGACTTGATCATTATATATGAATATCATCAGGGCTTATGCCATGTCTCTCTCCTAATCTTCACAAAGGGAAAACACACACACACACACACACACACACACACACACACACCAAATACAAAGAACAACGAACAAATGTAATAAAACACAGTGAAAAAATAATTGCTCTCAAAAGGTATTTCCAATTCAGCAAGTGTTAGTGAGGGTTTTTTTTTCCTGTTTACCAAAGCCAAATTGAAGCACATTTTAAAGGAGACATAATTAAAAATTTATCAGCTTACATGTCCGTATTTTGGGCAAAAGACACAAAAGTGATAACCCAGTCAGCCAAGCAGTAAGAAAGTGTTTATTTGTGTAAGTGTGGAAGTAATATGATTCAGCCACAGCTAATGTATTTAAAGTGCCTCGTGGTACTCATCTTTTCCTAATGTCAACACAAGTCAGATCTCTCAGTGACACATTTATCTCTTTCAGTAAGTCATATGCAATAGGACCAGTGTAAATTCAAAGAGTTATTTTGTTGCTTTACTAATTAAGGAGGAGAAATAAATGAAAATAGAACAATGAACGTAAATCTAGGCATAAAAATCGTTTTTCCCTAGATTAAAAGAAATAAAACATAAGTGGAAGTTAGGAGCTCTAATGGTGAAATACAGTCATTCCAAGCCAGGGAAGGAGAACACTCATGATTCTCAGCATGAGGCTCCACATTGATTTTACAAGGATTTTTCATCATGGCCAATTTTGTAGCATTCCAACCTTCTAAATCCATTATCAGAGTATTAAATATAATGGAATAACAATGAAGAAGGATAAATAGGTTCAAAATTATTCAGAGAATGTAAAATAACCCATGACTTCAAAAATAAAAATGGTCATAATAAAAAAACTTAGGGGCGCCTGGGTGGCTAAGTCAGTTGAGCATCTGACTTCCGCTCAGGTCATGATCTCGCAGTTCATGAGCTCCAGCCCTGCGTCGGGCTCTGTGCTGACACCTCAGATCCTGAAGCCTGCTTCAGATTCTGTGTCTCCCTCTCTCTGCCCCTTTCCAGCTCATGCTCTGTCTCTCTCTGTCTCTCAAAAAGTGAATAAACGTTTAAAATTTTTTTTAATTTACATAAGACCTCTTTTTTGTTTGTTTGTTTGTTTTGTTTTGTTTTGTTTTTAGTTCTCATTTGTCATTTGCTCACTGTGCTCACTTCTTCACTATCATCCTTTTGGTCAGGAAGAAATTTCAAATTGGAATCAGTTTTCCTGTTGTTTCATTACCCACCACTACCCATTTGGCTGTGTTTATCTCAGCCAATAAACTTTCTTCTCACTTTGGAAGAATTACTTTTCATTTCAATGATCAGTACTGATGTTCTGCTTCAGCAATCCATTCTGATAGGCACATTGGGAACTTGGCATCAAGAACATCTGTCAAACTTCCACACATTTATAATCCAATGTCTAAATTTCTGGCCTTGTATCCATATTTTTCTTTTTCTTCCTCATTCTTACTTCTCTTATATTTGATCTTTATCTTACCAAGAGCTCAAGTTCCTTTACTGCTGTTTCCTCTTGGCCTAGCAGCATCCTTGGCACAATTTCTTTCAATTATTGGTATAACAGCCATAGCCCTTATAACCACCTTCTCTCTAGAACCTTCAGTTTTGTCTTCATCTCTTCTCTTCCAGACACACATCCTGAAAACTATAGAACTTTAAATCTACTCTACTGACAAGTTTTTCCATTTCTAAAGTGAACAAGTATGTACTGGTAGATGAAATTATTAACATTGGCATGACTTGAAACCCATGGTTTTTAAACTCAACCAGAATATTAATGTTTATTAACCTCTTTTCTTACCTGGTCAGTCTTTGTCTCTCTGTCCACATCTGTCACCTCAGGTTCTCAACCTTACTACTTTGCTTCCTTCAAACAAACTATACCATTAATCAAGAGTTCTTTCAACTCCTTATTTCATTAACAGCTAATTAATTTATTCTGCATTTTTTCTTCCTTTCCCCTTCTGACTTATAGAAAAGAAAAAGGGTTTGTATTAGTCAGGGTTTTTCATAAAAACTGAACAAAAAGCATGTATGTATAGGGCTATATAAAATACGGATAAAGACAGAGAGAAAGATTTGTTATAAGGAATTGGGTCATGTGATTATGGAGGCTGAGAAGTCCCATAATCTGCTGTGTGCAAGCTGGAGACATAGGCAAGTTGATATTATAGTTCTGGTCTGAATCCAAAGGCCTGAGAACCAGTAGAGCTAATGGCATAAATTTCAATTCAAGTGCAGAGGCAGCTATCTCACCTCAAATGTATTCCTACAGAGAGAGTGAATTCTCCCATATCCCATCTTTTGTTCTATTTAGGCTTCCACAGCATTGGATGAGGTCAACTCACATTGGGGAGGTCAGCTTTACCCAGTCTACTGATTCAGATGTTAATCTCATCCATAAATACCCTCACAGATACACCAGGTTAACGTTTGACCAAATGTCTGTGTACCTTGTGGTTCAGTCACCTTGACATTAAAATTAATCATCGTAAGTCCACCCTTTTTCAACTTGGAACTCCTACACATCTCCTTAAGCCACACTTCATCTTCAAATAAGACAATAACAGAGTAAAAATTCTACCTGAGACAACTATCTTGTGTACAACCAAAAATGCACTAATTTCTTCCCCCAAAAAGAAGGTGAAGTCCTTGAGTGATGTTTACTCTTCTCCTTCATATCCCATAACTTAAACTCTATGATGTAGAATTAACAATATTACATGATATGGGAATAAGGGAGAGAGGAAAACAAAATATCTTCTTAATATATATAAATATATAGCTGCATATAAATAAATATATGGTTGTAGCTGCTAATTATAACTACCTTTTCCCATTACCCATTCTATATTCATTTTGCCCTCAGAGAGCACATCAGTTGGTTGTGGCTCTTGAACTTGTAGAGTGACCAAAACTTCATTCCTAAAGGGTCTAGGTCATTAGTGGTACTGTCTGGACTGAGTTATTATAATTTTCAGTTGACCCGAATTACAAGGCATAGTAATACTGTCCAAACAGATCTCCTGTATCCTAGAAGTTATCTTCCTTATCTCCACTGTAGAGTAGTAATCTGATTTCCTTTTGGTAGTCAAAATCACTCACCCCAGCCAGTGTGCAACTCCCTTTTTGCCTGTTGATGCAGAAGCATTAGGAGTCCAAAACATCTGGGTGACCATCTTACTTTCCAGTTCAATGGAATCAATGTTACATCTTCTGCTGGAAACATTATTTTCTTTGAAGATATTGAAGATAAAACTTCTGGGCCAGGAGAGCATAAAGTTACTGGGACAGAAAGCACAAACTTTGCTGGTGGGTCACTAGGGGGAATAGTGGTGCCACTCCCATTTCTACCCCTTGACTGCTGGACTCATGAATCCTTGCTATGGGAGAAATAGCACCAAATGTTGGATGTTGATTCAGAGCACATAAAACTCTTGAAGAATGATGCCCTCAGCCCTGCAATGTGTTGTCACCTAGCTGACACCATAACTAAAGTTTCAAAAGGCTGCCATTCTATCAAACCAACTGCTTCAGGATTGTGGGGAACCAGTGGGTTTGAATGCAGGAGCTTGAGCCCATTAGGTGATGAGAAGAATGGCTGAGGAAAGAGGCTGAATTGTATCCACAGAATTGGTCATTCTGTACCCTTGATTAGTAAAATCCTCTGCTGTCCTCACCCTTTGGTGAGCATTCATACAGGACACAAATATCTTCACATTTTTTGCCTACCCAGAGGAATCCATTCACATACTTCTTTCCCATATTTTCTGGTCACAGATTTTCCCATCATTTCCCCTCCAAATCCCTGACCATTGTGTCATTGGCCTGAACTCACAAATCAGTGTGTAATCACACATCTAGCCATTTCTCCATCTAATCAGGTGCACTGCTCAGAGTTCTGTTTACTGTAAGGATTTCCCTTTACCACTGTCCTCCAAGGATTTCCCTGAAAGAGGCTATAGGGCTACATCTGTCCACTTTTGGGTGGCACCTGAATATTGCACAAAACCATCTGTAAACCAAGCCCAATTTTTCTCTTCTTCCATCAGGTGATCATAGGGAACTCCCCATGAAGTCATAGGTGCAAGTTAGGAGAGAGAGAGCACTATAGCAGGAGTGGAGACCATGAGCATATGGGCCACATCTTCATGTAACTTCATATACCTTCAAGACCTGCTGGAGCCCATTCATGTATATAGCACTTCCATTTGACAATGGAGTACAGTTGTATATGTCCCATTGTATGGCTTGGTGGGTCTGATAATACCTAATTCATGATGGGCAGCTCAGATTGCATAGTAACTTGGTTCAGTATCTACTAAGGTGCAGTAGAAAGCCACAGTTATTTCTCAAAATGAGAGTAGGTGTTCACAGAGGATAGGAGGGCCTTGCTATAAAATTCTAAGAGCTTGCGGTATGGTTTATCTATAGAAGTCGACCAAAGGCTCCAAATAGCGTCCTTATCTGCCACTTTAAGTGCCATAGGAACTACAAGAGCAGGTTACACAGCAGCCTGGTCCTATTGCAGGGCCTTTTCCTATGCTGGTCACACTCTAAATTAGTAGGTTTTTGGGTCACTTAGTAAATAGGACAGAGTAGCATACCCAAATGAGGAATATGTTATCTGTCTCCAAAATCCAACGAAGACCACTAAGTATTGTGCCTCTTTCTTTGATTGTAGGAGGATCATATACAACAACTTACCCTTTCCCTTAGAGGGGATCTCTCCACATGACACACATCACTACACCCATGTAAGTTTTAGTGAAGTAGAAGGACCCTGAATTTTTGTTGGATTAAGTTCCTACCTTCCGAATGTCTTACCAACAAGTATACAGAAATTGCTACTTCTTGCCTGCTACATAAAATCAACATAACATCATCAATGTAATGGACCAGTGAGATATCTTCTCAAAGAAAAAGGCAATAAATATCCCTATGTACTAAGTTATGATATAAAGCTAGACAGTTGATATAGGAATTGATATATCAAGATAGTTGATATAGGACAGTGAAGGTGTATTGTTAGCCTTGCTGACTGAAAGCAAACTGCTTCTCGTTGTCCTTATTAACACAGATAGAGAAAAAAATCTTTTCACATCAACAGCTTCCTACCAGGACCTGGGGGTGTTTTCATTTACTCAAGCAATGAATCCACATCTAGTGCGGCATCTGGAATTGGAGTAACCATCTGTTTAAGGGTGTGATAGTCCACTGTCATTCTCTAAGATACATCTATCTTCTGCACAGGTAAAGTAAACGAGTTGAATGGGAATGTGATGAGAATCACCACCCCTGAATCCTTCAAGTTTCTGATGGTGGCATTAATTTCTATAATCTTACCAAGAATATGGTATTCCTTTTGGTTCACTATTTCCCTAGATAAAGGAAGTTCTACTGGCTTCCAGTTGGCTTTTTTGTACCATAATAACTCTCACCTGACATATCAAAAAGCCAATGTGTGGATTATGCATTCTGGAACTGAGGAAATAGCCAAAGGATGTTTCAGGGACCCACTGTGCCACTGTGAGATGGACTTGCACTAAAAGTCCATTGATCCTCTGACCTCCATAAGTATCTGTTCTGACTGGTATGCCCCAGTCACACATGTCTTTGGAAATTAGTGTCAGTTCAGAGCCAGTGTCCAGTAATCCCTGAAAGTTCTGATTATTCCCTTTTACCTAATGAAGAGTTACTTTTGTAAAAGACCATGAATTCCTTTGGGTAAGACTGGAAGAAAGATTAAGAATATAAGTTTTGGGGAACTCCCCTTCAATCAAGGGGTTCTGGATTTGTAAACTAGCTTAAGCCTGGGAAATGACTGTGGGACTGTGACTGTCTGTTGTTATGACTCAGGTTAGACTTTTGCTCACTTGACCTAAAATCTTTGTTTATACAGATCAAATAGGAATTTAATAGACTATGCAGATCACATAAGAATCTAGCAGCTTCCCTATTTATTTTGCTTCTAGGAACACAATGATCAACTAGCCAACACTGTAAGTCTATGCAAGCCAGACTACTCTGATTGCTACTTTTACTCTTCTGTCCAAACACCCCTTGTCTCTTGGTGGTTGAATACTACCAAACAGTTCCTACCATCATAGGACCCAATGACTTCCACTGCATTTAGGTTTCTCAATTCAGCTACCACAGTTCCCACTGTAAGGTCTGTCCTACCTACAGAGAAGAGTGATCACAGAGCTCTCCAAGGATGCTGGTGCTCCTCTCACAAATTTACTTCTCATCGTATTGGTGAAACATGTCTTCTGTATCCTCCTAGTGTGCATGAGTAGGTGTTAAATGACAAATCCACTTTAACATTCTAATATTCCTAGAAATTCCTAGAGTTTTGAATCCCTTCCTCTACATTAAACCAGGGCAGGTCTGCCATTACCATTAGGCTCACTGTGGGTTAACTTTTGATCCATGTTTCAGCCAACCATCCAAATAAACTATTAGAACACTTACTAACTGCTGAGTTACAACATTAAATGTAGAATCTCTGTTTAATGAGCTGATATCAATAAATTCAATCTGATCCAACTTTATGTTTCTTTGAACATTATCCCTTACCCTTAGTATCCATTCTCACACGTGCTCTCTGGATTTCTACTTGTATAAATTAGAAAACTCAAGTCATTATTTATACTCAAGTAGTGTAGAATATCTCTTAATGGGTCACACTTTGTTCGTCACTATTAGGGGCCTGCTGGAACTGAATGCCCAGTTAAATGTCTAGAAAGAAAAAGAGGTAGTGGAAGTGGGTCATGAACCTCATCAGTATTGTCTTACATGGCAACTGTCTCAGGGTGAGCTATTAGAGTTTCCTCAGGCAATGCAGAGTTAATCCTCCAGATGGATGTAGAGAAGCCACTTTCACTTGGAGCAGGGAGGTCTCTTGCACTGGAAAAGGAGACATTTGCAGCAACGTGGATGGAATTTAAGGGTGTTATGCTAAGTGAAATAGGTCAGTCAGAGAAAGACAGATATTATATGTTTTCACTCATATGTGGAACTTAAAACACTTAACAGAAGACCATGGGAAAGGGAAGGAGAAAAAATAGTTACAAGTAGAGAGGGAGGGAGGCAAACCATAAGAGACTCTTAAATACAGAGAACAAACTGAGGGTTATTGGGGGTGGGGGAGAGGGGAAAATGGGTGACCGGCAGTGAGGAGGGCACTTGTTGGGATGAGCACTGGGTGTTGTATGTAAGCGATGAATCATGGGAATCTGCCCCCAAAACCAAGAGCACACACTGTATGCACTGTATGTTAGCCAACTTGACAATAAATTATATTAAAAAAATAAATAAATAAAATTTAAAAATAACAATAAAAGAATGTAAAAAAGAATTTAGGAACTCAGTGTAACCAGCTTCATCAGAGTGTAACCATACATGCCCATCCCAACCTACAGAATCCCCTTCTATCTTAATCAATGCCCTCACTTAAACAGTAGGTCACTTATGAGGCTGGGAGTTCAATGTGCTTTGCAATTCAACCAGTTGCAGGATCAGACTCTGCATTCAATTTTTAGCAATCTCAGCCCTTCAGCTACAAGAGATATGTGTCTCCTTCGGGGCACACATGGAAGCTTTCAGATCATGTATGTGTGCTTGAGCTAGAAATCCAAATCACTAAGCTCATCCTTTTCTTTTACTGTGTTGTCCAGGGACATCAGGAGCAACCAGCCAACCTCATTATATTCATTAGTTTTGAAAAAATGGGAAGGTATCATCCAGCCCTTTGATTCTTAGAAGTGGTTGCTCAGTGGGAGTATTTATCTAAAATAAGGAATTGGGCCATATAACCCAAGAAAGCCTGTGGTATTATTCCCATTAAGTCCAAAGGCCTGAGAAGCAAGAGAGCTGATGGTGTGGGTTCCAATTCAAGTGTGGAAGACTACTCTCCCTGCTCTAAAACAGTGAGGTAGGAAAGCAAATTCTCCCTTACTCTACCTCTCGTTCTATTCAAGCCTCCTTCAGTCTGGATAAGGCCCACCTACATTGGGCTGCTTTACTCAATCTACCAATTCAAGTACTAATTTCATCCAGAAATATCCTCACAGAAACACTTAGAATAATGTTTGACCAAAATTTTGGGCACTTCATGATGCAGTCAATTTGGCACACAAGATTAATCATCTCAGTGCTCCTCCTCCATCCAAGCATAAACTCTTAAACTAATCCATGGATACATCTGTCCTTCCTCCTCCGGGACCTGGAGCACACACTTCTTTTCCCTCTGTATTTAACATCTCAGTCTGACCGGTCTTCTATGACATTGCTTCCTCTGTTTTCAGTCTTTTTCTCTGGTCACTCTCCTATTTCATAGCTGTTTTCCTACCTTTTGAATTTTTATGGTTTCTAATATTAGAAATCAAATACATTTTGCTAAAGTATCAGATGACTCTATATAGAAACACTACTTGTGACACATAAGCCCACATGCAACATGCTTTTTTAGAGCTACAAAACTGTGATAAGACATATGGGATGATTGATAATACTCTGGGAGGTAGGTGCAAGAGAGATACATAAGCATTTAATTAGACTTTTTATTGCAAAGGGTGAGATCAATAGGTAAAAAGAGAAAGAAGAAATTTAAAGCATTTAAATTATAATTAAAAAACTGTTAAAAAAACTTCTGGAAGGTGAGTTGAACTTAAAAAACAAAGAATATGAACGATGCCACATAAAATAATAAGAAGTTGTCACCAAACATTCTCCTTACTTTTGTTTTAAATTATCACATCTATTAAAATAATTGGTGGTGTGGGGGTGAAATTTATACTAACAACTTTGGAGACTGTGTGCCTAAGTCAACAACTTAAAATTAAAGACCCTATGTCAACATTATACAGTGTTATGTTCAGTATAATTGAAGCTGTAAAGAATAATTATACCATGGCCTGAGATAGGTGTGAATAAGATTATAAATGTATAATGAGGAAAAAGTACAATTATTCAGCAACACAAAAAGTCTTCAATATCAACTATTCAGCTTGAACTCCTGAAAAGATTCTATTGTGATCTTGACTTCTTACTTTATCAGATTAATTCTAGAAACTCAACACTAAATATCAGGATCTGTTAATCTTTGCCAACAGAACATGCTGGCAAAACCTGCAGAGATGGTTGCTGTTATTGAGCATTTTTTGATACTAAAATTATTATGTTGAGCATACAGAGATAGTTGGACTATAGGGTAAAGGCTGACTTGAAATTAAGTCACTGCTTATAATTTACATTTCATTCAGTGGCAACTTGTAGTAATTGTTCAGTGACTCTCATAAATATCTGCCTCACTAGAATGTGTTATACTTTTCTTCCCTGGTACATTGACATTGTGAATAAGTTAGAGCCAATGAAAGCCCTTACTTCTTTTGACCCCTACTAAGAGTATCTAATTGGATTTTTCCCTTTATTTCATTTTCATAATGTGTTAGGCTTCCAGTTCTCACTTGCTCAGCATGAGCATCTCTGTGTTTCTAATCTTGCCCTGAAGAGACAATGGATCATTAGCTAATGACTGTAGTTGACTGTGATATTCACTCTAGAGTAACATAAGGTAATGAGGCCAGAGACTAAAAACAGAACATATAAAAAAGAATATACCTTCAACAAATATATAGTGCAAAACACTCTATAGGATGAAGCCATGTGGGTCTAAGTAACAAAAATGCATGAAATAGCCTTGTTGACATTAACAGTCAATGGAAGTTGAGATATGAAAACAAAATGGATTAAATCATTTTCAGAATTGAGGTTTCCAAGGAAACATTAAAAGGACAAATTCATTTTTTAAAACGATGCCCTTAAAATTATATTTATGTTTAAAAGACAAATGAGGAAATAAAAATGTATATGTTTTGTTATTTTTTAAAGGTTAGAGTTCTTGAACTTTCTATCTGGATGATTATAATTTGAAAACAGCAGGCGGATAAATAGTTTATTTAAAAAAGTCCTTTAGAACATACAAGCATACAATTCAAGAAGGGGTGCACATGAAGCAATTGTGTTCCTGCTTTATGTCCAAGTGACTACTGCTATTCAAGGATATGAACCATCTTCGTTTTTTAAGCACCAGGGAAGCTGGTTCATCTCACTGTTCTTCAATTCTATGAGACTTGTTTTTCACTTTCCTTCTGTTTTTATTTACTTCCTTTACTCAGTATCAGAAAGTAAGTTATGTACATTTGTAATAGCTCGTTGCAATGTATAATTTTGAGATTTTATCACAAATCTGGAAGCTATAACTCTCCTGCAGTCTTCTTGTTTTTATTTTCATTTTTCTAAAGTCTCATTTTGCATCCTAAGCCACTTCTCATCATTTTAATTCTCAACAGCTCACATTCACACATAAATTGCTTTTCATGTACTAGGGTATCTGCAAGTTGGCACCTACAGTGAGCTGGTATATACAATATGAAAATTGAAGAAAACCCAGTGTAGCTTATCCACACTCATTTCTGAGACTTATTTGCATGCTTTGCCATATTGTGAAAGACAGAAGTTTATTCCTAGAACACAGTTTATATACCTACCCACTTGCTCCAAGGAGGATCAGTGGTAGAAACAAGTGGCAAAGGAATTTAAATGTCAGATATGGAGAAGAATCTAAAGATGGTGAAGTATGTGGGTACTGAAATAAGAAGTTCCCTTTTTAACACAAGTGAAATCATTTTGAACTACCAATATAGACTATAATCAAACAGATAGATGGTGACAGGTAGATAGATAGATGATAGATATATAAATAGATAGGTAGATATAAATAGAATAATAGGAACTCAGCATATAAATATTGAACTTGCTCGGACTCAGTTTTAGATGAGACATAAATACAACTAATATTGAGTATAAACTATCAATTGACTAGCCTAGTTTTCTTGAAGATGAAGGTTAGCCCAAAACTGATTACTGACCCTCATCCACATGGTAGGTGGGGGAAAAAAGGAAAAGGAAAAAAAAAGAAAAGACGCTTAAAAACGAGAAGCTATTCTCCCAGTATTTCTTTGGAGAGGATTGTGTCTTGAGGACACAGTGTTACAAAGTGGGTCGAGTAGAACTTCACTTAATGAGGAGAAGGAAGAGCTTGTTATATCTCTTCTGGGAAAAAGGGACACAACATACTTATGTTCCCCTCCCATCTGGGAAATCTAGAGAGAGAAGAAACAAGAATGCACTGAGGGGCTAGTTGATTTGGCAGGTGAGCAGAGAAGAGGTGCTGTTATAGGAAATGGCATGTCCTCCTAGACTATGCAAAACTCAAGTGGATAGCTCTCACCAGACCGAGTATGTTTCACGTATCTGGCAGGCCCTGAAAGTGTAAAGCTTGCACACGATGCTATAAGGAGACAACTCACCTGTCACCCATAACTCCCTTCTCCCCCAGCTGCTTCAACTCTACTCTACTGGCCATAGGCTGCAGTTAAATGGATGAGGAGGTTTGAAAGAACAAGGGGAAGAATAACACTGGTCTTTCCTCCTGCAGGAGGCTAGCGGGTGGCATGTCCCAAAAGAGACAGGAACAGATCTCATTTTCAGTCGGGTGTGAGTTTTGATTACCATGAGAACTGGCAGGGTGTAACAACTGAGTGGAAAATGTGTTGTTCCTTAATACAACTATGAGACCTTGTATCATAAGGGTAAGCCAAAAAGCAGAGGACTGACTGCGTTTTTAACCAAGGGTAAAGGAAGTATCATTTTTTTAAAGACATTTTTAAAAGACAACAGGAAAGAAAAATAAAGATGTTTACTGGTTAGACCCATGAATTGTGAGTGCCCAACACCATTACCGTGTACAACCCATTTGTGCTTTCAGCAACAAAAAGGTAGAAATATGTACATTCAGAGGACATAAAATTTACAGGGGTCCATTATACTCAAGGGCACAATGAAAGAACTATCGCTTTATTGCTCAAATCTTATCTCTAACTCAGCCTTCACTCTCTAAATGGTGGACAGCACATTCCAGTCAATGTAATGCACTTCCTCACCCCAAGTGAGTATTGTTTCAGGCAATTCAAAATATATAATTAGGACTTTTAAAGGTAAATAGTCCCTTCTTAATCCTTTCTGCTTTGTGTGCCTTTTTCCTTGGGCTGATTTCAGTTCCTAGGAATTGAGTAGTGGGCTTGTTTGTTCTGGCTGTATTTGATGAAGTGCAGCTCACTTCTCATCTTTGGGTGCATGCTTCTCACCCCCCTGCACCTACTGCTGAGGCATCTGCATGAACTAATGTCCTCTCCAGAGACCAGCTCTAAGCATCTGGCGTTCTCGCTTGTTTTGTGAGTTCCCTTCAGGGTTGCATGTGTGCTGGTCCAACTCCCGGCCAAGCTCCACACCTCGATCTGTGAGACATAAGAATTCTCTGAGCGCTCTCCTCTCCATGCCAGGGCCACACGGGTTGGAAATTTGGGAGGGAAGGTCTCTCGGGCCCCCTGCCCAGCTGTCAGTGCTCCTACAATGAAATCCAAGTGTGGGTGAAGGGAGATGTCCATGACTTCCTTCTCTAAATCTAGGCAGAAAACTAGACACAGGTCTCAAAGTTACCCAGGGTCTCCTTGGACCCCATCTGAGGTTTCATGTTTAGAATGGGACAAAATAAATGGTTTTGTTCTTAGGTAGTCATACTAAGGGAATGCCACATGCCATCCAAGTACATTTCGGTTTCTAATCAAATCCAAATAAAAGATATGTAGCAATGATTTCTGCATGAAAGACAACATGAAATTATTCTATTTTAAAGTAACAAAGTAGTAAAAAGTCACACAATCATTCAATATTTGAATATACGTTAATGGATATAATTTAAGTACATTATCAAGGAGTTTAAAGTCTGCTGTAGAAAATTATGCCTGTGTATAAATGCATTCACAGATATGCATGTAATGTTACTTTAGAGAAATATGTCCTTTGGGGCACTTGAGTGACTCAGTCGGTTAAGAGTCTGACTCTTGGTTTCAGTTCAGGTCATGATCTCGTGGTTTGTCATTTCAAGCCCTGCATCAGGCTCTGCTCTGCCAGGGAGGAGCCTGCTTGGGATTCTCTCTCTCCCTCTCTCTCTGTCTCTGTCTCTCAAAATAAATAAATAAACTTTAAAATTTTAAATAAAAAGGAAAATACATCTTTAATATATCTTGCTGAATGGTCATTTCTTTCTACATGTAAGTAGGAAGTTCTGTGATTCCTATTATACATATATACATATGTACGTATATATATATGTATGTATTTGTATATACATGTATATATGTATATTCATATTGATTTCATATGACAGTAACCAATGAACAGATTAAATTTAGTAAAACTAAAACTCCACCACTGAGATGTAAATAAAATATTACAGCAAATGCAAGGAAAAACTGCAGTCACAAAACTGACATTTTAATGAGAGGTATTTTTTTTTTTTTTTTGGTTTGCAAACAACATAAAACATTAAGCAACAAATAAATCAAAATAAGTATTAACTGCTTTGTTTAATTGTGGGCATGTGTATGTGCTAGATATGTATGTGTCAGTCATTTATATATGTATGTAAAATTATGGCCTATTCTACATGCAATCATAGTCAACCATATTACAGTGACAGTGCCTCTATCCTCAGCCTACTTCTGTTCCCAGATCCCACATTTTCTCCAACTCTCTATCCTGTCAGTTGATTATCTTCTCTTTTCCAGTACTGTGGAATATCTAGCTTCCTTGGCCTAGTTTTTTATTCAAACTCAAAAGCAAGGATATGGGTACACAGATCCAGTATGTGCAACTGACATGGAATCTTGGAGATGGGAGAAGATGAGCTACTGAAGAAAACATGACCAGCAACAGCTGTACAGTCCATTGTCTCAACGTGAGGGAAAGAAAGAATGTAATTGGATCAAACCTCCTTGTAAACTTGCTAATGGCAGACTTCTTGGTGAACCAACTAATGATAGTTACTGTCAGAGACTCTTTAGCTATGAAAGGTGTTTAAAGAGATGTATCTGGTTTCTCTAGGATTACTTAAATTTTGAATATGAGAGTTTAGAAGACATAGTTCCAGGAAAAAGTCAAGCTATACTACATGTAAAAAAAAATTCAAGCTGTGTTACTATGTGACATGTTAACTATGTAACTATCCGAGTACAAAATGAAGATACTTCAGGAATAAAACAACTTCTGATGTGTGAAATCCAGCCCCATATAACACTTAGAAGCCTAATATGTTTATCTGAACAGAGAACGTCCTACTGTGGCAATAAAAGACCACTGAAGCGTACCAGTGGGTAGTCTCGAACCTTCCTTTTTTCACATGTGTCTCATAGTTATGATTAGCGAAATGATTAGGAAAGTTTGGTACTGAGTAGGATAGCTGATTCATGCGTATCTGACTTGTCAATTTGATTCTTTCTGTTTTCTCAAATATCTAACTCACTTTTACTTTTCAAATATAGAAGCTATTACACAATTCGATCTCTGTGCAGATAGCATGGTTTAAAAAAAGTCATTATAGTGTTGATTTAGATAAGATGCTATTACTTCTACCGAATAAAGAAGCTTATAAAATTTTGCAAAAGTTGAAAAGGAATGGGTTTTGCTGAGCACCTATAGAGCAGTCACACTACTCAGCAATTGTTGCATTTTGGGCTTCCCCCAGATTTTATTTCAAGAAATTTCAAGCCCACTGAAAGTTAACAGAATAGTCAATGAACACATCTATCCTTCACCTGGACTCACTAGTTGTTAACATTTTACCATTTCTCACTTATTTCTTTGCATAAATATATAATTTATTTTGCTGATCCATTTAAAAGTAAAATTTGCAGATTTTATGATGCTTTACCCCTAAGTATTTCAGCATGTATTTCCTAAAGCCATTGTTTTATACAGCCGCATTGTGATTATGATACCCAAAGAAATTTTAAACATTTATTTAATTATATCACCTAACTTAGAATTTATACTGAAATGTCCCCCAATTTCCCAATACCTATTTTTAGTTTCTACTGGTAAATTTTTGAGGATTTTCTCATGTAGAGGCAACAGATACTTAATTCAAATGAACTAAAGTATAAAAAACAGGATAGATTTCAGGCACAGCATGATCTAGGTGTTCAATACTATCATCCAACATGTCTCTCTCTGTGTGTATATGTGTGTGTTTGTGTGTGTGTGTGTGTGTGTGTGTGTGTGTGTGTGTCTATCTCTCTCTCCCTTCCTGCCTCCCCTTCACCTTTCCATTTTACTCTTTTTTCTCTTCATGTCATTCTCAGATGCGATTTCTGTATGTTGAGCAAATATAGCTGAAATCATTCTTAAAGTTTGGAGTTCGAAAGAAAAGAATGCTTCTCATCTAACAATTACAGAAATCATCTCAAGGATTTATTTTTACCGGCCAGCTCTACCTTTGGATCCTAAGTTCATTTCTGAAATGATCATGTTGTTCAGTCCCGAGGCACAAGTTCATACTTTGAGTCAAAGGTAAAGTTAACTGAGCATATGGCATGGGACTGAGTGGGAAAAGAGTAGCTGTCCCAAAGAGAAAAACCTTCAGATCAATTTAAAAAACAATTGGAGGTATCAATACAGCCTTGAGCTGAGAATTGAGAGATGAACAAATGTTCCAAGCCAAGAAGCTCACACCGCGTTGTAGGGGAGATGAACATATAAACAAATGCACACAGGAGCGCCTGGCTGGCTCAGACAGTTTAGTGCCCTACTTCAGCTCAGGTCATGATCTCACGGTTCATGGGTTCGAGCCCCACATTGGGCTCTGTGCTGACAGCTCCAAGCCTGGAGCCTGCTTCAGATTCTGTGTCTCCCTCTCTCTCTGCCCCTCTCCTGCTCATACTCTGTCTCTCTGTCTCTCAAAAATAAATAAACATTAAAAAAATTTTAAAATAAACACACACAGTAGTGCATACCAAGTGCACACTGTGCAAAATGACATCTCAGCACAGAAATATTCACTTAGATGCTTCTTTTCAGTCCAAAATATCTACCTTCATGTGTATCATACTTAGTTCTGTTCTTCCTTCAAACAAAATGTAACTATATAATTACCACTTATTTTGGTTTATTTGGGAATTATTTTTTGAAGTGGCTGAAAGCCTCCAGAATAAGCTGTCTCCAGGTTAAAGGGTAAAAAGTCTTTTCCTTCAATTTTATTTTTGAACACCTATTATTTCCAGCCATTCTACTAAGCATTGGAACAAAAGATGGCCCTTGCTTTCAAGAAGCTTAAAGTTCAAGTGAGGCTGCGACAGAAGATTGCCTCAGTTGTGATGCCTTCCCTTTTTTATGGGTTGAAGAGCTAATTCTTCCACTTGACTTCCCCCATTTCTCATTTCCTGTCAATGCCCTGCATGTTCTTTGTATCTATTTTGTCCTGACTTTTGTGTGACATGTGTCTTCTGGGCTCCTGGCTGTCTACCGAAGTTCTGTCCTGGTCACTTTGCTGACCCCAATTCTTCATGTATGTATGCTGCTTTGCTTTCCTAAACCCACTGGTCTTTAACTCCCTAGCATGAACACTTTTGTGTGATAATGTTCGTAGAGGCTCAACGCAGAACTAATGAATGTCTTATTTTACACCTTCACAGCAATAACAACAAATTTAAAAGTAATATTATAATGCCCCTAAATACTAATTGTAACATTTCATCTATGTTAGACAATCGATTCTAGATATAACTGTTGTTCTGTCTAAATTTGGCTGATAAACCCATTTTTTCAAAAATTATCATTTTTAAAGTTTTTATTGCTAGGGGTGACATTTTTTTGTCACTTTCATATATATGTCAATATATATTTCATTGTTTGACAGTTTCATATATATGTCAATGCCCAACTCTATCAGTTTCCTTGGAATAAATTATTAGAATAAAATTCATAAAATGGGATAAAATTAATAAAAATATTAAAGGTTCTTCTACTAATAATGGCAACGTGCTCTCCCAAAATGTAGGCTAATTTTCATTCTCACCAGTAGCATTTGGAAATATCCTATTCCTGACCCCTCGTTATTTTGTGATCATTTGTTTCAATCCTTTAAATGTTGAAAGGCAAAGATATGTTAACTATTTTTAATTTACAATTATTTTATTAACAGCAATAGTGAATATTTATAGATACATTGAGTATGTATTTGAATTTTGTCCTATAGTAAATGTTTCTTGTTACTTTTGTCTTAACTATATATTAGGATGTTAGTGTTAATTTTACTAGTTTATATCTATACTGAGTAACATACAAATACTATCTATACTCTAACTACTATCTAATCTACTAACATATGTATATTAAATACTTCTCCATTTTACTTTGTTGACTTTTAAGTATATCATTTTGTTTAATTTTTTGGTTTAAACATAAATATATAAATCTACTGATGGTTCTAATCCCTCTTCATATCATGGTATGCTACTCATAAGAAGCATACTAATATTTTTGCATCAAACAAAAACTTAGGCACATGATGTACATGTATGTACAAATACTTCAGAAAATAATGGAAATAATTCTGATGTATACTAAAAGTTGTTTGGATTTACCATAACTATAGCTAATGACAGACATAGACAAGAACAAAAAAACGATGTTTCAGGACGGTAGACGTAAACTACCTCCCCTTTTAATCTAATATTAAATATTCTTATTCTGGCCAAATTGAATGACTAGAATGCTTATGTAATGTAGATGCTCACATCATTTTGAAAAAATTTACTCATTAGAATGTGAAGTTACAATTGGGCTGATATTTCTTTCATAAGTCTTTTCAATTATCTTGTGTCCTTAGCCATTAAAATCTCTTTCACCACAATCGCCCCCTGATAATTTTAAATTAGACAGTATTATCTATGTTAGTGGCATGTTAACACTTATTAGATGGATACCTGTGGTTGTTTTCTAACCGCCAATTCAGCCATGAAATCCCATAACCAGAGTTATCAAACAGTAAGGGACTAGGAGAAGTACTTTGTACTTCTAAGCACCCAACTTAGTGGTTTCCCATGCACCTTTTAGGCCCAGTGGGATAGCTAAGATATAATTAATGAGGTTGGTGACCAAAAGGCACTTCTTTCCCTTAAAACTGACGTTTTTATGTAAATATAAATATAATATAAAACTGTATTCCTGAATTATTGTTGGCCTTAGACCTGTCAGATTCTATTCAATTTAGCTTCATGGCAGGTAGCCACCTGTAAATTTGAATTTCATAATTTGTACTGTCCATTTCTGCTCACTCTTAGTACTAAACAAGAAATAAGAGCAAGTGTGAAAAGAGAATCTCAGTAAATCTCAAACTTCATTAGATAAGAAGAAGAAAAATGAGGTAACCAAAATTATATTGGAGAAAATTAATGGCGGAGGAGAGCACATGAGGACAGACAAATCCCCAGGTTTCTGATGTGAAGCTTAGAGGAGGGAGTAGAAGTTGTAGAAAAGGGCAGGGCAAGGATTCTGTCAGGTAACTGAGGCCTGGACAGGTAAAGGCTATGAAGCGAGGACCTTATCCAAAGTGTGGAGAATCTTACGTATATTATTTCAGTGACTGAAAACATCAGTCCTGTTATAACAGATCGTTCTTCAGGCCAAATTGACACATTATCCTCATTGTACATCATAGAAATAGCGATATAGGTATAGGTAATCATCCAGTTGAAAGTTTAAAAAAAAAGAGAAACATTTTTCATACATACATACAGGCTTTGGTGTAATGCCACAGAACAATTTCTCAAGAAGGCTTTGTAGAGCAGTCTTTGAAAATACATCCAGTAATAACTAATGTATTTAGAAAACCAAATTTGCATCAAAGGAGACATTTGTTTACTATAAACTCTCCTCATGATACACTCTTAGCTGTCACCATCTTTGTTGTCAAAGATTCTTTGAAGTGCTGATTGTTAACAGCCAGAAGCTTTCAGGCTTTGGAAATCTGCTTTAGTGTTTCTTATCAACTGTGCTCCTTCTGAAAGATCAAAGGACCTCTTCACATAGAGAGCAAATATATTTTAGATGTTAAGAAATTTATTTAGCTTGTAGCTGGTTTATTCCACAACTATTATCTAATAAGAAAAGCTATAAACTACATAAATATCAGAGTGCTCATGAAAAACGGGAAACTATATTAAGGAGAGAAATTCCAAGTATTCTTGTCCTTTGAAGAAAAATGAAACATAAATGAACACATATACAAGGTTATCAGAGATAAGAAATTGAGCTTAACTTTGATTTGGAGTGGAATTTTAAAATTGTAAAAATAGTATGCATTTAAAAACACAAAGTAGAACTCGAAATTACTTTCACTCATTAAAATGCAATCAAGATTTTGGTAGCTTTTATTGGAATGTCACTCAGGATATGTCACCTCTAAAACTATACAAGATCACTAAATGGATTTTTGCACAGATTTTAGGTACATGCTCAAGTTCATTTTCAAACGCAGATTTTGGCTTCACAGTACTGACAGGAAATGTGGCTTTCATGGTTTCCTGTAGGTTGTTCAAGCTGCAAACTGTTCCAGGAGTTACCATATGTGTTGGCATCTCTCTCTAATCCAGTTTTGAAGGACAAATTAAATCTAATGTAGAACCTCTGAATATGAGATTATAGTGTCTCATAGAATAAGATAAAAGAAATGAAATGAAATGAAATGAAATGAAATGAAATGAAATGAAATGAAATGAAATAAAATAACAAAGAAATTCAACAGAGCCTATTGTAGCCTCCAAAGCTAAGGAGAGATACCCAGAGAGAGACAGGGAGAGAAGCAGAGAGGATCTTAAATTCTTGATTTCCTGGATTAATAACAGTGAAATTTTGGGAATATATGAGAGTAAATATCATAATTCAATAATAGGGCAGCAACTCCAATTTCAACCATGCTTTGTTTTCTTAAACGCTGCACCATTTTACCTGTGTATTTGAGGGTGGTTAGTATGAACCGTGCTTTTTTTTTATATCAATGATCATATATTCCTACATGGAAGCCCTAGATCAAGGAATATGAAACATACTTCATTTTTATGCTTTATCTGTGGAACTTAAAAAAAATACTTTTTTTCTAAAACAATTTCAAAATCTCTGAAGAAATTCCAAAGTAGTAAAGATTAAAATCCATATTGTATACCAACCATGAACTATGTCAAATGCAGGATAAGGTCTAAATATGAATCAGCAAGACATTATTAGGCATTCAACTATGGATGAGATACTGACCTATACTATTTAACATCCACCTCCCTGCAATTCTCCTTAAATAAACAATGGTACTGTGTTGGTAATCTAAGGAAGGCAGATTAAGAGGCAGAGTGAGTCATTAATTAAGCTGAAAGGAATGTAAAACACAAGGGAACTACCAAGACACTCTAATAGCTAATCAACTGTTAAATTCTCAATTTCTGTGTGATGAAAAGTGCTATGCTTGCCCCTCCCTTTCTCCTTGCTCTACTTCTTTGACTTTGACTCACTGCTTCTCCACAGCCTAGACTAAGAAAATAAAACATTGAAATCAAAATTTTTAAATCAAATCATTATAAAGGTCTGCCATTACAAAATCCCCAACATTTTTAATGCTTAGAAGCCATTTAGAGTATATATTTGACTAAGACAACAGAATTCTGAACATTTAAAAGAGAAAATTCATTGCTAATCTTATGTTTTCATTATCATCGTCTTCCTAATTATACTTCTTACTTTATCATTCTTACTTGCTTTTTAGGAGATCCCCATAAAAGAATATAACCAATTTATCAAAATTTGACAAAATGATTTCAAGTTGAAAACTACAGATCTGAATCTTCATTCAAATCCAGGCTTTTTAAATGTAACAGCTCTACATTTATAATTTTGTTTTTCCCTATTTAAAAGAGAAAAAAAAATTACAATCAGTCCTGATTTAAAGTTTATATGTAATAATATACTTAAGAACTCTTTGGCAGGCTATATTATTTTTCACAATTATTGAATGTTTCTACGGTAATGTTTACTTCTTCTCCCCATGACACCAAGCCAATGCCATAGATTTGCTTATGTCTGTGGTAGTTGAGCAGAAATGCTGTGTATTACATTGGGCAGAAGTTTTGAGAAGCATCATGTAGTTTTACATGATACCTCTTGTTTCTCTCTTCCACAAGATTGAGAATATTTCAGACAGAGGTGGGCCATCAGCTGGGTACCAGAGTGAAGGTGGTGCTAAGCAGAGTTGCAGCCAACTTACAGTGGACATATGACATGAGCAAGGAATAAGCCTTTGATTTTCTAAGATGGTGAGATTTTGGAGTTGGTATTGTGCCATAAGGTAGGCTATTCTGAAAGATACATGCACTTAGTACCAACCTGGTACACAGTAAGCCTGTAAGCATGGCAACTTTGATTATTACTAACAAGGAACTTTAATAATCGGAATATTTCTTTCTCTGATATTTCATGACAAGGAAGTGCACCTAAAATAAAAAGGTATTGTCCAAATTACAGAAATCTGTAAAAACAAACAAGAGTTAATTCTAGGGTATGACAAAGATTCTTTGACCAAACTTGGGTCAGATTTCTCTGAACCCTCTCCCTAGTAAGACTCATCCTTGTTACTTCCTTGTAGAATCTACTTTTAACAAAACTCTTGCTAAGTGAGTTTAGCAAGAATTCTCCATTCCTGATATCTGATCAAATCCTTTATCCCTACAATCCCCCAGGTGATATCTAATCACTCTGGACTACCTTCAGCAAGATTTCTGTTAGGTTAGATTCACCGGAATCCACGCCCAGATTTGAAGTCTCTTCTTAGTAATTTCCCATTCACTAATGTCCCCAGTCCTTTCCCCAGCCTCCTTGCTTCTTGACTGTAAATGCCCCCTGGTTATGGTTGTATTTGGAATTGAGCCGATTTATATTCTGGAGGCTCTCTTCCCCTACTATAATACTTTTTTTTTTTCCCCATGAAATCTATCCTCACTGCCTTAACTTCTATCTGGCTCTGATTTTCTTTAACAGATATATGGTGAATTCAGCATAGATAAATCCTAATATCAGACAATAAATTTTGTAGCTGAACAGGACTTACCATTTGATTTTAAGCACTTTGCCTACTTCATTTTAGCAAGAGAAACTGATACCCCATGAACTGAGGGATTGTCCTAATATCCCTCAACTATTAAATAAACACAGATCTAAGGGTTGCCTGGAAAGCTTAATTGGTTAACCCTCCCACTCTTGGTTTTGGCTCAGCTTATGATCTCATGGGTCATCGGGCTCTGAGGTGGCAGCACAGATTCTCTCTCCCTCTCTCTCTGCCCCTCCCTCACTATTGCTCTCTCATGCACGCCCTCTCAAAATAAATAAACATTTAAAACAAACAAACAAAAACAAAAAGCCACACACACAAAAAGCCACAGATCTAGAATGAAGGTCAAATTATTTTTAGATGCAAAATGTTAGCACTGACCCACAACTAAGATATAACACTATTCACATATTTGATAGTAAAGGGGAGAAGGAGGGAGCATCAAATGCTACATATTTATGAATCATTAAGAAAAGATTATTTTTGAAATATCTACTTTCTAAGGTAGGGGTGTGGAAAAGCCATTTTGGAAAGACATAGTTAATACAGATGCATTTTTGTACCTATGGAACCTTTTTTCAATGTGATTCATAAAATATGACATAATGTGTGGCTACATAACCACACATGTGAAGAAATTCAGGAGAAACAGGAAGTACATGAGGTGTTTCCGTTTTCTCCATAAACAAAACCTTGTTGAAGTCTGTCGCTGGTGTTAGGCCCTGGGTCTCATTGGAAAGATGAAACCCATAATGAACATTTGAGGTGTAGATGCAGCAACTTAACATAAAATTATTTTCTCACTAAAAGCAAAAGGGAAGCAGGAAGTATACATTATTACACATAAATCATCGATTTAATGGCAACAGAAAACTGAGAAAACAGCAAAGACTAGATAGTTTAAAATTCCATTCCAGAACACACACGGAGAGCTGCGAAGATGATGTAAAATCAGTATTTGTGTGTGCGTGTGTGTGTGTGTGTGTGTGTGTGTGTGTGGATCGCACGCCCAGACAAATGGCGGAACCCTAAGATGGCATGAGAACGAATAATTGCTTGGGGATAAAGAAGCCAGCAAAATTGGAGTGACAAGACTGAAGTACTGAGGAGCCTCAACTGGAGTATTGGCTGGTTCTGCCATGAGAATACTGTTTTGTCTGTGTCTGGTCGACATTTTTTATCCAAGATATTTATCAAAATGCCTTAAGACAGCTTGTAAAGACAGTGGTGTGACTGCTTATATAGTTTCTTGCTAAAATTTTGTACATTTCATAGAATTCAGTCTGTGATTGACTTCTATTGTAATACATTACCTGATAATAAACTTACGGATTAGGAGACAGAGATGGTAATGAAAGCTGCTATAATAGATAAACCTCCAAATTTTAGTGGGTAGACACAACAGAGCTTTATTTGCAACCAAGAGCAATGGAGTTTGTACCATTTTCAATATGTGGCTTCCAAGGTTGCCATGGATACGAAACATCAAAGAAGAAGAGTTAGACTTAGAATAGATCAATTTGGTCCATGCTTCATGGACCAAACAGTGACATGACCCCAGAGAGAATCAAATAGGATAGAAATATTGTCCCTGCTGGACAAGACCACATATCACAAAGAAAAGCAAAATCCTTATTAAGATGTATCTCTGCATTGGTCCACTCCGCTGATTACCAAATATCCTTGTAGTTCCTTCTTCTGGCAGCCCCTTAATACTCTCTCTTCCTCAAAAGGAAGCTTTACTTAAGACCATCTATCCTGTTTACATTTGTGCAAGTATAGGAGGCCAAAACTCGTTTTAACAATCATTGGAGTCTTGAATAAACAGTCTTATGATTTCTGTTGTAATATAATTTCCTAGAAAACTTAGTTGGATTATTCTTAATTTTCTTCCTATTAATATAATGTGCCACTATGACCCTGAAAGTTCTTTTTGAGAAATACCTCTCAAGATTTATATATATTCCATTGCTTTCTCAACCTTAATATCTTTCTTATGAGAGAATGGTGGCTATTTTGAGATCATCTAAAACAATAGGTGGGAAAAAAAAAAACATGTTGTCTTTGTTTGAGAAAGTATATCTCTCCTTAATTTTTAAGCATGATTTTACAGGGTACAGAATTCTAGATTAGTGTTTTTGTTTTTGTTTTCTCTCACTATTTTAAATACTTCATTCTACTCTCTTTTTTGCCTGCATGGCTTACAAGGAAATATCAGATGTTATTCTTACTTGTGTTGCTTTACAAGTAAAGTGGTTTTTTCCCTCTGGTTTCTTTATCTTTCTTTTATTTTCTATAGTTTGGAAATGATTTGCCTCCGTGCAGGTTTTGGACATTTTTTGGTTTATTGTTTGTTTTGTTTTTTGGGGGGCATTTATTCTGCTTGTTGTTCTTTGAGCTTCCAGGACCTGTATTGGTATCTGACGGTAACTTTGGAAAACTCTCAGTCATTATTGTCTCAAATGTTTCTTCTGCTCCTTTCTTTTTGCCTTCTCCTTCTGACATTCCCACAATACATATGATATAATTTTTGTAGTTGTCCCATAGTTCTTGGATATGGTTCTTTTTTCTTTTTTTTTTTTTTTTTGTCTTTGTTCTGTTTGCTCTTCAGTTTTCAGTGTTTTGAGCTGTGATTTTTTGCCCTCTTGACAGTCAAACATGATGTTCTGGGCAAAAGGAATTGCCGTAAATAGTGGCAAAGTGTGTGGGGGAGGATCAGGGTTCTACAGTCTGATGTCTAGGTCTCAGTCTTGTAGTCAGCCTGTGCTTCTAGACTGTGAACTTCAGAAGTGTTTCTCGGTATTTTTTTCCCACTATGGTAAAACAGCATTGCTAGAATGAACTGGAGTTGGTTATTTCCCTTCACCCAGGTAAGTTAGGCTTTGATAATACCCAGGTAGGTTACATTCTGCTTAATTATTTCTCCCAAGGGCAGAACTTGTTAAGAACAGATTGGTCTGACATATTTAACAATGGTTTCTTTCCACTTCCCCCTGACAGAAGCAGAATATTTTTCTCAAGTATTTACTGTGGGACTCTAGTCGTGCTCCTCGAGGTAAATCTCACAGTATTGTTGGGACCCTTATGACTCGGTTTCCGTGTAGTTTTTAACTTTCAGAGTTGTCCACGCTAGGCCTCCATATTTGGTCAGTTACAGTTCAAATTTCCCCGTCATGATTCTGCTTGGTATCTGATGGTAACAAATTTGTTGTTTGAACAACAAGCAGAATGTTGGGAGAAGTGGTTTACCCTGTTTCCTCCCTGCTCTCATTGATCCAAGAAGAGTTGTTTCAGCTTGTTCATTATTTTAGTTGTTGTTGGATGGACTGGTGACTTCCAAGCTCCCACATGTGGATTCCAAAAAAGGAAATCAAGAATCATCACATTTAAAAATTTTTGCCACAAGACTGAGTCTTACTGGGCCTTGTAGCTTTCATACTCATAATTGGCTCTGGAGATTAGAATTACTGAATACTGGAATTTCCCATTTTGCAAGTCTCCAAATTTCTGGGTAGTTTTCTATTTTGATTTATTTTGGCTTGCAAACCAGCTGATCTTTTCTTAAGCACATCTCTTTTTTCAAACATTTTGCTAAATACTACCAGTAACAATCAACAGACACTGATTTCCTGCTTTTCAATTATTCCAAAAGAGATTTGGTCTCAGTAGACACATTCTGCTTCCCAAGTAATCTTGGTCAGCTTTCCCAAATATTTTGCCACTAGATAACATGGGGCAGTTTTTGGAAATAGCAGTATCCCAATTAAGTGACAAATTAATATAATTAAGGTAATTTGATGATACAAATATGCCCTAAAACTTCAGTGGTTTGTTACAATGGTTGGTATTTGCTATTGTAAATATCAATTGGTGTGGTGGTAAAGACAAAGCAGTGGTG
The DNA here is from genome assembly GCF_027475565.1 of Acinonyx jubatus. Lineage (NCBI taxonomy): Eukaryota > Metazoa > Chordata > Mammalia > Carnivora > Felidae > Acinonyx > Acinonyx jubatus. Next base: position 31,248,051 of record NC_069380.1, on the reverse strand, counting down.
GGATGCATGGGTGGCTCAGTCAGTTAAGCATCCAACTTCAGCATAGGTCATGATCTCACTATTCCCAAGTTCAAGTCCCACATCAGGCTCTTTGCTGACAGCTCAGAGCCTGGAGCCTGCTTTGGATTCTGTGTTTCCCTCTCTCTCTCTCTGCCCCTCCCCAACTCATGCTCTGGCTCTTTCTCTCTGTCAAAAATAAGCATTATTATTTATTTTTTTTAAAGAAAGCAAGCAGTGGCTTTGTTCAGTATAGTCATTCAGGGACCCAATATGGCAGAAAATATGCTATCTTCCATGTATAGCTCACAAAATCATCCTGAGTTTCAATATACAGCTGGCACTTAGAAGAAGAGAAAAGAAGAGGAATCACATTTGGTTCAGTCTTAACAACAGCAGATTTTATTTCTGCCCACAATTTATTGTCCTAGATACACTCCCATGGCCCCCAAGAAATACTAGGAGATAGGAAATGTAGATCAGTGTAATTTCTACTAGGGAAAGAGAGCACAGATCTTTGTTCTATAGCCAGACATTGTCCCCCAAATCTCTTCTGATCTCTCACTGTCAGAGGTTACTGATATTAGCCAAAAATACCAGATAATTTCTAATCAGTCAAAGATGAAGCTAAAGGGAAGCTAAATGCTTCAAGTGAATGCTATGTGTTCTTACTATGTGGGCCTGACAAATGGCAAGACACAGTTGCCTAAATGCTTTCTCTGTCATTAAACAAGGGAAATATAAGAGTGGTAATGAGTCACACAGTATATAAGATAAAAACGACACATTGCTTAGAAGCACAACTCTTTCTAAATCTGAGTTCAGAGTGAAATTTTATCATAAGACTTCATACAGAATGCTCTTATGGTAAATAGGAGCTCCACTGCTTTTTTTTATACTGCCCCTCAGTGCTGGTCTTCTGTAAAATAATAATTATAATAATAATAATAATAATAATAATAATAAAAAAACATTGAAAAGTGCAGTAATAGAAATGTTTTTCTTCTGGCTTCATTCAATGGTAGACATTCAACCACCTACAGTTAGAATGTAGATCTCTCAGGAATCCTCCATCCATTTTAGTTTTTCAACTTAATGTTATTAGTGGCAGTAATTTTGAGGTGACCACTCTGAGAAAGGACTGAATTACAGGCAGCCTGTCTACTCTTAAGCTGACTCTTAAAAGTCAGTTGAGTAGGGAGAGAACTACCATTTTCTTTTGGAGATTGAGGATTCTAAAATAGAGATCATTTGAATAGAAAATGCACTTTTGCATCAAGTTGAGTCAAAGAAATGACATAATTAAAATAAATGTTTTCCAAAATTTGCTACTGTCTTCCATCCACAAAGTATAGATAAATAAGGGCCCAATATTCGTTTCCAGGGAGACTGGTAATAAAATTATTAGGCTGAAAAAAATCTCCAAGTATGTGTTATCAAGACTTATAGAAAACTATTGTTGATACTGGATTCTTGCCATTTTTGTCCATTGATTCTTCTAATTCACCAAGTCATGGAAATGTAAAATATTTGAAAATAGCAAGAGTTTTTAAATGTCCATCAATTGAGCCATAGCTCTTTCACAGTCCAAATAAAACCATCTTTTAACATTGGTGAAACATTTAAAGGAATTGTTTGAAAAATATAGTCCTATATAACTAAAGAGCTGATTTTCTCCATGGCTGTTTTTCATTTTGTTAATTAAATATTAGAGAACATATTTCAAAGTGATGGCATTGACTATTTACTCTATAATTACATAGCAGAGGGAAATGCCTATCTAGGTTTTTGGTAGATGGTGACAGAAAAAAAATTATCATTATATAAGATTATATGTAAAACTACATATATATATATACATATGTATATAATTTTCTATTTTATATATATATATATATATATATATATCTTTTATCACATTAAACAAGAAAGCGAGGCAATAAGCAAAACTGGGAGAAGCTGCTGGGCAGAAGAAAAGTGTAAAGCCTTGTGGATGGCTGGGAATAGAATCCATGATCTGCATGTTGGAAATTATTACTTGATTCAACCTGGGACTCTTCATCCTGATTCTGAATATTCTGGAAGATTTTAGGTACAGTTCAGGAAAATTGTCATGTCAATATTAAGTTCTTAGAGTTTAGCCTATTAATGATTTTTGTACATTAAGTCACAGGGCATGAAAAGTCAATAAGAACTGTCAATGGCCTTATGCTTTTCTTGATAGATTTCTGCACTAGGTGATATGGAGAATAAAAATGGTCAATAGCTGAAACTGGCAAAACTCTGTGTAATCTGTCCTTAGAACACTTCCCTAAAATGTCCTCGCAAATTGTCAAAAAAGAAAGAACTAGATGTAGACTAGACCAGATATATAGATGATATAGGTATATAGATATATAAATTCATTTTTTTTTTGCATTTGTTCATTCAGAAAAAATATTATTGAATTGAGTCCAAACAATATTTATCCACTCTAATAGGACCTGATATGTGTCAGTGTAGAACCATCTCTTGGGAAGACAACTAAAATAGCCATTTAGCTTAGCTGGTCCCCATTTGAACTCTCTAAATGTTTTCCATATGAAAACTAGAATGAGCTTTTAATAGTTAAACCAGATTCTGTCGTTTCCACCCCAAAGCCTTCCAATGATTTCCCGTCATAATTCAGACTAAAATCCAAAGCTGTAGCCATGGCCAGCATAGACCTTACATGATCTGACCACTTTCTACTTCTCTGCCTTCATCTCAGACCACTCTTTCTGACTCACTCTGCTTTAATGACATTGATCTTGCAGTTCTTAATATTTTCCAAACACATTCTTTTGTTAAGGCCTTCAAAAGTGTAGTTCTTTGCCTGGAACTCTCTTCCCACATATCTTTGCATTCCATCATTTCATTCTGATTTTTGCCCTGGTGTCATCATTCTTGTGATCTTTCCCTGGCCTTTCCCTGAGATAACAGAAACCCATTCTTTTCATCAGTCTTCATCCCCATACTCTTCTTCACTTTTCCAGGGCACTTACCACTGAATGGAGTTACATACATACATACATATTTCTTCTTTTCTGTTTCTTCTCTAGAACTACATTCCATGAGGGTAGGAACATCATCAGCTTTGTTTCCTGAGGAATCTGTAATTCCTACATCTCTGTCTAGAACTTAGTAAAAACTCATTTTTTTTTTGGTTGACCGATTGAATGAATGAATAAATGAAAATACAAAATGAACTGTCTAGTAGCAGTGGATAGAAATTAAATAAACGTGGGGCGCCTGGTGGCTCGATTAAACATCCGACCCTGGATTTCATTCAACTCAGGTCATGATCACAGTTCGTGGGATCAAGCCCTGCATCTGGCTCTGTGCTGACAGCATGAAGCCTGCTGGGTATTCTTCCTCTTTCTCTCTCTCTCTCCCCCACCCTGCCCCCCACTCCTCCCACCCCTCCCCTGCTTCTGCATGCGTACGAAAGTGCTCCCTCTCTCTCTAAAAGTAAATAAACCTTAAAAAAATAAAATAAATGCCTAATGCATTAAAAAAATAAATAAATGATAATATGACTAAATTTATAATTATTGAACGTTACAAATGTTATACCAGTTAAAGAAATTATAATGAAGGAGGTCTGATTTATTTTATCATAAAGTGTAAGGAGGAGATATTTAAATAGGAATTTGAAGAATGAGTGTGAATTATTCAAGATGAGGGAATGAAGAGCATGCCAGGAAGGCACAGAAGCCTATGCAGAAGCTCTGAGTCTGGGAAAAATTTTGTTTAGGGAAGATTTTTAATGAACAGGTTAATGATTTGTGGAAAGATTAGGTTGTCAATGAAAAATAAAATGAAACTGAAGCCCACTATATTGTCAAAATAGCAAATAGTAAGAAAAGAAACTTTAGTTTTATGTTCTATCAAACTATAATGTATTCCACATAAATATTTGCTGATGAGTTAGAGGACATAAACTAAAATTATATGTGGCTTCATCCTAAATGGAGTTTTAGCTTTTTTTGAGGGAGTTCATTGCCCAATATTATTTACAGTTGAACCTTAATGCAGGGATAAGGGGCACCAGCCCCCTGCACAGTAGAAAATCCATGTGTAGCTTTTGACTCCCCCAAAACTTAACTACTAATAGCCACTGTAGACCAGAGGCCTTAAAATAACATAAGCAGTCAATAACACATATATTCCATGTTAAATGTATTATATACTGTTTTCTTAGAATATAGTAAGCTAGAGAAAAGAAAATTTTATTAAGAAAATCATAAGGAAGAGAATATATATTTACAATGCTATACTGTAATAAATCCACATGACTGGATCCACCCAATTCAAACCTGTGTTGTTCAAGGGTCAACTGTGTTTGTGTGTATTTGTATGTGTGTGCGTGCATGTATACATATGGTATATGTATAATTTTTCTAATTGCTATGTGCCTACCATAAAATATTTGGAAAATGTTAGAAAAGCATAATGAGTGGATATTTTCTATAACTCATAATCAATTTATAATCACTGTTCAGTTAACATTTTGTATAAATTATTTCACTCTTTTTATGTAATTGTTTCAAATATCTATTGATACAATTATGCAAAACTATAAATATGCAAATAAATATATATTACAGAATTCTATAAATTATTTCTATATGTTGAGGCCTAATTTTTATTTCAGTATGTTGCCAACATTTATTATATGAAAATATTTCACATGAAACAAAATATAATGACTATAATATCCTTTTATATTGTATCATACATCATAACTTTAACCCGTCTTTTCTTAAAGATTTGCCAATTTTTATTTTCTCTATATCAAGCATAGGAAAATTGTGCTCAACAGTTATTTCTGAATGTATTAATTAAATTTATAATAAACTTTCTGTGTACATAGCTGATGATATCTTTAGGAAAAAACTTGGAAGCAATGAAACCAAATACATGAACAGTGTAAAAACATTCGCTATAGACTTTCTCCTATACAGTAAGTTTTCATAATAAAGTAGACTATAAGTCTACTTTAAAGTTAAGTACTATAATTACTATTTAACACACAAACATAGCCTAGATCCTGTAACCATCAGAAACTAACATTGTCACAAAACAATTGCCCACAGCATATATTGTGTATAGTAACCATTTGGGAGAAAGAGTATTAAGATCTTAAGAATGAGTATTAATTGCCTTGCCAATGATAATACTGGTGATGATAGGAAATGATAGGTTTGAATAAAAATGAAAATGTTTTTAAACTGAGGATTTGTTCAGTGGTGTTCAGAATTATAAAGAGAAATATACAATAAATATAGAAAATACATTTATTGTTGAAATTCCTAGAAGAAAAATAACTGTGCTTGTTATATTGTATTATAAAAAAAATAATAGTTTCACTGGAGAGAAAGTGGTTAGGAACTAAAAAGTCACAAACTCTATTTCTTAACCTCTTTTTACCCAATTGCTCTTTTTACATGGGAGTTTTTCATAAAAGGAAATTTCTTAGAAAAATGAGATTGTGTTATAAAAAAGCACTGTACTTATTTCCAAATTGACCTTCTAAACAGGGGAACTAAACTATAATCTTACTAGCAGTACTGAGATGGGTGATTTATCTGCTCTCTTTGCTTATTCAAATAATAACATTTAAAAATATTAAATAATGAAAATATCTCAGTGATCTAATTTGTATGTTTTTTGCTAATGCCCAACATTTTTTTTCTTTTTATATATTGTCCTTTGTTATCTGGGATTTTGTAAATAAATTGTTCCATTAATAAAATATTATCCATTTTTGTGTTCATTTGTTCCTTTTTAAAATGAATCCTTTTATCTACCTCTATTACATAAACAGAAAAAATAAGAAAAGATAGATAACTAATTATTTGTTATTGCTAAAAATCTGGAAGCATCCAATGTAAATAGGGTAGATTAAAAACACAGTTTTATAGAATATGTGATTGACTTTGGATTAAGATTAGTTAGATGATAAACACATACTCTTTAGCAATGTTAAGTTACAATAATGTTATGTGTATGGATATGTGTTTCTTCAGATTCAAACATGATTAAAAATGCATACTCTATGGGTGCCTGGATGGTTCAGTCCTTTAAGCGACCAACTCTTGAATTCAGCTCAGGTCATGTTCCCAGGGTTGTGGGATCCAGCCCTACACCAGGCTCGGAACTGAGCCTGAAGCCTGCTTGGGATTCTCTCTCTCCCTCTCTCTCTGCACCTCCTCCCCACACATGCACACATGCCCTTGCTCTCTCTCTCTAAAATTTAAAAAATAATTTTTTGAAAAATGCATACTGTAGCAATTACAGTGAGCAATTCTCTCCTATTAATTCTGGTATTATCCATTAAGATTTGTTCCTTTTGCATTTGTGTATCTTTGCAAGAAAAACAAAAGGAAAAAAAAAACGTTTCTTTTTTCAATGCAGTGACTTCATTTTAATGGCTCTAAAACATCAATGGCCACAACTATTTTTTCTCATTAATTGCATGTTCATATTAGTCTACAGTAACATAAATACATTTATAGACTCATTAGCTGTTAACTCATGCTTACTTTTCCCCATTCTTTCAACAGCAAGTCAAATTTTCAATTATTAAAATTCCTGGGTCTCTACAATCTTTTATTTTGTTTTTTTTCTTTTTTATGTCTTTTTTCCCCACAATATCTTTCCCATGTACCACAGATGATAAATTTCCCATTGAAATAAGTGACTTACACATACTTATCAGTACCTGAAAACAAATACATAGCTTATTTTGCAATACTGAACAGTAGTGTGAAATCTTGTAATTGTAATACTAAACTGTACTATGAAACCTTACTTTTGTAACATGTATGAAAAGAGTTTATACAGTGTGAGTGTGTGTGTGTGTGTGTGTGTGTGTGTAGCAATATTAAACAGAAACACATTTTGATAGGATATTTACTGAGGGTGACAAAACACAGTGTGGATAATTAATGCTTCCTAATAAAATAAAGAAAATATCCTAAGCAATGCACATGTGCTTCAGACTCAGGGAGAGATTCATAATTGTGTCTTAGCTGGAGGTACAGTCAAATTATGCTGGATGATTACATTCTTTTCATGCTGTATTTGTATTTAGATAACAACAATTTGAAATAAACACTAAAAAGAAAACGAACATGATTTCTAAAAGGTTATAATAGAAGAAAAGCCAACCTATGTTTTTCAAGGTGAGGGCTTAGGAAGAGCAAGAGTTTATCTCATACAACAAGCAGCACTTTGGCATTGCTGTTCTGACCCAGTTCCCACTAGTTCCTGAACAGGCCCTGGTTGGATGCCAGGTGTAAAAATGTCACTGAATGACAATAGGACAACCTAAAGCCCAAAGGGTTCTTTAAGGCATAGAAAAAAATGACTTAAACAAATGAAACAAAACCTGGCTCACAAAATCATTCTCTTAAAAAGAAGTTACAAAGTAGAATTATTAAGATCTCTTTTGGAACACTGTTCCTCTCCAGCCTGAGATCCATAACTGACTCAACCCACTCTCCCCTTCTATTCCCTCAGCCCTACACATCTTTCTGCCTTGAGAGACAGGAACGACTTCTCAAGTCCTATAGAAGCTTCTCTTGTTTGACTGGGATTTTTTTGGGGGGTAGGGGGGTGGGGGTGGAGGCACTGCTGATGAGATTACTCAGAAAAGAAGTAAGTTTCATTGAGGAATAACTAGTAGACATTAAACTGCACATACTTATATGTTTTCTTTTTTTAATTTTTATTTAAATTCTAGTTAGTTAAGATATAGTATAATATTGGTTTCAGGAGTAGAATTTAGTGATTCATCACTTACATATGACATCCTGTGTTCAACACAAGTGCCTCCTTAATACTCATCACACATTTAACACATCCTCCACTCCCCTCCCCTGCAGCCACCCTCAGTTTGTTCTCCATAGTTAAGAGTCTCTTATGGTTGCTTCCCTCTCTTTTTTCCCCCTTCCCCTATGTTCATTTATTTTGTTTCTTAAATTCCACATATGAGTGAAACCATATGGTATTTGTCTTTCTCTGACTTATTTTGCTTAGCATAAAACTTTCTAGCCCCATCCATGTCATTGCAAATAGCGAAATTTCATTCTTTTTGATGGCCAAGTAATATTCCATTATATATATGTATATATGTGAGATATATATATATATATATATATATATATCTCACATATTCTTTATCCATTCATCAGTCAGTGGACACTTGGCCCTTTCCATAATTTAGCTATTATTAATAATGCTGCTATAAACATCGTGGTACCTTTGCCTCCTTTAAATCAGTATTTTTGTATGCTTGGGTAAATACTTAGTGGTTCAATTGCTGGGTCAGAGGGTAGGAATCACATATTGAAAGTGTATATGGTTTGAAATACATATTTTTATCCATGAAACCATCACCACAATTAAGATAATGAATAGTTCAATCAGTCATACATTCTCCTTTATAATTCCCCTCCACCCAGCATTCTCCTAACCGTATCCTATGGCAATCACTTACATGAGTTCTGTCCCTATAGATTAGTAAACATTTTGTATAATTTAAATAAATGGAACTGTACAGTATCAGTTCTTTGTGTGTGTGTGTTTCTCTCAACGTAATTGATATAGATTCATCTGTGTTGTAATGTATATTTGTATTCCTTTTTATTGCAGAATGGTATTCCATTGTACAGATATAACATATTTCTTTACCCATTGGCAGACATTTCAGTTGTTTCTAGTTTGAGCCTACTACAAATAAAGGGATTTTTCTTTTTCAGCTTTACTGAAGTATAATTGCCACATAAAACTGAAAAATATTTAAAGTATTTATCTACCCAAAGGAAATGAAAACACTATATCAAAGAGATGTCTGCAATTTCATGTTCATTGCAGCATTATTCACATTAACCAAGAAAGATATGGGAAGGACCTAAGTTTCTGTGAACTGATGAATGGATAAAGGAGATGTGATATGTGTATATATATACACACACCATGAGATATTCAACTATTAGAAAGAAGGATACATATATATATATATATATATATACACATATATGTATATACATATATATATGCACACACACACATATATATGTATATGTATATGATATATAACATCACACACACACACACACACACACACACACACACACACAATGGGATATTATTCAATTATTAGAAAGAAAGAAATCCTACCATTTGTGACAACACGGATGAACCCGGAGCCAATTATGCTAAGTAAAATAAGCCAGATAGAGGATGACAAATACTGCATGGTATCACTTATACGTGGAAACTTAAAAAAAAGTTAAACTCAACGAAACAGAGGACAAAACCCTAAATGCACCAGTCTTTGTATGGATATATAGAATGATAGGATCATGGAGTAGCTAGCTGTACGTGAACTTTTTAGGCAATTTCTAAACTGGCTTTCAAACAGTTTGTATCATGTATTCTGGTCAACAGTTTAGGAGACTTCCAGTTTCTCCACACCCTTTCCAACACATTGCATGGTTAATGTTTTTAATTTTAGCTATTCTAATAGTTGTGTGTTGGAATTTTATTTTGGATTTAATTAGTATACTCATAATCACTAGCAATGCTGAATACTGTTTCATGTGCTTACCTGTATACCTTCTTTGGTGAAGTATTGGTCCAATTTTTTGCCCATTTCTAATGGAGTTGTTTCTTACTGACTTTTGAAAGAATTTATATGTTTTGGATACAAATACTTATCAAATGTAAGAATTGCAAATAGTGTCTGTTAGTTTGTGGTGTGTTTTAGAACAGAACTTCTTAATTTGGTTGAAGGCTCATTTATCATTTTTTTTTTCTTTTCAGGCATGCTTTTGGTATTGTATCTAAGAAATCTTTGTACATCCCCAAGTCATAAAAATTTTTTTGCTATATTTTCTTTATTTTCATTCAGATTTATAATGAATTTTGAGTCTTTGTGCATGAATTTAATTAATTTTAATTTTTGTAGAAGAGATCCAATTGTTTCAGAATCATTTGTTGAAAGTTAAATCCTTTTTCCCCTACATTGCCTTTGCACCTTTTCCAAAACTCCATTGTTCTTATTGTGTGTGTCTATTTTTCGGACCTTCTTTTTGTTTCAATGACCTGTTTGTTTGACATCAAAGCTGCATTGTCTTCATTACTGCTACTTTAAAATAATTCCTAAGACCAGGTAGTTATCTAAATGTGTGTTTTTTTTTTAATTTTTTAGGCTGTATCATGACCTTTGTTTCCATGAAATTTTAGAATCAGTTTATCAATTTCTAAAAGAAAAAAAAAGTCTCCTAGGATTTGTTTGGTATTGCATTAAATCTATTTTTCAATTTAGGAAGACTTGACATCCTAGCAATAATGAATTTTCTGACCTATGAATGTGCTATAACCCTCCATTATATAGTTCATCTTTAATTTCTTTCAGCAGCATTTTATAGTTCTAAGTGTAAAAGCCTTGCCAATATGTTGTCATTTCCCCTTAAATGGTTCATATTTTGACACTATTTAAATGGTATTATTATTTTAATTTCTAATTGTTTGTTATAGACATGAAATTGACTTTTTATATTGATTTTGTGCCCAGCATCTTTGATAAATTCACTTGTCTCTAGCAGCTTTCTTTAGATACTAGATACCACCATTTTCTACATAAAAGACTATATTATCTGTAAATAAAGACAGGTGTACTACTGCCTTTATAGTCAGTATGAGTTTGTTTGTTTTTTTTTTTCTGTTTGTTTTTTGTTGCTGTTGTTGTTTTTAATTTTACTTACCTACTCCAATGGGCAGAAACATCAGATTTGAAATGATGAGTGGGTATCCTTGCCTTGTTTTCTTTTGTTTTGTTTTAATTAGCCAAAAAGCATTCATTCTTTTCCCATTAGGGAAAATATATATTGACTTACATAAATACTTTTTATCACGTTGAAAAAGTTTCCCTCAATTTATGGTTTGTTGAGAGTGTTTTTAAAATCAGGAATGGATGTTGGATTTGCCATTTTTATTCTTTCTACATCTACTGAAAATACCTTGGTTTTCCTTTTTTGGTTTGCTAATGTGGTGAATTACACTAATTGGTTTTCAAATCTCAAACTAATCATGCATTCTTGAGATGAACCACTTTTGGCCTTCTAATTAATTTCCTGTGGCTGTTGTAATAAATTACCTGAAACTAGATAGTCCAAGACAATAGACATTTATTCTCTGACATTTGGGTGGCCAGAAATTCAAATTAGTTTCACTCGCCCAAAATCATTATGTTGACTTGGATTTGCTTCCTCTGGAGGCTCCAGGGGAGAATCCATTTCTTGCCTCTTGCAGTTTGTTATGGAGGCTGGTGTCCCTTGTTTTGTAGCTGCATCATGCCAAACATTCCAATCTCTGATTCCTTAGTAGTGTCATCTTTTCTTCTGTTACATCTTGCTTTGCCTTCCGTTTACAAAGATACTTATGATTGCCTTTAGGACCAACCCAGATATAATCCAAGATAATCTTACCATCTTAATTTAACCATGACCATAAATTTGTTTTGCCATACAAAGTAATGCTTACTAGTCCCATAATTTAGGACATGGATATGTTTTGAGGAGACATTTTCCAACCTGCCTTAGTCCACTCTCTGAACCCTAACAATTCATGTCCAACCCAATTGCAAAATACATTAACCTCAATCCCAACATCTTCAAAGTCTCAAATTATTACAGCATCAACTAAAATCCAAAATCTCATCTGAATACCATCACTCTAAAAGTCCAAAATCTCATCATCTATTAAAGTATGGGCAACATTTTGGGTAATATCCATCTGGTGGCAAACCCCTTTCTATCTATAGACCTATCAATCTAGAAAACAAGTTAGTTGCTTCCAAAATACAATGATGAAGCAGGCATAAGATAACAGCCATAGATTTTCCATTTCAAAAGGAAGAAAATGGAAGGGAAAATATGATTTCTAAGAAATTAAAAAATCTAGTAAGATTAATTCTATTAGGTCTCAAGGCCTAGAAATAGGACTCAGTAGCTCAATATTCTACTTTCTGCACATAAGACTTTAGGCTCTGCACTTATGGCTCTGGCTTCTGAGACAATTCTTCCTTTTTCTTGAAAGGTACAGTGTATTTACAAATGAATAGTTTTATATGACTATTTCTGATAGAACTTGGGAAGTTTGACAGACAGCCATATGGGCTAATAAACTCGAACTACCTTTGAACTGGATCTGGCTAGCACTGGCTCTAGAGAGCCTCTTGTCAAATAGTCAGGAATTTGGCAAGCCCATTGTTAAATCATTCATAGTTTGAAATCAATCATGTCTGGAGTTTTTATAACACAGAAGTTGGCAAATAACACAAATCAAAACTTTTTTTTTATTCTTTCAAGGGAGGTAGTTTACTAATGTACCAGCAGATATACTATAATGTGTCTAAGCAATTTATCTAATTCTAACCACAGCAAAATGAAATAGATCACATTAGTGAGATAAAAATCATATAGAAAGTTTCACAAGCTGGTGGACAATTTATGTGGCCTTTACACGGAGAAAAGGCATGGAGGACACAGTGGTCCTTGAAGTCACTTGTTTTGGTTAGCTGACCTAGAAATACAAAATTGTATGCTGGCATTCTGGTGGCAACTACAAAAACATTTATCACATGCCATCTAACAAGTAATTTAATATGGGAAATATAACAGCATTTATTCCTTGAAGCTTTCTCATTTTATTTTTTCAAGTGTTTGTTTGGATAATGAAAACATGCTTTTTAAACTCCATTGCTCAAATAAAAACCTAATTAAAATATGTAGTGTGATGCCAGAATTGTTCATTAATTAAATCAATCATTTCTTCAGTTAGTGACAGAGATTAAAAAAATGTCCTGTGAGCATAGAAGAGAATCTTAGGCACACATGATAACTTCCACAAGGAACCAGTATTACTGATGAAATAACAGTGAATGTATATAAAATAATTCAAGAAGATTATAAAACATACTATCAAGAAGTGAAAAAGGAAGCCCAAACCAAGTCTAAGAGTACAGAGGGTTTAGTGAGTTATATATAGATGCGCCATCATTGTTGAAAAATAGCGATCATTTTGGGCTTGAAGGTGTTTGACTGCTGTAATTTAGTGGCTGTTCTCAAAATTAGAAATTGCCAAAATAAGTGATACCAAACGTTTTGTAAACATGACCCATATGTGAAACATGCTGGCTAGAACCTCATGTACAAGTCCTTTTGAGAAATGCTATTTTTTTCCTACAGAAAAAGATGTCTCGAAAGATCTTTCAAAATTAATATATTCATCTTATAATTTTTAAAGTTATTTTTATGTTCTGTTGTCAGTTTTCTATTATATGGCTGATGTAGATTTTCTGTTAGCAAACAGCATTTTTCCCTTGCTTATTTCCATAATAAATGAGAAGTCAGAAATGCCACTCACTTTTCTAGATTCAGAATTGCTGTGTAGCAAAGTTCAGGCCAACAACATCCCAGTGGAAGTCCATTTTGAGGCTTGAGAAGATACTCATTTGCTTCGTATAAATGGAAGAAGTGCTCAGTTTTTCCGTTCCTCCTGCCTCAAAAGCAGATGTGATTCTAGACCTTTGGGAGTCTATCATGAACAGCAGCAAAACATTTAAGGACAACAAGCCAATGTAAGCAGAGGAGAAAAACGGAAATAAACTAGGTCTTTGATGGCAATATTGAGCCTCTGAACAAGCCCCAGATTACCTTCATCAAGAATCCTTCTTGGGGCGCCTGGGTGGCTCAGTTGGTTTAGCTGAGCATCCAACTTCAGCTCAGGTCATGAGTTTGAGCCCCACATTGTGCTCACTGCTGTCAGTACACAGCCCACTTCATATCCTCTGTCCCTCTCTCTCTTTGACCCCACCCCGATCACTCACTCACTCTCTCTCTCTCTCAAATATGAATAAACATTTAAAAAAAAAAAATAGGGAAAAAGAATCCTTAAGTAACTCTATGGCTTAAGGTACCATTGTCTGAGTTTTCTGTTCTTCCAACTGTAGCATTTCAAAATGAACAGTAATTATAGATTGTTATGCTTTGGGACATGGAGGGTGATAAATATATCTTTAAAAAAAGCCTCATGATTCTAGTGTCCCCTTTCCTCAATCCTCTAAATTTCTTATCCTCCCTCAAAGTCAAGCTTTGGGAAAGGATGGTTTATGTACTCTCTACTTTCCCACTTCTCACTCTTTCTACTCACTCCAGTCTGGCTTACTTCTCCATATATCTTCTGGAATATGTCCTCATCTTTTGCACTTCAGTGAAGCATTCAAATATTTGATTATGTACTCATTTTTTAAGATTTATTTATTTATTTATTTATTTATTTATTATTTATTTATTTATTTATGAGAAAGCGAGAAAGAGAGAGAGCATGCATGCACAAGTGGCAGAGGAGCAGGGAGAGAAAGAGAGAGAGAATCCTAAGCAGGCTCCATCCATGGGGCTCAAACTCAATGTACTGTGAGATCATGACCTGATGCTTAACTGACTGAGCCACACAGGAACCCCATACTCATTTTTGGGAGAGTTTTCTCTTTTACAATATATGACATCCTATCTCAATGTTTTTTCTTTCACTTTTTTAAATTGCTCTTGTGCTAAAACTGAAATCTTAATATTGATGTTCCTCAAAGTTTGGCCCCAATACTTTCCTCTTTGTTCTTTATATTCTTCCCCTAAGTGATAGCATACTTTCTTTGGCTATAAAAATAGCAATACACTAATGACCCATAAATTTATATCTTAAGTATCTTAAGCCCAGACATTTTCTCTGAGCTTCAGTCATATGTATCCAATCATTCATTTGATATTTCTTTAAAAATTTTTTTAAATGTTTTTATTTATTTTTGAAGGAGAGAGAGAGACAGACAGAGCATGAGCAGGGGAGGAGCAGAGAGAAAGGAAGACACAGGATCAGAAACAGGCTCCAGGCTCTGAGCTGTCAGCACAGAGCCCGATGCGGGGCTCTAACCCACAAAGTGTGAGATCATGACCTGAGCTGAAGCCTGATGCTCAACTGACTGAGCCACCCAGGCACCCCTCATTCTATGTTTCTGCTTGACCAGCTCCCACTCTTTCAGTAATTAAGTTTTCATAAATTGTTTTACATTGCCCCATCTATTCCTTCCACATTCTTTTCTGTTTTATAAAACGTACCTTTATCCAATGTCCAGTTATTTGTTCAAGCTTGAAATCTGAGGTTCCTGATTCCTCCCTTTATCACACACTTTCTATTAAATTTATCATTAATTTTTGTGGAATTTACCAATCACTATTCTCTGGGTTACATTACTGTAGTGGCCTCTTAACATGTTTCCCTCTTTCAACCATGGTTAGCATCCAATTTATCTTCTTTTATACAGAAGTCAGAAGGATTTTTTTTTATTTAAAAAAAAAAAAATAAAAGAAAGAAAATTCAATCAGTTTCTCCATAGCTTCAACTCTTTCATAGCTTCACATTATGTTTGGGATAAAATCCAAACATTACTCCATGGCTTATGAGGCCCTGAATGTTTGCATTAATCTTCCAAAGCCAATTTCCCCATTGTTACAAATAATTTTCCCCATTTTGCACTAAACACCTAACTGCTCAGAGAATTAGCTCCTGCTGTTTATTTTCCTTATAATATTTTCTTTGGGTGGCTGGCCCCAAGTATTAACTTAAATTCTTCATAGATGTTTTTCTCTGTTTAAAATTGACTTCCCTTCCATTCTCTACTTCAGCAGTTTATTACTTTATTTATTTTTGGTACACTTATTACTATTAATGGGATATATACACTATATATATGTATACTCATATGTATATATTTACATACCCTATATATATGTATATATTTATATATACATATATATGTGTATATATATACATATATATGTATATATATACATATATATACACTATACATACACTATATATATATATATATAGTGTATATATATATAGTATACAGTATATATAAAGTATATATACTTTACTTGTAATTTATTCACCAGTGCTATTTTACTGCTACCACAAGGCATGGCAGAAAATAACCATTTATTTAATAAATAATCATTGAATAACTATTATGTGCTAGGCACATTTAGAGGTGTTGGTTATAAGATAGAGAATAAGTTACCCACTATTGTTAATTTTGTGCTTTGATTTTGAGAACTTCTTGCTAGAGTGCACTCAAATAAGACCTCTGTGTCACTTATATCTCAATAAAGCTGGGGGTGTGGATACGGCCTCTATGAGAAGATAAATTTTAAAAACAATTCTAGGGGAAACTGGGTGGCTCAGTTGGTTAAGAGTCTGACTTCAGCTCAGGTCATGATCTCATGGTTCATGAGTTCGAGCCCTGTCCGGCTCTGCAGTGACAGCTCAGAGCCTAGAACCTGTTTCAGATTCTGTGTCTGGCTCTCTCTGCCCCTCCCCTGCTTGTGCTCTGTCTTTCTTTCCAAGATAAATAAACATTAAAAAAAATAATAATAAAATAAAATAAAAATTTTAGGGGAAGAATATTCAAGATGATACAAAATACAACTATAAGTTATATGTTCAAGAGACAAAAATGGCCATGGCTAGGAATGATATTGTCAAGAGCAGTTTACAGATGATATTGTGGAATTAGGCAGAGGACCACTTGCTTAGTGGTTATGAAAAAGTTTATGCAAGGAGTTGCACTGATTGGAGGAATGGAAGAAAGGAAGGAGAGAAAGAAGGAGGGAGCAAGTGGGTGAGGAAAGAAGGAAAGAGGATAGTGGCAGTGCTGCTTATATTACCTGCTGATTGAGAATATGGCTAAAAGCTAGTGAAGGGCCTCCTGCTGCGCCCTCACATAAAGTGATTTCATACTGTCCTGTAATTTCATTGAATCTGCTACTTCGTGTTAATTGACATCTGACCAACCAGAAATTTCTAAACCCTGACAGTCACTTCTAACATCCTCATAGGATTCTGGAGTTGCATTTTACTAAATGTTTCAGCTAAATGAATTCGTGAATATTCTCTTGACCTGGAGATTACCTTCTCATCTCTCTTTGGGAAGAGGTCAATGTCAGACAGGTCTGAAAGGAGGGACACAGAGGCTCTGCTTGCCAGAGAGGCAGGGTTAGGAGGTACCATCATGTCCAGAAGCAAAACCTGCAGGAATGCTTGCAAACCCATGGACACCAGAGATGAGGCAGGCTTAGAAAGTTCATCCTTTTGCCAGAAACCCCATGACCCCCTCCCTACTGTGTCATGTCAGCCTAAGTAAACAGAAACATCCTTTAATAGAGATTTTTGACCAACTGGGCTCTCCTATTCCCAAACATGCTGATAACTACTTACGCTCCCATTAAAGTTCTTATCTCATTAAAGACTAGTAATTTGAGAACCAATTTTCATTTTAGGCCACTAACATACCAGTCAGTAATTTGCAAATAGGTAATCTGTTTGCTAATTCTTGAAAATGTGCTTTTTTTTTTTTTTTTTGGCAATCTAGACTATACATATTTCACCTTAAATGCTTTGCTAGTGAAAAATACATTCTTTTTAAAACTTTCTGACAAGGATAGAGGCCAAGGTTGAGGCTTAGTTAAGAAGAGAGCTTGAAGGGAGACACCTGGGTGGCTCAGTTGGCGAAGGGGCCAACTTCAGCTCAGGTCATGATGATCTCAGGGTTTGTGGGTTTGAGCCCCATATGGGGCTCCACACTGTTAGTGCAGAGGCTGCTTAGGATTCTCTCTTTCTTCCTCTCTTTCTCTGCCCCTCACTCACACTTTCTTTCTCTTTCTCTCAAAACAAATAAATAAACTTAAAAAAAAAATACAAGGACCTAAAGGAACATAACTAAAGTTTGGTCAGAGAGCATCTTATCATTTTGTTGCTGGGCGAACTGGGGAGACCCCTGATCCTGAGGCCTTGACTCCACCCATCCCAAAGATGTAGCTGAAGGCTCTTGGTATTGTCATCAGAAAGAATTCAAAGACAGACACAACACAGCAGATGAGCAAAACAAGCAGGAATGTTCATTAAAGCCAAAATAGACTCAAAATGTGAGAGTAGGAAAGAGAGTCTGAGAGTGAGAAAAAGAGATTAAGAGAACTATGCACCTTGGAGTTTTTATCTTTTATTAAGACAGTTGTTAAGTAGGGGGTGGAATATTCATTACCTGGGGCAGGCATTTCTTGGAAGCAGGGTTTTGGTGCCTCCCTTATTTGGTCAGTGGTTTCCAGTCTACTTTGTCCACCATCTTGGTCCTATCTGGTTTGACCGGGCTTCTTATGGCTCTGTTTTAGACTGCTGGCAGGACAGACTTCTGACTTTCCCCACAGATGGCCATTACTTCTTTTTTGCTGGCCTCCAGGCAACCTGGTAGAACCTAACTAACATCTTCTAATGAATTCATCACAAGAATAATAGAATTTTACAGATGGAGAGGAGATTAGAAATAACCTGAATCAACCCATCCTCTTTATAGAGGAAAATGATGAACATTCATATGCAGCTGCTTGCCCAAAGTCACCTGACTGTTGGAATACATGAAACAATGACTTAGCCCTATGCTTTTGCCTTTACACTATTATTGTCTCTTATTAGATTATTTACATATTATCCTAATATATAAGAAATTAGATACTCTAAACACAGAATGGCACAACATATAATAGATGAAATTGGCTTTAAAACTCCCAATAAAAATTGACATTATTTGTTTTAGATTGCTCTTCTCTCACCCATTTATCCTCAGTTAAAAAAAAAATCTATATTCAGGTTTACTAACAAATAGCATATTTGTTGTTTAAATTGGTGTTGACTGGATAGTTATGCAGGATCTTTAAATGTCAAATGGGAGTCTGTGGAAATAGATTGGAATTCCAATCTCCCTACTAAAGGTCTTCTATGGAGCTGTAAATGAAAAACAGTGTGTGAGAACATTGTTTTAGCACCTGTTTTATTGCCTGCACTTGATGTAATTAGTGTATTTAAAGACAGCCCTATTGGTTACACCATATGGTTTGTAATCATTAGTATAATAATAGATGTACCATTTAAAATGGGGCTCAACAACTGAGTGCTATTGTTCCATTATGCCAGCCTAATAGGGGGTTCTCACAGAATTGACTGAATCCCAATTTTGAATCTGACACATTTAGGTTCTCTCAGAGAAGAAATTTCACGTGATAAAAAGCAAGTTTGTCTACTGTTATTTGATTTAGATATTAGTAAATATTTTATGCTTCCTTTGACATGTCTGACCCTAAAATAAGGATATTTTAAATAAACTGTTATGAATGATGACAATGAATCTCATTAGCATTTTCAAATGTGAAGATGTGCTACCTTCTGGTTTACTAACACTGGATTCCCATTGTGAAAGTTCAATTAGCTTTTTATTCACACTAATTTCAGTTGTTATTAAAATAAGAAACTTATTCATTATGTAAAATTTTAGCAGGAAATAACAAAAAGTGGCACAGGTCCTTATAAACTGTGGAAATAGTCCGTTTAAAACAACCTCGAAAACATCCCGTGTTTACAGGTTGCTCCTAAGTGAAACACCTAAAAGTTAATCAGTGATTCTATCTTCTCACTTCTCACTTGGTAGAAGCTACAAGAGGTGACAAACAAAACAAGAATCCCATTGGAGATAAGATTGGAAGGAAAATAAAGAAGACACTGATTTCCAGTGCTGTTAACCAATACTTTCATGTGCATATATACACATTTTTAGATGTATGCATGTAAAGAATCCACAGTCGTGACTACATATTATATAGGTATTTTCAAGTATAAATTTAAATTTGAATACATACTTCTTATTTCTTCACCAAAAAGACTAATCTCCATGCTGAAATTCCAAATCTGATGTAAAAATGAAAAAAATACATGCTCAAAAAACAAAGCCTAAATGCCTATTTTCCTCTAACATATAAAATGAGTTCATGTAATTATAATTTCTAAACTAAATACACCAATATTGTTCTCTCTCTTTTTTTTTTTATATGAGGATCTCTTTGATTTTTTTTTTAACGTTTATTTATTTTTGAGACAGGGAGAGACAGCATGAAAGGGGGAGGGTCAGAGAGAGAGGGAGACACATAATCTGAAGCAGGCTCCAGGCTCCGAGCTGTCAGCACAGAGCTCGACGCGGGGCTCGAACCCACGGACCGTGAGATCATGACCTGAGCTGAAGTCGGCCGCTTAACTGACTGAGCCACCCAGGCGCCCCTCTTTGATTTTTTTTAACATTTACTCATTTTTGAGAGACAGAGAAACACAGCACAAGCTGGGGAGGGCCAGAGAGAGAGGGAGACACAGAACCCCAAGCAGGCTCTAGGCTCTGAGCTGACAGCCTGATGTGGTGCTCAAACTCACAAACCTGCAAGATCTTAACTTGAGCCTAAGTTGGATGCTTAGCCGACTGCGCCACCCAGGTGCCCCTACATGAGAATCTCTTTGAAAGTAATAAAGACAACAAAATATTTGGGATTCCACTGCCCCATGGTGCCAGATACATACTGAACTTTTTCTAATCAAAGGAACTGCATGACCTTAGTACCACTATCCCTTGCCTTGCCTGCCATCTACCCCCTACCTATGAGGCTTTGCATTTCTCTCATCTATCTACTTCATGTCTCTGGAGGCCAATGTTTTCACACTGTATTTGCCAATTAATGCAGCTTGATTTACTATCCATGATGCAGCAGTCCCTTGCTCTGACTTATGTCTTCTCTGAACCATTTCCATTTGCAGCTGTTTCGCTCTTAGGTATGCCCTTGTCATTTGTCTTTAGACAACACTTCAACCACTAATAGGATGCCGGTCACATATATTAAAAACAGATCTATGCCTCCCAATAATTTCTCTGCTTAGGCAGACACCTCCAGTTGTTCCAACTGCTCCCTTTCAACTATTTTACCATTTCTCACTCTGAGCTTCACTACTCTTAGCTCATTTATGTAGGCATATAGTGGAAGGCTTGGTCTATAAGATATTAATATTCTATAAACTTCATACAACTTTGGTAGAATTAGCCACAATGAGAGCCATCTATTGTACAAAGTGCTTCCATAGTTTCCTTCATGCCTTATTATAGCCCCCAATTCAGTTTCTTTACCCACAATTCTCTCTTTTACTTTTGTGTCCACTATGCCACTTAATCTGCCCTCCATTCCACTACATGTATGTACAGAAGGGCACTACATTTTACAACAGCGATGGCTGTCAGGAATTTTCTATGTACCTCAGCTGATGTAAATATAGATGAGATGTGAAGATGGACAGGCATTTGCTAGCTTCACGAAGTTAGCTTCTACTAAGGACCAGCTAGGATATCCTGTCTGAGGGGCAGTGTTAAATGTCTAGTCTTATAGGGGAATGATTAAATAAATGTGGAAATTTAAACTAAATGGAATACTACACAGATGCGAAAATAATGAATATATATATATATATATATATACATATAAGTTAAAAATGAAAAATAATGTAAATTTAAAACCTAACAGTTAAATATTAAAATGTATTTTAAAATATTGGACAAAATGTGGTTTTAAATAAAAATCTTTAATATTTATATAGTTTTTCTTAGATTGAAGGTTAATTTACACATAATACAGTTTTTAAACTGGTTAGATGAGATATAGCAAATATATTCATTGTATAAGCACATGCCAATTAAGTATAGAACATTTCCATCAAATCTGTAAGTTCCCTTGTAGCCTTTCAAGTCAACTACCACCATGTCCAGATCAAACCACTACATCAATTTCTAGAATTTTTGCCTGTACTAAGACTTCTAATCACTAGAATTATATTCTCTTGTCTTTGGTCTCTGGATTATTTTGCTCAACAAATTTTTAAGAATCGTTAATGTTATTGGTTTACCAATAACTGGGTATGGGATTACTGGGTAATCTCCCATGACTTTGGCTTTATCATAATTTAAATGTCTATTCATAGCCACTTGGTTTTTTTTCAGTTTGAGGCTATTAAGTATTAGCTGCTCTGACTATTTCTTCACAAATAATTTTTGTTGACAGCAGTTTTTATTTCTCTAGGAAAAATACCTATAAGTGTAATTGTTCTGTCATATAGTCAGTGAAGGACAAAATTTCTAAGAAATTACCAAATTGTTTTCTAAACTAGTTGTTTTGTTTTATTCTTATCAGCAAATATATAATATTTTAGTTGTTCTACATCCTTACTAACTCTTGAAGTTGTCACTCTTGAATTTTTCTCCATTCAGTGAGGAACAAAGAGAAACTACAAACTAGTACTCATGATGTATAAGCTGTTTATATGGTATCTGGAAAGCAGAAATGTTAATGTGGATGAAGCCCAATTTATTTATTTTTCTTTTACTGTTAATCACTTTTATGTCCTAGAAATCTTTGCCTACCCAAAAGTAAAAAAAATGTTGCCCTAGTTGTTGTTTTTTATCAGAAGCCTTATTGTTTAAGCCTTCTCATTGAAGTTTATCACCCATTGTAAATTAATGTGTGTAAATAACATGCAGGTTTATCAATATTCATATGGATATCTAGTTGGTCCAGCATCATTTGTTGAAATAATATCTTTCTCAATTGAATTGTCTTGTACCTTTCTCAAAAATCATTTGGCTGTATATTGTTTACATTTTGGGGGTCTCTTTTCTGTTGTATTATATTTCCACTTCCTGTTTATTGATGTTTATGCCAATTCTTCACAGTATTGATTACAGTAGATTTTAAAATGAGGTAATATAAATCTTCTAATTTTGTGGCTCTTTTTCAAGATTACTTTGGTTCTTCTATTATCCTTGTTTCATTGTATAACTTTTAAAATATGCTTATCAAAATGTTATGCTTTATAAAGTTCAAGTCAGCATATAATTGGACCTTACCTATTTATCCAATATGACAAGATTTCATTTTAATTGGCATCTTTAGTCCATTACATTCAATACAACTACTGATATGTCAGGCTTTTTGTTTAACACATCTATTATTGTTTTCCTTTGTTCCTCATTTCCTGTCTTGCATTAGTTGAGTATTTTTATTCTTCTATTCAATCTTCTGTATGAGGTTTTAGCAATACCTCTTTATTTCTTTCAAGTTCCTCTTTATATCTCAGATTACTTTTACATGTTTTGACCCGTAAGAAATTTACAACACTACATTTCCTTTTATACTCCTTTTCTAGCCTTTGTGCCATTTTTAAATAATTCATATGTGTATCTCCAATACCCTGCCTTTATTTCTGCTTAAAATAGTTTTGTAAATTTAATAAGAGAGAGAAAATAGCCTATTATATTTAGTATTGGCTTACAATCTTATGTAGTTCTTTCTTTCTCTCTATAAATCCAAATTTCCATCATATCATTTCCATAAATATAGGAAGGACTTAATGAAGAATCTAATTTTTTCATTTCTTTTTTAATGTAGAGATGCTGATGGCAAATTCTCTCTGTTTTCATATGTTTGGAAATGCCTTATTTTGCTTTGATTTTTGATGCCGTTTTCCCCAAACACTTTAAATACGCTATTCCACTGTGTTCTAGCTTCTTGTTCCTAAAAAGGGGTCAGCCATCTTTAATTGTCATTAAGTCACTCTTATAGTTATTTCCCCAAACATCCAGTTCTTTTTCCTTGCTGCTTTGATTTTTTGTTTTTGTTGTTGTTATTTTTGTGTTTTTAGCAGTTTGGACAGCATGGGCCTATGGGTTTTTCTTTTTCTTTTTTTGTTTTGGTTTTTGTATTTTGGTGCCCCATTCTCTCTCTGCTCTATCTCACAGGGCACTGCCTTTCCTCATTTACTTTTTAAAATAAACTTATTTCAGAATATTTTTAGATTTACAGAAGAGCTACAAAGGCAGCACAGAGTGTTCCTGTACACCTCACCCCATTTCCCCATTGCTAACATCTTACTTTTGTACACTTTTCAATATTGACTTATCAGTTAAAGTCCACACTTTACCTAGATTTTCTTACTTTTAACTGAATGTCTTTTTTCTCCTCCAGAATTCCATGCAAGGAATCACAGTATAGTTAAGTCTTCAGCCTCCTAGACTTCTCTAAGACTATGAGAGCTTCCAGGCTTTCCTTGTTGTTGATGCCTTAGACAGTTTTAAGAGGAGTGGTCAGATTTTTATATCCCCCAATTGGGGTTGCCTGTTGTTTTCTCATTTTCAGACTAGGGTTATGAATTTTGGGAAAAAGACCACAAAGGTGAAATGCCACTCTCATTGTATTACATCAAAGATACATGTGATATATATGTACTTATCATGTGGCTGATAATGTTAACCTTGTTCACCATTCTCCTCACGCCCTGCTGGTACTATACTCTTTGGCTGAAAGTCATTATATTAAGTATTCATTTCAATAGTGTGAAGTTACATTCTACCACCTTTAGTGTAGAATCATTTGTTTTCATCTTTCTGTTTTAATGCAGATAACACCCATTGATCTGTTTTCAGGTTATTACTAATTGTTTCTTCTGCCGTGTCCAGGCTGCTATTAGTGCATATAAAATGTTTTTAATTGCAGGTATTGTATTTTCAGTTCTACAATTTCCATTTGGTTCTTTTTGGCAGTTTTCAAATCTCTCTTGAAATTGATCATGACTTCACACACTATATCTTTATTTCTTCTCACAGACTCTTCAATATATATTTCCTCTTGGCCTGATAATTTTTCATAACTATGGTTTATATTTTTTGCCTGCCTAATAATTTTTCTTGTGCTCTGGGCATTGCATATCATGCATTTTGTATTTGTCTCTTAATACTACTAAGGGTTCTCTCAGGCAACTAGTTAAAATATTAGCAGATCACTTTAAAATTACATTTTTCCTTTTTCTTTTTTAATGTTTATTTTTGAGAGGGACAGAGAGTGCGAGCGGGCACAGAGAAAGAGGGGACACAGAATCTGAAGCAGGCTCCAGGCTCCGAGCTGTCAGCATAGAACCCGACATGGGGCTTGAACCCATGAGCCATGCGATCATGACATAAGCCAAAGTCGGACGCTCAACGGACTGAGCCATCCAAGAGTCCTTACATTTTTTTTCTTTTAGTCCTTGGCCAAATCCCTTAGTAATTGAAGATGATCTTTATCTTAAAGGCAGAACTTTTGTTGTTTTCATGGTAAACCTAAGTTCTTTGTGAAGTCACTTGTACTTGGTGATCCTGAATGTCTTCTCTGATTTAGCAGCAATTGAAATAGCAGCCCCGCTCTGCTCATCTCTCCCTGTACTGTCTGGAGCCCTGCCCATTCATGACCATTTCAGTGTTCACCCAAGCACTTGGGAAGAGTTATAGAAAGATTTGGGGCCTTCATCATCTCTGGCTCACTCATTTCATGGAGTCCCACTTTATACTTTCTTTCGCATCCCTGACTTACGTTTTGATTACTAGGTCAATATGATTTCCTTTTATGGTTAAAATCAGATTTAGTGAACTGTTCAAACTTGGGAGTTTCCTCAGGAACAAAGTCACTATTTTATCAAGTGAAGTGAGTTGCTTTTTGTTGTTGTTGTTGCTGTTGTTGTTTTGCTTGTCGTTCATGGTTAAATTAGTTCAGCTTCTGACTGATTTTGGTCATTTTCAAAGACCTCAGAACTATTATTTTTTAAAATATGTTTGCCAATATTTGCAACTGTCATAGTAGGAGGATTAGTCCAATAAAAGCTACTCTGTCATATTTGGAAATAGAAGTCTGTACCTTTATTTATTTTTTTTTCTTATAGAAAGCTTTAATTGGATAATTGTTTTCTACAACCCATTTTTGTGTTTAGTTTACAAATATATAAACTATTAAAGCCAATTTTCAATTAAGCATTATATCACTTGTTTACATTTGGGGAAACTGAGGCTCTAATATATGAAATTACTTCCCAATAAGTAACATCAGATATTAAATGCCAGAGATAGAATCATATGCGGACTTATTACATTCCAAACATTACATTTGCAAAAAGTATAAAAAGAAGACGAAGAAAAATTTGAGGAGTAACATAATTACTATAAGCTAATGTTACTACATACATTTAATAAATTAAGAAAAATGAATTCACAATGAAAGCTATTTAAATGAGCTATTAAAAATTATGATTTTTCCAAATCAAAAATATTTTAAATGACTGTCATATATGTTAGACTTCAATTTTCTTAACTGATTCAATGAATGTATAATTATTCATTTTTGGAAAATTAGCTACCATGTATTTTGAAATATGCAAATGATTTCATAGAAGAAAAGCTCCAAATTTTTTATAAAAATTATCACCAAAAATAGTATTTTATAAAGATAAAGACATTTTGTTTTAATGTAATGATAAATTTCTTGGCCATATACTTAAAACCATGATCAGAAAACAAGTGTGAAAAATAGGTATCCATAAAATATACTATAAAACACGTGAAGTGTATATTTAGCTATCAGAAGTACAAGAAAAAATTGTGTACAAATCAGGAAAAGTTTAAGTTACATATATATATATATGTATATATACATATATATATTAAAAGATATATGAAAGGGCCAGACTCTGCCACTGATTATCTGTGTGAACTAGATCAATTACCTTAACCTTTCTGATCCTCAATGATTCATATGGAAACAAGTACAATGAGAAAATAAGTTATAGTGTTTACAATCTAGAGTGAAAATGGACAGGCAATTATAACAGTAGATGAAAAGAACGGCATAATGTTTACTCTAGGGTCAGAAAAACCTACCCAGAGTAAATGACATCTAAACTGATGTTGAAAAATGTATATGAATTAGCCAAACAAACAAGAAGAAAAGAGTATTATGTGCAACAGGTCACAAGAAAAATACAGTAGTGTGTTTTGAAATTGAAAGACATTTAACCTGCTGCAGTATATAGTGCAAAGGAGGTAGAGGTAAGATATGAGGCTAAAGAGAAGCAGTAGCCAGACCTATATGAAATGCAAAATCCTGAACAGACTTTGTTTACAATATAAAGTGTATCCTAAATGCAATTGGATAACACTGATGGCATTAATCAGAGGTAGGACAAGATTAGATTTAACTTTAAAAATATAATTTTGACTACCATGTAGAAAATATATTGGGATCAGGGGAAAAATATGTTGCTTTATTATTTAAATAATATACGTAATTCTCTCAACCAAGCAACTATAACAGATCAACCGGAAATAAGTAAAATTCCCCTCATGATCCCATTTACTTGTTCTAAATCAGTTTATTAAAATTTAACAAGATGTAGCCTCTGCTCAAGTCAATCACATGAGCCCTGTCCATTGACAAATTCAATATATATAGGTGCTTAGCTGACCTCTCTTTTTTTCTAAAAATTGGTTATTTAGTTCTTTTTGCTGCTCAATTGTAAGCGTTTCTTATATATTTTGGATATTAACCCCTTACTGGCTATGTGGTTCGCAAATATTTTCTTCCATTCTATAGTCGCCTTTCATTTGGTTGATTGTTTCCTTTGCTGTGAAGACATTTTTAGTTTGACATAGCCTTGTTTTTTTGTTTTCACTTTTGTTGCCTATGCTTTTGGTGTAAAATCCATAAAACCATTACCAAAGCCAATGTCAAGGAACTTTTGTTTTCTACAAGTTTTAGAGATTCGTATCTTATTTTAAAGTCTCTAATCCATTTGGAGTTGATTTTTATGTATGAATGATAAGGGTCCAATTTCACTCTTTTGCATGATCCAGTGGTACTCTACTGAATATTCAGTTCATGCTAATTTACATGAATATGCAAACCATGGCAATCCAATATTGGATATGAAGTTCTCCAAACACCATTTATTGAAAAGACAATTGCATTCTTGGTGGCTTTCTAAAAAATTAGTTGGCCACAGATGTGTGTTTTTCTGGGCTGTCTGTTATGTTCTACTGATCTATGTGTCTGGTTTTTTGTTTTATTTTGTTTTTAAATGTTTATTTTTCAGAGAGCGTATGTGAGCAAGGGAGGGGCAGAGAAAGACAGGGACAGAGGATCCGAAGCAGGCTTCACATTGACAGCAGAGAGCTCAATGGGGGGCTCAAACTCATGAACTCACCAACCCATGAACCGAGAAATCATGGCCTGAGCCAAAGTCTGATGATTAACCGACTGAGCTACTGGGCACCCCTATGTGTCTGTTTTTAGGCTAATACCTTATTGGTTAAATTAATTCCTAAGTATTTAATTATTTTAAATGATATTGTAAATAGCACTGTTTTCTTAGTTGTTTTTTTTTTTTTGAGAAAGTTTGTTATTAGCATTTGGAAGTGCAACTTATTTTTGTGTGTTGATTTGTATCTTGAAATTTTCCTAAGTTCACTTAATAATTAGTTCTAATAGGCATTTTTTTCCCAGTCTTTGGGGTTTTCAGTATATAAGATAATGTCATCTGCAAACAGAGACAATTTTTCTTCTTTCTTTCCAATTTGAATCCTTGTTTTTTTTTCCCCTTCCTTGATTTTTCTGGCCTGAATTTCCAGTATTGTGTTAAAGAGAAGTGATAAGATTGTACGCCTCTGTACTGTTTCTGTTTATACAGAAACAAGTTTTCAGCTTTTTACTGTTGAGTATAGTAACAGCAGTGGGCTTGCCATATATGCCTTTTATTATGTTGAGATATGTTCCCTCTACACCTAGTTTATTGAGAATTTTTATCATGAATGGATGTTGAGTTTTGCCAAATGCTTTTTTCCGCATTTATTGAGATAATCATATGATTTTTATCTTTCATTTCATTGATCTTCCCTACTTCTTTTCAGTCTTTCCTTCTATTTGCTGAGAAGGACCTACTTGCCCTTTATTCTCTGTGCCTTATCTGGGTTGGGTTTTGGAGTGTAAAGGCTACATGAGGGCTTCACAGCTTTAGCAGCAAACTTCTTAGTAATAAGAGGAAAGAGATCTTGTGCTCTGTTAAGCATTGAATAGTCTTGGTCTATTTTAGGCGAGGCTGGGGTTTCTCTGACATGAAAATTTCATCAAAAACCCAACCAATGTCTAGTCTGTTTGCTGTTTAGAAGTTCCACAGGAAAATCTGGCATTCAACCCTTTTGCAAAATATTTGTTTTACATTTTAGTATCTGTATTTATTGATAATATCATAAATGTACACACAAGGTTTTGGGTGCAGAATCGATTATTATTTGCTTTAATATAAGTAATAAGTATGTGGTTCTTCTGTGCCCAAATTCTTACCCTGAGGCAATGAAAAACAGCTATCACTTTCCCTGTGTGGGTTTTATTGTAGGCAAGGAACACCAATAAAATGAATCTAGGTGTTTACATAAAAGAAAGGGTCAATTGTTCTCTCTCCCTAACTGAGAATCTTCCTGGAAACACAAATAGGGAAAACTCAGAGCTATTATTGTAAATCTTTGGATTATAAGCAAATTTTTCCTAAAGAAAGATAGACAAGTATGTCCCGCTCTGTAATCTATAGTGTCTCATAGTCCCAAATCTTATCACTTCTTGAAATCTTTCTCTAAGGAAATCTCTCTGGGGTTCCCATTTGCTAATGAGTCATAAAGTTCCAGGAAGCCCAGGCCCTAAGTTTCAGTAAAATGTGCTCCAAAAGCTCTCAGTGTGCAGAAGCATAAAACATATTCTCTCTACAGGCTCGCAGGTTTTAATCTTGAACATCATTATTTTGTATTATTTCCTTGTATATTTTGCTTATCCATCTAGTCTCCAAAAAAAGTGTAGCTACATTAAGACCTTTAAAACAATAGGTTTGAATGCAAAGCTAACACAGCTACCACTTTCATTTGCAAAAGACTTATGACCTTTATATGATTGGATGTCATTGTATCTTCCAAAGCTGTGATTGTACCTCTGCCCAGAACAACACTCTTAATTTAAGAAACCAATAACTTTTACAGCCTTTAGAATTCCAAAATACACAATATTCAGTCAACTTATTTTGTATGCTATAAGTAGGATTCTCTTAGTTTATCCATCTTTATTGAAAACCTTCTGGCTTCAGTCTGATTTTATCTAACTCATAGATTTTTACTGATAAAGAAGTGCAAACCTACACCAAATTTCATTATTTCTTCAATTATTGCTCTTAACCATAGGTATAGGGCAAGATTCCAAGGTATAGAAAGTTATCTGTAGAATGTTTTATCGCAGATTGTTAAAGCTTCCCAGATTTTTGGTCTATAATCTCCCAAAGCCTCAAATCCTTTATTTAGCCAAATTGAATTTTTAGTGTTTTTTTTTTTAACTTAAGCACTTTCCTTGCAAACACAAAGTAAAGTGCCAGCTAAGATTAGGTTTGGATTAGAGTAATAGAGACTTAGAGACAGTAATATAAACATGCCAGGCAGGAAAGTAGTTCAAGGTTGGCATGGTGACTCCATAGGTTATCTTCAGACACTACTTCCCTCTTTTTCTTTTTGGTGAGCCATCCATGACCTTCATCCTCCTGGCCACCTGCTTGGCTAAGATGGATGCTGATACTTCAGGCACTTAATCGATATTCAAAAAAAGCAGAAATGAGGAAGAAAAGACAAAGGATTCATTCTTTCTGTAATACAGAGGTTAGCTATATTTCATTGGCCTTCATAGACACTTGTCATGCCTACATTCCAGAAGATTGGTAAATGTGTTCCTATAACAGTTTGCATTATAAACCTGAAAAAAAAAATTAAGGCTCCCTCATTGAGTAGAAAGAAAAGAATTTAGCAGTCTGCTATAATGAAATAAATTCCCCAAGTCCTATGGAATCCCAGAACTCTCTTCCATGTCTTTTCTTCACATCAGTCTCCATTAATAAGTGCAAGAATTTAATGAATTATGTACTTAGTTAGGAACCTGAATTTATAGTCTCAATACTACAATGTTTTAAATGGGATTTACCCCCCAAATTCATTTTGCTTATTTGGTTATTCATTTATAGTCAGTTCCAAATTTAGGCTAGATATTTCCATTTCAGTCTTGACACTGAATGGAAATACAATGAAAAGAAAAGAATAATGACGAAAAAAGGTACAAGGACTGAAGCTTGATTATTTAAAGGTCAAGAAAATGAGAGTTCAGGAGAGTGAGAATGATAGTCAAGTAAAAGGAACATGGAGAATATGACTCCTCAAAACAAAGTGAAAAATGTGTTCAAAGTAGCATTCAAATGTGTTAACTGGTGTTGAGAGGACAAAAGGTAAGTACTGAGAATTTACTAGTGGGTTTGACAAATGTGGTAATTACCCTGACAAAAGATTGTTTTAGTAGAATGTTATGGACAAACTTACCTATTTTAGCCACTAGTTGCTCAAGGAAAAATGGGAAGAAGCAAAGCAGATAGTGGATATAGACAAAATTTTATATTAAAGGAGAGGAGAGAAGAAATATTATCTGGAAAGCAATGTGAAATCAAGAGACGGGTTTATGACTTTCTATTCCTTCTTAGGATGTATTATAGTTAAGGAGATTGGTCACACAGACAGGAAAGCTCAGTGAAAACAAGGAGACTGCTGGAACCCTGTTCTTGTGAAGACTGGGCACACTGGGGGAGCAGTGGATGGAAATATATAGTTCATCCACAAAAGATGATTAGATTCAGGTACCAAGACATCAAAAACCATACAATGCCAAGTATACCTAATAGGTCACTGTCAGTTTCCTCGGGCTGCTATATCAAATTACCACATTTTGGTGGTTTACAACAAGTGAAATTTGTTCTCTCACACTTCTGGAGGCTGGAGGTCTGAAATCCAGGTATTGGAACAGCTGTGCTCCCCATGAAGGCTCTAGGGAAGAATCCTTCCTGGAAGAATACTTCCTTGCCTCTGCCTAGCTTCTTACAGGCCCCCAGCAATTTTCCGTTTGTGGCTGCATCACTTTATAATCTTTGCCTCCATATAGTCTTTGTTTCTGTGTGTCCTTTTCTCTGTTATGAGAGCACTGACATTGGATTTAGGGCCCAGACTAAACCTCACTTTCATTATACCTGCAAAGACCCTATTTACAAATAAGGTCACGTTCTGAAGTTCAGAGTAAGACATGAATTTGGAGAAACATTGTTGAATCCACTCAGGTACTTATAACCAACTATCATCTTTACTATTGTTTTGATAAAAGATGTTTTCTCCATATCAAATTTGATTTAAAAAAAAAGGTATCTGCCAGGCCCAGGTAGGAGGTATGTAAGGAAATAATATTCATTCCTTGGAGCTAACATCTTGCCAGTTATATTAATTATAGGAGTTACATGAGAAAGATTGTCTTTTAATTTTTGTGAGTTTAGGAGTAAATAGCAATTGCCAACAATAGAAATAGGGCAAATTTTATGAAATTGATGAGCCTGATACAATTGAATAGATCATTCAGACTTGGCTTATTCTTAGTACAAAATCCAGCGAAATAATTTCAGTAGTGAGGCACATTGAAATGTCCTCTTTAGATGACATATTTTTCCAACCAATATCTATCAACCAGGATAAATAAAGTAATAAGAATTCTTTGCAAATTATATTTTCAATAATAGGTAATACATACAAGACACCCACACATACACATACTATATGTTATATGATGTATGATGTATAATATAGAATATACAATACATACATGTAAATTAAATGCATTTAAACAAATTTTTTTTAATTTATTTTTGAGACAGAGAGAGACAGAGCATGAGCAGGGGAGGGGCAGAGAGAGAGGGAGACACAGAATCCAAAGTAGGCTCCAGGCTCTGAACTGTCAGCACAGAGTCTGATGCAGGGCTCGACTGAGCTACCCAGGCACCCCTAAATTAAATGCATTTATACAAAGATTTGAAAAAATCAAATATCTGTTAATTTTTATAACCCTTTAACTAACAGCAAATACCTCCAGTAATTTATCACAAAAAAACTATGACAAACTACATATCTAACATTAAACGTACACTATTTTATTAAAGTTCAGAGCAATTGCCCATTAACCAAGATCATCTCATATTTTCTTTGCTAGGAGTGATCTCCCCTTCCTTATGTAGAAAATATAACCCATTTTGTAAATATATAATATTAAATATACTCTAATATTTATTTTTTGCAATCTTTTATAACATTTTCAATATATTATTTAGACTATTCACATGCAGTAATAAGGCGGGAAGATCTAGAGAATAGTGTTTTGTATTTAATGTATCCCTTTAGTTCCCAATGCTCTATAGACATATAGCAAATAATAACAAAAACAAAAACGAAACAAACAATAAAATTCTTATTTCTAAAAGTTGTTAGGAAGGGAGTAAATCACTTAACAAACCTACCTAATATCCAAAATAATGTACTATATTTCACTGAACTCAGAAATGGTCTATCTACTTCTGTAATATCAAGATAGTAATAATGCATATGGCTCAGACTGACATACTACTTGTTAAACTAATTTAATGTAAATTAATGAAACAAGATACCCCTCTAAGCTATTAAATAACCTGGAATAATTAATTACGGGGGAAAACTGCTTAAATATGTTAACATAAATTCCCTTTCAGGAATGTTTTGAAACTAAAACGTAGGACTTAGTTGGGGCTATCTACTTGTCAAGAAACCAATATATTAGAGATTTTACTGCTAATAATATTTTTAATTAGTTGACATAAATGTTTCTTTGAGAATTCTAAAAATAAATACATATACTGAAAGATTAAAAGGAAACATATTGTAGTCAGTAAAATCAGGCAACGAGCCTAAAAGAGATATAATGTGCTTTTCCTCACCATTTGCTTTGCTCTTATTATGTAGTCAATTTAGTCAGAGATACATAGGGTGTTCGTTTGCAGCAGGAAAGTTTGTTCTTTCCACCAAATAGTATGTTTTATTCTTTCCACAGTGTTATTGACACTTTGAAGAGAGAGAGAGATGCAAATTGTATGGGCCAAAAGACAAGAGCAAGAACTCTGGGATACACTACATTCTTTTAAAGGGCAACTTTTTCTTACTTTTCAATCTCTATCTCCTTAAAGCCAGGGAATTCTTTCTCTACCAGCCAATGAATTATCTTGACTGAGACCACTTCTGGCATTTTCTCAGGTACCCGCAGTGCTCATTCTGGCTCTACTATATCCCACAGTGAGGGCAGATGGCTCCAAAAAATTGACTAATGCAGACAGCAGTGGTCTCTTTTGACACGTTGTGAATGGGTGATATTTCAGACCAAAAATAATGCTTTTTCTTTTCCCAATCTCAAACGTGAGGAGTTCTTATCAAGTGTTCTTCACAGAGAATGATATCTTACCCTTCTCAGAAATTCTGCATCTTTTCAGAATTGGTGATGTTATGCAGAGGAAAAAAACTCATTTGAGCACTATATCCTCAGGATACAAAGAGGCTACAAAGACAAGGTACAGGGAAGTAATTATATGTTAAAATCTGCATTTGTATTCATATGGTGTATGGATCGAGGGTATGACAACTTTCAGTAGTTAAAAAGCAAATAAGCTAGGAAAAAAAAATACTTTTCCTGAAGAAAACTAAGTCCTGAAAAACTAAAATGTGCTGTATGATTCTCCACCTTGAAAGTGTATATCAATAGCAGTATAATTGACACAAATTAACTTTGACAGGTAGCTCAAAGAATGCTTAAAAATACACTCTTCTGCTTTCATAGAGTGTACCAGGGTGTGCATACAATCACAATAAAATAATCTCTAAACTGCATCCCATTTATTTCTTTAATCTCCAAAATTCACTGTGGGACAAAGAGATTAAGGAATGTCACATCTATGCAGACATGGTATGGCAAAAGCAGAGTTATATAGTTAGTATTTATGAGACAAGTTGGGGAGAGCAAATGAGGTTGAAGATTGTATTATTTCAAAATAAACTCACATAAAAAGACTCCAAGAAGTCAGACAAAACAAATATCTAAGGCCTGTTCTTCAATAGCTCTTTATGTACTTGAATTTGAGAAAATAAATTATACACACACATGCACACACACACACACACACATTCTTTGGTAAGAAAATAGTCTAATTTCTCTTTTATTTTCACATTTTAAAAAGTCTACATTTTATAGAATAATTTAAAGAATATCCAAAGGCATAGCCTGAACTGTGTTCAGACTGTGTAAGTGTTGTATCCCTCAGAAGCATGAGCATTGTTCAGAGCCTCTGTATTTAAATATAATTCAAATAAACAATTAAGAAAGAGTTACAGAATAATTATCATAACTAACACACCTCAGAAGTCTGCATCCCTGTATGAGAGAGATGTCTTTTGAAAGATGGTTATCAAGCTCAAACAAAATACATTCAAGAAGTACAGTTTTGAGTTACTACATTGGAGAAATTTATACTATTTAAACCTATATTTTCAAGAAAAGTGTCAGGCCTTTGTGATCACAGTAAATTAGTTGAATGAATAAAAAAAGAGCCCATTCTTCTGGTAAGTGGACTTTAGAAATAAACGAACCTTACTTAAGACTTAATTCAACACTTCTTTAAAAAAAATATATTTATCTTGAGAGAGAGAATATGGGAGCATGAGCTGGGGAGGGGCAGAGAGAGAAAATCCCAAGCAGGCTCAGCACTGACAGTGCAAAGCCCAATGCTGGGCTGGATCTCACAAACCCTGAGATGATGGCCTGAGGGGAAATCAAGAGATGCTTAACCGAACTGAGACACCCAGGTGCCCCAAATTCAACACTCTAATTGAATTAACTTTGAGATGAAGCAGTAAGTAATTGGGACCCTCTGAAAATCAGTGAAGAAAGATGAGAAGTACTAAAATAGAGGTCAGTTGCTGATCCACAAACTTCGGTTGAGATAAACTCCTGAGATCTACCCCCATACATCAACATTCTACCTGCCCATTACCATTCAAGCCCCCACTACTCCCTAATGAGAGCTGAAGAGACTTGAAGATAGTCAATACAGCAGAGCCTGAATGCAGAAGGAATAATTAACTATCGGACACATAAATCCAGCTACATCTTGGGAGACATTAAATTTTGCAAATTCTCACCAAGGTGCTGCTCCCTTATATTCTTTTACAGCACCACCATCATCCCCAAAAAGTTACCTCTTCTAAAAGTCTGAGAATTAGGAGTTCTCAGTTATGTCTATTTCCCATACCACCAATTTGAATCCAATATTTGAAACTTTGTAGGTAGTCTATTAATATTTATTTCTTATAAACAATGTTGTTATAAAATTTTTTGTACAAGTAATTTTATGTTACTATGAAAAGTTTCATTAGGATATATAAAGAACATATATCCTATTTCCTGGGACTTGCAGCAGCATAGGGCATATGTTGGCAATTTAATAGATAAAGCAAAATTGTCTTTTCAAAGTAGTAGTACAAAACCATATGCTTACCAATAGAGTTTGTGATTCCCCAGTGCTCAGGATAATTATCAGTACTGTTTTAACTTCTTACTGTTTGGTCAATCAAATGGATGGAAAATTAGAAATTTTAAGAAGTCATCAAGTGTCTATGCATATAATCCTCCCCCAAAAAGCTCTGACACATTTGTAACAATTTTCACATAGATAAGCTATGTAAGCTTTTTGAATGGCTTGTTACTTATTTTGTGCTCTTCATTTATCTATACTGTGTCTATGAATATATAGGGAGAGATATATGTATACATGTAATATTTTATATTTGAACTAAAACTAACTTGATAATTATTTATATCCCCCAAGTAGTCCAGTTCTTACATATTATCTAAAACAAACTCAATACATATCTCTTAATCAAGATATCAACTCAAAAGTCCTGACACAAATATTACTTTCAATTTCATGAAAATCTATAGAAATTTATTTATGTTTTTCCAAGATAAATAAAAGGTTCAGGAATAAATTCATCCCACAAGAAATTTAAACATGTAAATGAGAACACAAGACTATTTTTATGGTATGTTGGTCAAATATAATAATAGCTTAAACTTTTGTAGGTAGGTATCACAATTTGCAAAGCATATTTGCATAAATTTTTAACTATAATGACACTTAAGCCTCTGAGTTAACAGAAGGCATTAATGTTTCCACTTTACAGCAAAGGAAACTGAATTTCAGACAGGTTGAGTTTCAGAATTCTGAAGTTCATAAATGTTAGTCTATCATCTACCTCTATCTTTCTCTTTCTTTTTTCTTTTTCTTTCTTTCTCTCTTTTCTCTTTCTCTTTCTTTCCTTTCTTTTTCTTTCTTTCTCTTTTTTCTTTCTTTCTTTCTTTCTTTCTTTCTTTCTTTCTTTCTTTCTTTCTTTCTTTTTTTTTCTTATTGAGATACAGTTTATATACCATAAAATACACCCCTTTGATTTGTACAATTCACTGTTTTTAGAATATTCACAGAGTTGTGAATTCATCATCATTACCTAACTTTAAAACACTTTCATCAACCAAAAAAGAAATCCCATGCCCATCAGCAGTCATTCCCTATTCCTACCACAACTAGTCCCTGGAAAACATTAATTAGTTAGGGGGTGTGTTGTTTAATGTCCACATATATTTATGAGTTTCCTGAATTTCTTTTTCTTACAGATTTCCTACCTAATTATGTTTTTGTCAGAGAACATACTTTGTATAATTTCAATCTTTGTATAATTATTTGGGCTTGTTGTATGGCCTAACATATGGTCTATTCTGGAGAATGTTTCATGTACTCTTGAGATGAATGTGTATTCTGTTGTTGATTGATGCATTACAGACACCTATCATGTCAAGTTAGTTGATAGTGTTGTTCAAGCCTTCTCTTTCCTTATTTATCTTTTGTCTAGTTATTTTTCCATTATTGGAAGAGGTGTATTGAATTCTTCTACTTTTATTGTTGAATGATATCTTTCTCATTTCAATTCTGTCAGGTTTTGATTCGTGAATTTAGGGGTTGTATTGATAAGTAAATATGTCTTTATAATTATTATATTTTCAGGATGGATTGATTTTTATTACTATAAACTGTCCTTCTTTAGCTCTAGTAACCATTTTTTGTATTAAAGTCTACTTTCCCTGATATTGGTACAGCAACTCATGCTTTATTTTCATTACTGTTTCCATGGTTAGTTCTTTTTTCCAACCATTCACTGTTTGTATTGTTTTGTTTTTTTAATTTATCTTAAATGTCTTAATTTACCCTTCCTGTTTGAAAGATAGTTTTGCTCTATACAAACATTTTGGTTGATAGTCCTTTTATTTCAGCACTTTGAATAGTTATCGCACTGCCTCTGGCTTTTGTAATTTCTGATGATAAGTCAGTGTATATTCTTACTGGAGATACCTTTTGATAAATTGTTTACCACCTGCTGCCTTTAAGATTCTGTCTTTGTTTTTGGCTGTTGAGAGTTTATGATGTGGGTAGTTATGGATCTCTTTGAGTTTTTTACTTGAAGTTTATTGAGCTTCTTGGATGTGTAGATTAATGGTTTCCATTAAATTTAAGAAGTTTTGGGCCACTATTTCTTTAAATATTCTGTCCATATTTTTGTCTCTCTTCCTTCTGAAGCTCCCATTATGATGTACATACATTTAGTCATGCTTCACTTTTCTTGAGGGTTATGTGCTTTTTTTCTTTTTTCTGTTTTTTTCTTTTATGTGGATTCTTACGCTTTTGTTATGCAGGTTTTCAGACTGAGTAACAAAAATTAAACTATCTTCAAGTATTCTAAATGTTTTTCTGTCATTTCAAATCTACTTTTCAACTCCAGAATATCTATTTCATAAGATTTTTATCTCTATAGATATTCTCTATTTATCATGCCATAGTATTCTACCTAATATAATTATTTAGATATGGTTTCCTTTAATTATTTGAACACACTTATAGTACTGATTTAAAATATTTGTCTAGCAAATGCAACATCCGAGTTTCCTCAATGTCAGCCATTGACTGCACTTATTTTTTTCTGGACCATCATACTTTTCTATTTCTTTTAAGTTCTCATATTTTTTTTTTTTCTGTTAAACACTGGACATTTTAAACAAAATAATCTGACAGTTCTGGAGATCACATTTTACCCTATCCAAGGTTAGCTGTTTTTCCCATTTGTTAATTTTATTTGTTTGTTTATTGCCTTTTGCAGACTCATTTTATACAGTGTGTTCTTGTTTTAGGATGACCACTACAGTCCCTGCTCAGTTAGCTTACTTGTCCACTAATGATTAGACAGTTTCTTTTACATTCCCGGAACCAGTAAGTCTCCCATTGTGTGCTGAGGGGTTCTGTGTGTGTGTTGGAGCATATTTTCAATGCTCAGGCAGGCAGTTTACAACCCTGCCTTAGCCATGACTTTCTGCTTGCACGAGTCAGTGGTAAGCAGCTCTGGCATTCTCCAGTCTTGCCCGAGAATATGAACAGCCTTGCACTTGTACATGGCCTTATATATCCTTGGATTGAACTGGAACTTTTCAAAGCCTTCTATGGATATTTCATTTCCAAGATTTTCCTTTTATGATTTTGACCAGGAGATGGTTAAATGCTTGTCCCTACTGGTTGTGCAGTGTCAGGCACACACTGCAGTGTTAAGCAATCTCTACCGATTGTTTTTCTTACAAATGCCCTGGGGATAGATTTTCTTCACTTCACCTCAAAGAACGAAAAACCCTGTGAATGGGGCTTTTCCAGGGGATTGCCAGACACATCAAATAGTGACAAATTTAAAGGATTAGGCTTTTGGGGGAACTCCAAAACATTCTGTCCATTTAGGGGTTGCCAGGCTGCTGGTTTTAACAGGTATCATGTTTCTCAGGCTGCAGGTTTTATGAGGCTGCCACAGAGTCCCTGGGGAGCAGGGGAGATGGCAGTAGGGAGAACATGAATGCCATAGCACTTAAATTCTTACCCTAATTTAACTGTTTTTTCTTGGATAGATTGTCCAAGAATTGTTGCAAACTTTTGGTTAAATAAGTGAGTTTTGGAAATGTTAATTTTCACTATTTTTGCCAGTGTTGTCATTGCTTTTATTGAGGTACAGACATTCACACATCTTGATTTCACCATTCTCGAACTACTTCGTGCCAACACTCTAACTTTTTATTTTTAATCCAACTTTAAAGTTTTTTGCTATATCACATCAATATGGAAAAATGTCAGTAAGATGGGTTGGGGAAACTGGAATAATACATATGGAGAGAAAACTAAATGTGCTTGAGAAAGTCATTGTGTTCTGGAAATAGCATATTGCATGGGAGTTAAACTATCTTTGGTTCAAATTTCAGTTATTAACTCTAAGACTTTGAAATTTTCTTTGTAATAATTGACGCACATAGGTTTTCCCTAACCTAATGGGGTTAGTAATACCTTCTAAAAAATGCTGCAAACCTTAAATAATGTGTATTGGAACTTTCATTTTTGATTTGTCAAATAAATAAACTGATTAATACTAAGATATGATGGAACAATTTGTCATTAGAATCTTAAAAAGAACTCTGTTTTCTGCATCGAGATTCTATATTTCTTAAAATGGAAGACTTTGACTCACTTCAGCAGGCTTTAGTAAAAATAGGAGAGGCAAAGGATCAAAGGCTTTAATTTATACGGTAATCTGTTTTTTTTCAGCCAAATATTTTCATCCATAAAATATTTATTTAAAGATGTTAATATAAAAATTAATATTCACCTATTGTTAATTAAAATACTAAAAACCTTCAGGATTTTGTAAAGTTCTATAAGCTCAGAGACAGAAAACTGACTTATCCTGATATTTCCAATCTGAGCTTTTCTGAATCTGCTTATGGATTCTTTGATATTGATGTGACTTGTCTAGAAGCTGGACTTCAAAGAGAAACCAATGTCATTAGGAAAAAGAATAATTTTTTCCTTCTTCCCCCCATCTTATGATCAGGTAAACTTTAAACTTAACTCTGAATAAAAAAAAAGTGTGTTTGAACTATTTTTCTTTCTCTTTAAAGAAAGACTGAAGAAAGACTTCAAAGAACCTGTCACAAAAGGCATCATACCTTGGGTTGAAGGTATGATTTCTATAGACCTCAGTTCAGCCCTCAGGATACATATAGATCTATCTCCAAATGGATACAGGACTGCCTTAGATCTAATAATTTCTTAAAAGTAAAGTAGACTTGCAAAGACAGGATATAGAAAGTAGAATTTCAAGCACCCAGTGCCACTACACAGACTATCAATATTGATTTAAATTGTGTTCCTTCTATGAAACATAACCTCAGTGTCTCATTTGTATTCATTTTCTTCCTTAAAATAAAATCTCTAGAGAAGCCAGCATCTCTGTTGCAATTTGGACAATACCAGGAAATTTACTTAATTCATTTTGGTTCTGAATTACCAAGCTCAGGAAGAAAGGGATGAGGAAAGAAGAGATAAAGAGAAAAAATACCTATAAAATTACCCAGCAACCTATAGAGATTTGTTAAAATATCTGGGCATTTTTGAACAACTTAAAGTATCCAGATCTCCATTATGTGAAATGTTTTGTTTGGGAATCTCTCATTAAAAAAAAATGTTCATTTATTTATTTTGAGAGAGAGAGAGAGAAAGAGAGAGAGAGAGAGAGAGAGAGAGAACACAGGGGAGAGGCAAAGAGAGAGGGAGAGAGAGAATGCCAGCAGGCTTCACACTGTCACCTCATACACCAACGCGAGGCTCCAACTCAGGGACCAAGACATTACGACCTGAGCTGAAATCTAGAGTCAGATGCTTACCCAACTGAGCCACCAAGGCATCCCAGGAATCTGTCACTTTTAAAACTAGAATTCAAGATTTGGCCTGTTAGACTGCAGATAGCTATTAGACTGCATTTTTATTCACTTCCTCTTTTTTAGTTAGAAATTTGATCTTATCACAAACCAGCTCCTCTGGCATATAGATGCCTCATCCTAGTCTGACCATCTGTTGCTCAATCCATAGCAATAGCCATCACTCAAAATACACCCAAATGTTCCAAATGTTTTCAATTTTTTTTAATGTAAAAATGTGTAAAAATGTTGTAAGAAGGAAAAATACATTCCTGCATCTCTGTATCTTCTTTACCAATACTTGTCTAATTCAGCCAATAACTATCTGTAGCAAGTCAAACTTTCCACAACCAGTTCCTTCTCTCATTCTTTCTACTCCTGTGAAAGGCAAACAAGGGCTCACTCATCCTAATAAATAAATCCTAAAGAATGAGTGTCAAGAACTCATCACTTATCTCAATAGTATATACTATAGAAGCATGGAATACTATCCATCTTGTTTACACTCTTGGTCACAGTTTAACACACACTGATGGGATTTCATCATCAAAACCATCAGTAACATTAACAGAATTTTTGCCACAAACAAGAGTAAATACCTGGGGCTTTAATACAGATTTACAGTAAGTAATCCAAAGACACAGTAAGTTTAGAAATCAGAGAGCAAATGGTATCACCTACATGAATTAAAATGGGAACGACAGCTATGAAAAGGACAAGACAAAAATAGGTCACCTTTAAAGAACGTGTTTGGGCAAAGTGATTCTTAACCTGGATATTAAAAGAAAGGGAAGGCTAAATAGTTGTTAATAACGACATTAATAATAAATTAAGCTGGGAAGACTTAGAAACTGTGCATTAGGAAAGGTAGACTCATTTTTCTTAAAAGTCTGGGGAGGAGCCAAGCTGGTCGAACAGCATGGAAGTTTTTTCATGTCCATGAAATACAGCCATATCAACACTAAACCATCCTGCACACCTAGAAAACTGATCTGGGGATTAACACAACAATCTGCACAGCCTGAACCACAGAATTCAGCAGGTACGCGACACAGTGAGGTGAACTGGGGGAGAGAGAAGCTGTGGAGGGCAGGGAGCCACTTTTGCATGTGGAGAGAGGATGGAGACGAGGAGAGAGTATGGGAAAAGCAGCCCCCACCTCAAAGCAGCTGGAGAGAAAGTGGAAGAGTGGAAACAGGTTCGGGGACTGAACTAAAAAGGGAAAAAGGAGAAAGAAGGTTTAAAATCCATTAAGACTCTATAAACAGGGAAGTGCAGAGTCTGAAACTCCGCAGCTCATTACCTGGTGGAGCACTGGTGAGAAGGGTGAATCCCCAGAAGCACAGTGAAGTCCAGGGTCTTTAGGCCACACGGAGGAGGCGGTACCCTTGCTGGGAGGACACCTGGTAAAGGCTGTGTGGATCCCCCAAAGTCAAAGGCCCCAGTGGACCTGGGGAGAACAACCATATTCACTGGTGCTGGAACAAGGTTGCTGGGGGTGAAGCCTGGTGCCAGATGTGTGTTGTGATTTTCCATATCCCTGGAACGCCGCTGCTACAGGATCATGTGAACTTTTTCTGGGGCGGCCTGGCATCCAGCTGCAGTCTCTGGGTGTTGGCAGCAGCATGATCCCACGAACGTACCTGGGTGGGGCCAGCACCTGGCCATTGCTCAGTGAGACCTTCCCCAGAGGGGCAGAACGGGTCAACGCCGCAGTTCCTCAGAAATAAGGGGTCAGAAAAAACAGCCATATCTGAGATAAAACTCTAGAGTAA
The DNA here is from genome assembly GCF_027475565.1 of Acinonyx jubatus. NCBI lineage: Eukaryota > Metazoa > Chordata > Mammalia > Carnivora > Felidae > Acinonyx > Acinonyx jubatus. The sequence continues at coordinate 31,204,634 of NC_069380.1, read as the reverse complement.
GGTGCTGCCTAGAGCTTGGTCACAGACCATGTAAAAGCAGGGAGTGGACATAAGGTGAAGACAAAGGACGGGTGCATGATTGCTGATCAGAGAGAAGAGAGTTCCGATCCTAGAGACTACGTAGCTGGGTGACGCCATTACACTAAGCCTCGTGTAACTGGGCCAGTCTCGCTCTTCAGGAACATGAGTCTCTCCTCTTGCTTAGTTTATGGACTATCAAGCGCTTCATAGTCTGACATCTAGGGGAAAATGAAGTAATTTCTGTCATATTTCAGTCTGTTCGCGGGTCCATCTATTCAAATTTTTTTTCTTTTTCTCTTTTTCATTTCTTTTCTTTTTCTGGAATACAGAAAGAAAAACTTTATTTTTATTTTCAATTTTTCTTAAAAATATTTTTCTTTAATTTTTCTACTATTTTTTTTACTTTTGTGTAAATTTTCTCAAATTGTATTTTACTTACATCATTTCATTTTATTCTACTTCAGTGTATTCATTTTTTTCAAATTTTCAAATGATTTCCTTTTTTTTTCTTTCCCCTTTTTTCACTAATCTATCATGCCCTTTTTTCACTAATCTATCACTAATCTTTCAACACCCAGACCAAAACACACCTAGGATCTAGCATCATTTGATTATTTTTGTGTTTGTTTTTAATTTTTTAATTTTAATATTTTTTTAATTTTCATTTTTTTTACATCATTAATTCCTTTTCTCCTTTCAAAATGATGAAATGAAGGAATTCATCCCAAGAGAAATAGCAGGAAGAAACAACAGCCAGGGACTTAATTAACACAGATACAAGCAAGATGTCTGAAACAGTTTAGAATCACGGTAATAAGAATACTAGCTGGAGTCGAAAATAGATTAGAATCTCTTTCTGTGGATTAAAGAAGTAAAAGCTAGTCAGGATGAAATAAAAAGTTATAACTGAGCTTCAAACTCGAATGGATGCCATGGTGGCAAGGATGGATGAGGCAGAACAGGAAATCAGTGATAAAGAGGACAAACTTATGGAGAATAATGAAACAAAAAAAAAAAAGAGGGAGACTAAGGCAAAGAGCACGATTTAAGAATTAGAGAAATCAGTGACTCATTAAAAAGGAACAACATCAGAATCATAGGGGTCCCAGAAGAGGAAGAGAGAGAAATAGGGGTAGAAGGGATATGTGAGCAAATCATAGCAGAAAACTTTCCTAACCTGGGGAAAGACACAGGCATCAAAATCCAGGAAGCACAGAGAACCCCCATTAGATTCAACCAAAACCAACCATCAGCAAGGCATATCATAGTCAAATTCACAAAATACTCAAGCAAGGAAAGAATCATGAAAGCAGCAAGGGAAAAAAAAAGTCCTTACCCTATAAGGGAAGACAGATCAGGTTCAGAGCAGACCTATCCAGAGAAACTTGGCAGGCCAGAAAGGAGTGGCAGGATATATACAATATGCTGAATCAGAAAAATATGCAACCAAAAATTTTTTATCCAGCAAGCCTGTCATTCAAAATAGAAGGAGAGATTAAAAGGTTCCCAGACAAAAAAAATCAAATGAGTTCGTGACCAATAAACCAGCCCTGCAAGAAATTTTAAGGGGGACTCTCTGAGGGGAGAAAAGCCTAAATAAATAAATAAATAAATAAATAAATAAATAAGTAAATAAATACCAAAAGCAACAAAGACTAGAAAGGACCAGAGAACACCACCAGAAACTCGAACTCTTCAAGTAACATAATGGTAATAAATTCATATCTTTCAGTACTCACTCTGTCAATGGACTCACTGCTCCAATCAAAAGACATAGGGTAAAAGAATGTATAAGAAAACAAGATCCATCTGTATTCTGTTTACAAGAGACTCACTTTAGACCTAAAGACACCTTCAGATTGAAAGTAAGGGGATGGAGAACCATCTTTCATGATAATGGTCAACAAAAGAAAGCCAGAGTAGCCATACTTATATCAGACAATCTAGACTTTAAAATAAAGACTGTATCAAGAGATGCAGAAGAGCATTATATCATAATTAAGGGGTCTATTCACCATGAAGACCTAACAATTGTAAACATTTATGTGCCAAATGTGAAAGCACCCAAATACATAAATCAATTAATCACAAACATAAACTCATTGATAATAATACCATAACAGTAGGGGATTTCAACACCCCACTCACAGCAATGGACAGATCATCTAATTAAAAAATTGACAAGGAGACAATGGCTTTGAATGACACATTGGACCAGATGGACTTATCAAATATATTCAGAACATTTCATCCTAAAGCAGCAGAATATACATTCTTCTCCAGTGCACATGGAATGTTCTCCAGAATACACCACATACAGGGACACAAATCAGCCATCAACAAGTACAAAAGGATCAAGATCATACCATGCATATTTTCAGACCACAACGCTATGAACCTTGAAATCAACCACAAGAAAAAATTTGGAAAGGTAACAAATACTTGGAGACTAAAGAACATCCTACTAAAGAATGAATGGGCCAACCAAGAAGTTAAAAAAAAAAAGTAAGAAGTTCATGGAAGCCAATGAAAATGATAACACCACAACCCAAAACCTCTGGGACGCAGCAAAGGCAGTCATAAGAGGAAAGTATAGAGCAATCCAGGACTTCCTAAAGAAGGAAGAAACATCTCAGATACACAACCTAACCTTACACCTTAAAGAGCTGGAAAAAGAACAGCAAATAAAATCCAAAACCAGCAGAAGACAATAAATAATAAAGAATAGAGCAGAAATTAATGCTATCGAAACCAACCAACCAACCAACCAAACAAACAAAAAAACAATAGAACAGATCAATGAAACCAGAAGCTGGTTCCTTGAAAGAATTAACAAAATTGATAAACCACTATCCAGTTTGGTAAAAAAAAAAGTACCCAAATAAAATTGAGAATGAAAGAGGAAAGATCACAACCAACACAGCAGAAATAAAAACAATAATAAGAGAGTATTACGAGCAGTTGTACACCAATAAAATGGGAAATCTGGAAGAAATGGACCAATTCCTCGAAACATATACACTACCAAAACTGAAACAGGAAGAAATAGAAAATTTGAACAGACCCATAACTAGTAAAGAAATCGAATTAGTAATCAAAAATCTCCCAAAAAACAAGAGTGCAGGGCCAGATGGCTTTCCAGGGGAATTCTACCAAACATTTAAGGAAGATTTAACACCTATTCTCTTGAAGCTGTTCCAAAAAACAGAAATGGAAGGAAAACTTCTAAACTCTTTCTATGAACCCAGCATTACCTTAATTCCAAAACCAGACAGAGACCCCACTAAAAAGGAGAACTATAGACCAATTTCCCTGATGAACATGGATGCAAAAATCCTCAACAAGATATTTGCCAACTGGATCCAACAATACATTAAACAAATTGTTCACCATGACCAAGTGGGATTTATACCTGGGATGTAGGGCTGGTTCATTATCCGCAAAACAATCAGTGTGATTCATCACATCAATAAAAGAAAGAACAAGAACTATATGATCCTCTCAATAGATGCAGAGAAAGCATTTGACACAATACAGCATCCTTTCTTGATAAAAACCCTCAAAAAATTAGGGACAGAAGGATCATACCTTGAGATCATAAAAGCCATATACGAAACACCCAACACTAATACCATCCTCAATGGGGAAAAATTGAGAGCTTTCCCCCTAAAGTCAGGAACAAGACAGGGGTGTCCACTCTCACCGCTGTTATTCAACATAGCATTGGAAGTCTTAGCCGCTGCAATCAGTCAACACAAAGAAATAAAAGGCACCCAAATAGGTCAGGAGGAGGTCAAACTTTCACTCTTTGCAGATGACATGATACTCTATATGGAAAACCCAAAATATTCCACCACAAAACTGCTAGAACTGATTCATGAATTCAGCAAAGTTGCAGGATATAAAATCAATGCGCAGAAATCTGTTGCATTCCTATACACCAATAATGAAGCAACAGAAAGAGAAATCAAGGAATCGATTCCATTTACAATTGCACCAAAAAACCATAAAATACCGAGGAATAGATCTAACAAAAGAGGTGAAAAATCTGTACACTGAAAACTACAGGAAGCTTATGAAAGAAGTTGAAGAAGACACAAAAAAATGGAAAAATATTTCATTCACCTGGATAGGAAGAACAAATATTGTTAAAATGTCACTACTACCCCAATCTACATATTCAATTAAATCCCTATCAAAATAACACCACATTCTTCACAGAGCTAGAACAAACAATCCTAAAATTTGTACAGAACCAGAAAAAACTCTGAAGAGCCAAAGCAATCTTTAAAAAGAAACCAAAGCAGGAGGCATCACAATCCCGGACTTCAAGCTGTATTACAAAGTTGTAATCATCAAGACAGTCTGGTGCTGGCACAAAAACAGACACTCAGATCAATGGAACAGAATAGAGAACACAGAAATGGACCCACAAACATATGGCCAACTAATCTTTGACAAAGCAGGAAAGAATATCCAATGGAATAAAGAAAATCTCTTCAGCAAGTGGTGCTGGGAAAACTGAACAGCAACATGTAGAAGAATGAACCTGGACCACTTTCTTACACCACACACAAAAATAAACTAAAAATGGATGAAAGACCTCAATGTAAGATAGGAAGCCATCAAAATACTCGAGGAGAAAGCAGGCAAAAACCTCTTCGATCTTGGCAACTTCTTACTCGACACATCTCCACATGTAAGGAAAACAAAAGCAAAAATGAATTACTGGGACCTCATCAAAATAAAAAGCTTCTGCACAGCGAAAGAAACAATCAGCAAAACTAAAAGGCAGCCTACAGAATGGGAGAAAATATTCACAAACGAAATACCAGATAAAGGTTTGTCCAAAATCTATAAAGAACTTATCAAACTCAACACCCCAAAAACAAATAATCCAGTGAAGAAATGGGCAAAAGACATGAATAGACACTTCTCCAAGGAAGACATCCAGATGGCCAACCGACACATGAAAAAATGCTCAACATCACTCATCATCAGGGAAATACAAATCAAAACCACAATGAGATACCACATCACACCTGTCAGAATGGCTAACATTAACAACTCAGGCAACAACAGATGTTGGTGAGGATGCGGAGAAATAGGATCTCTTCTGCACTGCTGGTGGGAATACAAGCTGGTGCGGCCACTCTGGAAAACAGTATAGAGGTTCCTCAAAAAACTGAAAATAGAACTATCCTACGACCCAGCAATTGCACTACTAGGCATTTATCCAAGGGATACAGGTATGCTGTTTCAAAGGGGCACATGCACCCTTATGTTCATGGCAGCACTATCAACAATAGCCAAAGTATGCAAAGAGCCCAAATGTCCATTGATGGATGAATGGATAAAGAAGATACGGTATATATACATATTTATATACATATACATATATATATATATATATATATATATATATATATATATATATGTATATGTATATATACACACACTGGAGTATTACTCGGCAATCAGAAAGAATGAAATGTTGACATTTGCAACTGTGTGTGTAACTAGAGGGTATTATGCTAAGCAAAATTAGTCAGAGAAAGACAAATATCATATGACTTCACTCACAGAACAGATGAACATAAGGGAAGGGAAGCAAAAATAGTATAAAAACAGGGAGTGGGACAAAACATAAAAGACTCTTAAATACGGAGAATAAACAGAGGGTTTCTGGAGGGTTTGTGGGAGGGGGGATGGGCTAAATGCATAAAAGGCATTAAGAAATCTACTTCTGAAATCACTGTTGCACTATATGCTAACTAATTTGGATGTAAGTTAAAAAAAAAGTCTGACTAATGCATGGGTTGCATTATAAGCTATACTAAAGCTTGATTCAAAATTCTCTCCTTCTGCATAATTTATTTTCCTTATTAACTCAAAACATGTGAGTCTGAAGATGTCTCTCTCCTTTTCCCCTTCCTCCCCATAATTTTCCAATGTCACTTTTTTATGTCATCACACTTTAGAAATTATACTTCTTATAAAATGCCTCTTTAAAAGAGTTCCAGGATTTAAAAATCTAGTATTATGGATGTGTTAGAATCCAAGCAACAAATAAAACTACCAACAATTTCTTTTATAATGAGGGCTCTATGTGAAATTAATATATATGATGCAGTGTAAAAACTTATGAGTTTATACTGTACGAAAACCTATTAAGAAACACATTCAAGCTAATTTTACACCTTTTAGTCAATGTTCTAAATAATTTTGTATAGTTGTCACAAGTAGTTTCAATATAGGTGGCCAATTCTCTCTATCCAGCTTCAAGTGGTATATAACAAAAATTGTTACATTTAGATTAATATTGACCTAAATTGCTTTTCTCATGGTGTTCTGTTTTTTGTTTAGTTGTGTTTTGGGCACATTTCCAGTTACCATTTGTCAAAGGTCCTGGCTCAGCAGGTTGATGTAGAAAAATCCAACACCTATAGCTTCCCAGACTATCCTAATAAAGTGGCATATCTTTGTCAATTTCTCTATCTCAACACAAAATTCATTTCTTCATAGCTTCTATGACTATCTGAAATAATCTCATTTATTTCTTTGCATTATGGCAGGAACTGTTCTGCTTTTCCATTCATGTGTCCCCATATAAAGTACATAGCTTATAGTAACTTTTTAATGAATATGCTTTGAATTAATTAACAATGAATGAATGAATGAATGAATGAATGGATAGATGGAGAATGAGTCAATGAATCAACCAAATTTAATTAAAATGAATTTCTATTATAGTAAATTAGGAAGTAAGACGCAGCTTAACTTTCAACATAATCTTATACAAAATGTTGACTTGTGGCTTAGTAACATTTGCCAAATCACAACATTTCAATAAATCATTCTTCCATTCCCTGTTGCATACCATGATCTACGGACTCATGTTTAATTTATTTCATCTTCTTCCAGCCACATCTGTATGATCTAGTCCACTTTGTATCACTTCTGTTTATACCACTGTTGCCCATGGATGTTTCTCTGTTCTTTGTTCATTCACAGCTACAGAATTGAAAACAATAATCACATAAGCTCATTTGTTGTAAAAGTCCACATGTTATTGTCCTTATCTTTAGCTTGGGTTTTGCAGAGTATGGCTTAGTTGATGCCAGTTTCTTTAGAAATGTATTTTGTACTGTTCTATTATGGTCAAAAGCAATGCACAGAAAAAAAAAAAAGCTAGATTGAAATAGATTCAAAAAAGGGAGAGGATTGAGAGAAATATGTTACAAAGATCACAATCCCTTGGTCCTATATCTCATTCACATTTTCTTTACTTATATTCAGACTTGCTCCTTCTGTTTTTCCATTCTCTTCCATATTAATTCCTTTCCCTGTATTTATATACCAGTTTCCCCCTCTGGCCTGTTAATAGAATGCTCAACAGTGTTACAAAGTTGTATCTTAGTAGCTCAAAGGAATCCATTCATTTCTCTGAGGACTTATTTTGCTCTCAGGAAGCAACATAGGTTCCAAGAAGATGTGTGATTAAAAAAACAAAACAAAAATCCTGGTTTTTTTTATCAAACCATATTTTTCTCCAATAGTATAAATGATTATAATTAAAAACCATAACTTTTGAGCCATGAAAATAACACTAATCTATATTTTCCATTAAACTTTGTTTAACCTTGCATTCAAGGAACAATAGCTTTTAAGCAATGCTAGATCATAAGGCCTGCCATATCCATATAGCTGTAGGGACTTATAAAGTTGTACATTATCTCCTCGCAACACATTCGTCTCTAACATACATTTAGAGAATCTAATGAAAATGAGATCAAGTTCACAGATAACTACCAATTAAAAAGAAATGAAAATTAAAATTATCCCCAGATTTGTAATCTTCTCAGAAAGAATTCATGGTATGGTGGACTGGGGCAAACAATTTTCTTATTTTTCCAATAAAGGATACCTTGGATGGGATTCTGAATTAGACGATGTAAAGTTTAAGCAAATATCAACCTTTCTATGATATATATGACTATGTAAGGCAATCAATGTTTTAGTGTTAAAACATTAAATTCCTGGGTTACTGAATCCAAAACAGAGTTATTTTTTGCCTGTACAGAGCAATGTTTTGGAGGAGAACATGTTGAATCTTATTCAAAAGGGTTAGACCACATGACAACCTCATCTTCATCATTTGGCTTATTAGGTCCAGAATAAAAAATATTTCATTGATATGTTTTCAGAATATGCAGTAAAAGAAAACAGTCATAAACACATACACATAAAGAAACAGTTGTGCAGCTGGTGAATGTATTAATGCAGAGTCATGAAAGATCAAGGGCCACATTTCTATTATGTGCTTGTGTGTGGGAAGGCAGAACTAAAATTAAATTCCAATATTGTGCCCTAAGTTCTTTATTTATGAGAGTCATGTAAGATGACCTAACTATAGTACTCATCACCATTTGTGATACATAATTTTTTTTTTCATTCATTCCTTCAACAAAGTTCTTATAAGTTCCTTTATAATGTTATTCTTTCCAGGTACTTTTCTAGATGTTCACGATACATCAGTAGACAAAAGAATAATTAAAAAAGTACCTGATGTTATAGAATTTATAATTCAGTAGGATCAGACAGATAAAAAATTAAATATACATATTTTCTATCTATATATACAAATGTCTTTTATCCGTATTGTGCATGTATGTATGTTGAACACATGCTTGTGTTTATGCTATATTAGAAGATGATGAGTGTTGTGGGAGGGATGTGTGGCAATTTTAAGTTGTGGCCAGGGAATGTATCACTGAGAATTTGACATTTGAACAAACATTGTAAGGAAGTGAGCACATGAACCGTGTAGGTATATAGGGTAAAACGTTTCAGGCACTTGAAAGAGAGCATGCTTTGAGCAATTCAGCATTGGTATAATAGGGACTACATAAGTGAAGGAGAGAGTGATGGCAAATAAGATTTATCAAGATCGAGAGGGTCAGTCCACATAGAAATTTGTAGGGCAATGTAAAGACTTAACTTTGAGCTAAAAAAACATTTTAAAGTTGAACAGAACAGTGATATAATAAGTCATACTATTCAGAAGAACACTGTTTTTGTTTATTTGTTTGCATTTTTGTTTGTTTCTGTTTGTAGAATATATAGGAAACGGAGGAAACAGGGAGACTAGAAGACAAATTGAAATAATGTCTATGAAATATGATGATGATGTGGAGCAAAGTGGTTGTAATGGAGATACCAAGATGCAGTTGATTCTGAATATTGTCTGAAAACAAAGATGTCAGGATAGACATATAGACGTGAGAAAAAAAGAAGAGTCAAGAATGCCACTCAGACATTTGGAATAAGGAACTGGAAGAATGGAAAATATTGTAGTTACAGCAGGTCTGGGAAAAGAATGCCCAGAGTTTATTAGTGGACATGTTAAATTTTAAATATCCGAGTGAAGATACTGAGTTTATAATTTGATATATGAATTCAGGCAATTTGAGATAAATCTGAACAAGATATTTGGATATAAAGAAGGTATTTAATTTCAAGGCCTTACATGAGATCTTAACATTAGCATGTAAATGAAAAAGAAAAGAGTTACCAGGATACAATGGAGAATTCCAAGACCCAGAAATAAGGAGTATAAACCGGTTCCACACAAGAGCCTGGGAAGAGGTAAACCACCTTATAGGAGTAATATCAGAAAAAGGAATTTTCCAGAAATGTATGCAGTATTGAATTGAGAAGTACTGAATGATTCAATACGTGAAATATTGCAGGTAAAGCAACATCCATTAAGACCAATCCATAGGGGGTCGCCTGGGTGGCTCAGTCGGTTAAGCGTCCAACTTCGGCTCAGGTCATGATCTCGCAGTCCGTGAGTTCGAGCCCCACTTCGGGCTCTGTGCTGACTGCTCAGAGCCTGGAGCCTGTTTCAGATTCTGTGTCTCCCTCTCTCTCTGACCCTCCCCCATTGATGCTCTGTCTCTCTCTGTCTCAAAAATAAATAAACGTTAAAATTTTTTTTTTAAAAAAGACCAATCCATTGGGCGTGGAACCTACTTACTCTACTAGCAAATGAGAGCCACTTGCATGATTTTTTTTTTCACATTGTGTTCATTAACATCATGTTAGAAGCTTGAAATCGGCCATGGCCAGAGTGTTTTATATCACAAAAATCTGCAGACTCAGAACTAGAGAATTTTTCTCCCACTGAAAGTCATCATCAACATCAACCAGCACATCACAGACAAAGACATGATTTGGGGATTCAGTAATGTGTAGGTCCACTGGAGATCATGACATGCATTTTCAGAAGAGCAGTGAGGGGGAAAGCTTCAGTGAAGTGGTTGAGGAAAGAAAGGAATCACAATCAGTGAGTATGCATAACTCTTTTCAAGGAAAGTTTACATAAAAAGGCAATAGCTACAGCAATATTTTTGAAAGACTGAAAGATTTTGGTTTGTTTGTTTTGTGTTTTTAAAGAGGGATCTATAGCATTAGTGAATGCCAATGGGATTGATCCAAGAGGTAGAGGAGGGAAATGACAGTGAAGGGAGGGAAAAATGGATGGAGCTGTAACCTTGTGAAAGGGGAGGGATGCAGTGCTCAAGTGGAGGAGTTGTTTTTCCAGAAGAGTACAGGCTTTTCTTCCCTGGCAATAGGTGGGAACACAGAACATATGGTTTATATATGCATGGTGAGAAAAATACTATTTGTGATTGCTTCTTTTCTCAGAAGCGAAATCGTCAGCTGGAAGTGAGAATGGGGCAGAAGGTAGTTGGAGTTATGAGGTGAAAGGACAAGATGGGAAACTGCAGGCTAATGAAAGCCTAGGGACATGTAGGAGGTCTCCCTTGCAGCACTAAGGGCTCACTTGACGCTAACAGTCAAGACATTAAAATAAAGCTGCGGGGCACCTGGGTGGCTCAGTTGGTTAAGCATCTGACTCTTGGTTTGGTTCAGGTCTTAATCTCACGGTTCATGGGTCTGAACCCCACATTAGGCTCTGCACTGCCCTGCCAGCAGGAAGCCTGCTTAGGATTCTCTCTCTCCTTCTCTCACTGTCCCTCCCCTGCTAGCTCTCTCTCTCTCTCTCTCTCTCTCTCTCTCTCAATAAGTAAATAACTAAACTAAACTAAACTACACTAAAGCCGGTAAACAGGACTGTGATTTTCTTGAGCAACAGTTAACATCAGGAGTAGGCAGAGACCTGGCTCTTGCAATGGATAAGTATGAAAGGAAGCATAGTTGCGATGAGGGAATTGATACTGAAAAACAGATTAAATTATGAACTGTGGAACTGAGGCCTGTTATGGATGGAAAGGAGTACATGGAGGGGATGAGAAGCATTCAAAGGAAAAATGCTTAGATAGAGTAAAAAAATAGTAGCTTTGCAGCCCTGTGAAGGGTAAGCTGGGATAGACAAAAGGTGTAAAAAAGTCAGATTCATAGAACTGAACCTATGAAAGTTGTTAGGGAAAAGGAGGTCTAGTTATTGAAAGATCACATTATTTAAAAAAGCATGTATGTGGTTTTTACAAACACCAAGAATAATGACAGAGAGGGCTTTCAGTTAAATTATAATTAGTAAGAGTCTGAAATCTACAGAGATTTCTAGGTAACTAAACCCACAATGAGATACCATTTCACACCCACCAAAATGAGTACAGTAGAAAAAGAGCGAAAAACAGACTTAAATACAGAGCAAACTGGTGGTTGCAAGGGAAGGGGGCTGCGTTAAATAAATGAAGAGAATGAAGAGGTGCAAACTTCCAGTTATAAATAAGTCAGGGAGATAAAAACTACAGCATAGGGAATACAGTCAATAATATTATAATAACTTTGTATGGTGACAGATGGTGACAACACTTACGGTGAGCATTGCATCATGTATAGAACTGTTGAATCACTATGTTGTACACCTGAAACTAATATAACACTGTATGCCAACTATACTTCAATAATAAAAAAAAAAGTGATCATAACACATGTTGACGTGAAGAAATGGAGTGCTTATGGAAATGGAAAATGATACAACCCCTTTGAAAAAGAGTTTGGTGTTTTTTTAAAAATATTAAACATAAATTTACTGTATTATCAAGTGATTCCACTCCTAGGTTTCCACACAAGAGAAATAAAAAAATATATATGTCTGCATAAAGACTTGAAAGCAAATGTAGATAGGAGAATTACTCATAATAGCCAATAAATGTAACCAAATGCCCATAAACTGGTGAATTGTTCAGGAAAGTGAGCTCATCTAAACAATGGAATACTATTTTGCAATAAAAAGGAATGGCATCCTGACATGCTACAAAATGTATAAACCTGAAGAACATTATGCTAATCGTAAGAATACACACAGAAAATATCACATATTTTATCATTCCATTTATAAGAAATGTTTAGAAAATTCAAATCTATAGCAACAGAAAATAGATTAGTGGTTGACTAAGGCTGGGATAGGAAAGGAGATTAGCTATTAATCATCAGGAGGGATCTTATTGGAGTGATAAAAAATTTTCTAAGACTGGATTATGGTAGGGGTGCCCGGGTGGCCCTGTGGGTTAAGCTTCCGACTTCGGCTCAGGTAGTGATCTCGAGGTCCATGAATTCTAGTCCCATGTTGGGCTCTGTGCTGACAACTCAGAGGAAGCTGGAACTGCTTCCTATTCTGTGTCTTCCTATCTCTCTGCACCTTCCCTGCTCATGCTCGGTCTCTCTCTCTTTCTCTCTCTCTCAAAAAATAAACATTAAAAAATTTTAAAAAAACATAAAAAGATAAAACTGTACTATGGTAATGGGTGCATAACAGAATATTTACTAAGTGATTACTAAAATCCTTGAATTGTACACTTAAAACGAATAAATTTTATAGTATGAAAATTATATATCAATTATTTGTTTTAAAAAAGATAGCTAAGTGGTTTTTAAAAAGGAAGGATAGCAGTTGATTTTATTTGGTGACTTGAGATTCAAGGCTGATTTTTTGGTTTTTTTCTGGGCTGGAAAGGGGAGGCAAGGAGAAAGGGATTCTTTACCCTACTTCTAGCCCTATGCTGTGGGAGGAAAAAAATCAGTTCCCACTTGAGAGAATCAGCATCCTCAAGGTAGGGGTAAAAGAATAAGAGAGTACAGAGCACAGAGAAGGGGTTCAGAGTATAATGAATTTTGCTATTGACTAGGAGTGTTTCTAAGGGCACAGAAGTGCTTTCAGAGCTCAGACAGAATGAAAAATGGGTTAGCAAGGAGGTATGGACAGAGCTCTGAGGAGGTGAGAACTGGAAGACCCTGTGAGCCCTGGTTTACCTTGGTAATTGATATCAACCAAGACAAAAGGCAGCACGAAGCATGAAGGCTCTGAGATTTTACCCTGCTTGCAACCTTATAAGTTAGACTGCCACTGTTTTGTAGATGCTGGCCAAAGACAGATTGCTGTCAGAAACAAAGGACTTCATTACTCACAGTCCAGCGAGCAGCATGAACTTTGTGTCCTGGAAGTCCCTGGGAGTGATAAAGAGTGATCTGGGGGCAGCCGTGCATGCAGTATATTCCTATCACAGATAAGTAACACCAGGCTTAAGGAGACCGAATGTTTTATATTTGGCTACAAGGTAACCTGTCTAGTCTTTCCTCAGGAAAAGACATTACATTGAACTCTACCCTGGACAAAAAATGGATCTGCTTTCTGCTCCTAGAAGTAATTATTTCCATCGTTCAAGACTGTTTGCCATGTAAGCATCTTGTAAGTGTAGTTTATAACAAATGCTATCCGTGACTCTACTCACAAGATGTTTAGCAATGCAAAAGGGTTATGGACAATCTTCCAACAAAGGGCATCTGTCTATCATGATAGACAAATGACTGTTGGCCAGGTATAGGGATTGGTAAGGAGCTTTGGCTAAGATCACACAATGGTTTGGGGCCCCCTTTTTACTCTGAGATGTATGGAAGTTAGAGCAGAGATCTTTTTGGAAATAACTGGAGCTCTGAAGCTCTCTGCACTGCCTACAAGTTACGAGTTTAACCACTTCTTATATTAATGTAAAAACTCTAAAGTATGATTAGGTTATTTCTCAGAAATGTTCCCTTTCTGTCCCTCAGTTCCATGGGAAATGAAACTTCCTCACTTCTGTGATGATGCATTAGGCTTATGATTTTCTGTAACACAAATGGGATGTTAGTAGACCTGTCACAAGGAGATATTTGAAATGTGCCTGCACAATTGTTCTTTTACAGCTTCTACCATCTTGGTGGGAAGAACATGAGAAAGCCCACTGAGGTCAGACAGCTCCCAGAGGCAGAAGTGAGTTTAGATGAGATCAGCAGAACCCCCAGGTTAGTTAGGCTAGATCAGCCAGCTGCATGTAAATCTGCAGATGTGAGAATAAATGTTTGTTATTTTTTAATGTTTATTTTTGAGAGAGAGAGAGAGAGAGCATGTGCACGTGTACACAAGAGCAAGGGAGAGGCAGAGAGAGAGTGAGACAGAGGATCTGAAGCAGGCTCCCCACTGACAGCAGAGCGCCTGATGCAGGGCTTGAACTTGAGAACTGTGACATCATGACCCGAGCCAAAGTTGAACTCTTAACCAGCAGAGATAATCAGATGCTCCAATGATTGTTTTGGGGTTTTTTTAGCCATTGAATTTAGGGATTTTTGTTTGTCTGTTTGCTTGTTTGGCAATTACTAACTGATATACTGCTTGAATACAGAAAAAAATAATTTGAAGTAGAGGTACATTTTCGGAATATGGAATACCAAAGAAAATTTATCGTGGCATGACAGAAGTGTATGTGTGTTTTCATATGTGATAAGGAGTCTGAGAGTAGGCATTCTGGGAAGGATCTAGTGACCTATGTATATGCATACATTCAGTGACCCAGGTTCTTTTTATTTTTTTTTTAAAGAAACTTACTTTTTTTTCTTCACTTTTATATTTATTTAGTTATTTATTTTTGAGGGGTGAGGGGAGAGACAGAGAGAGAGAGAGAGAGAGAGAGAGAGAGAGAGAGAGAGAAAGAGACAGAACAAATGGGGGAGGAGCAGAGAGAGAGAGAGGGGGGAAGAGAGAATCCCAAGCAGGCTCCACACTATCTGACTCAGGGCTCAAGCCACAAACCATGAGATCATGACTGGAGCCAAAATCAAGAGTCAGATGCTTAACTGGCTGAGTCACCCAGGTGCCAGGACCCAGGTTCTTTCCATTTTTCCATCCTTAGCATTCTCCAAATTGTTGCAAATTGGCAAAGGGCTACATCACAGCTTGTTATATTACATTGTTACCTAGCTTTTTTAATGATAATATCTAACATTATTTAAGAATCATGTTAATAATTATATGATAATAATAATAAAAAGTAAAGCTGTGATTATTAGGCTTAATGACCTGGTAAATTGATTCATGGTCATAATTGCAATTTCATGTACAGCTTGCTCTTGAGTCACAAAACCCTTGATTTAGCAACAATCTGCATGACGAAAGGGATATTTTAGGAATCAAGAGTCTGGATTCTTCATTTCTATTTTTATTTTTTGAGTCAAATAATTATTAAATTTGGAACAAGAATTTGATGAAGAAGTCTTGTTTTTGTAAACCATAGAATTAATGATTTATTAATATTCATATCTACTACCACATCATGTAGATAGTGATCAACTAGAACTTCTACAAATAAAAAGTATATAAACAAATATATCTAGTGTCCTGTGTATGAATTGGAAATGATTTCCAAAGCAGTGGGATTTCTTTAGTGATTTGTATAGTTTATAATAGTAATATTTTTATCATCTTTTACCTACTGGAAATCTGAAATGAAAAGCAGCAATATTTCTTCCGTATTTTATATGAGCAACTGTGCTCTGAGTTTCAAATCATCAAATCAAATATTCACTTGTGGAAATTAAATAAAGAAAGAAAATCAAATGTCATGTTAGACATGTAATTAGGATCTCATGTAAACTTCATAAAAGCCCTGTAAGTTTAGCATTATTCCATTTTTAATCTGAGAACTGGGTGGATCATAATTGTTATAACTTAGCTATGGTTATAGCTCTAATAAAAAAATACACATTTTTCAATATTGATTTCTGAATTAAAACCCATTTTATTTAAAGTTTCTCTATTTTTTTAAAAAAAATTTTAATGTTTATTTATTTTTGAGAGAGAGAGAGACAGAGCATGAATGAGGGAAGAGCAGAGAGAGAGGGAGACACAGAATTCAAAGCAGGCTCTGAGCTGTCAGCAGAGAGCCCTATGGGGCTTGAACTCACGAACTATGAGATCATGGCATGAGCTGAAGTCAGACACCCAACCACCTGAGCCACCCAGTCACCTCTAAAGTTTCTGTTTTCTACATCAAATATACAGACTAGTTATGCTACAGTTTTGCAAAATCATCACTTGCCTTACCCAAAAAATAGTAAATTGAGAAAAGAGGAATTAGAAAGGTATTAAAAATAAACATAAGCATATTTATTAGCATTATTATTGATGTTGCTCTAGTAATAAAAGCTAAAATAATCATTGCATATGTACAATTATGGAATTTATTCCTTTAAAAAAAGTTTACTTATTTATTTTGAAAGAAAGATCGAGGGAGCAAGCAAGCGCAGTGGTAGAGAGAGGAGAGAGGGAGAGAGAGAGAATCCCAAGCAGGCTCCACATTGTCAGCGTGTAGCCTGATGCAGGGCTTGAACGCATGAACTGTGAGATCCTGATCTGAGCCAAAATCAAGTGTCAGACACTCAAATGACTGAGCCACCCAGGCACCTGTGCCATTCTTTTTTTGTTTATCATGCATCTAAATATATATTATTTTATATTTTAAAATGTTAAAAATATTTAGGTAATTTATTCTCTTGCATTTAAAATTTTTGTGATTGAAATCAGATTATCTGAAAAAAACCAACAATAATGGTGCTTGGGATAAAATTTCTAGTTAGAAGATGGAAATAAGGTAAAAACAAGAGTGTGTGTGTGTGTGCGCATGCGCACGTGTGTGTGTTTGTGAGAGAGAGGGAGAGAGAGAGACAGAGAGGGATGACATTCAGATAAGTTTGGCAAAGATCTAAATTACTAGGCCAGGATATCACATTTTGATATTATGCCATACTTTTGCAATTTGATATTTCAATTAATTTATTTCTCATAGAAACTAAATAGAGTGAATGATCTAGATTAAATTATCAAATAATTTATTATAAAAGTTAAAATAGATTTTTGTGATTAATTTATTTCACGTAGAATAATATCCCCAAGTTTCATCCATGTTGTAGTATGTGACAGAATTTCTTTTTTAATATGGCTGAATAATATTCTATGTATATATATATATATATATATATATATATATATATATATACATTGTGTGTATATACAATATTCTCTCTATATATATACATATTGTGTGTGTGTGTGTGTGTTCTGTATGTGTGTATCACAATTCCTTTATCCATTAATGGACATTTAGGTTGCTTCCACATTTTGGCTATTATGAATAATGCTACAATGAATATGGGTGTTCAAGGAGAATATATTTTAACAATGCAGGATCATTCTGATATATCAAATGAGTAACAGAAAAATTTGTAAATTGCTAGGAATCTGGTAAACTTCTCTTAACCATCATTTCTGAAATAAACAAAGTTGGTGAATATTGATTTTTCTAAAGCTTTGTGTAAACAGGGAATGCTAGAGTTTTTAGGAGTCTCTCTGCCAGTATAAAATGCCAATTTGGTATCAAACATGATTCAATATTATTTTAATATGAAATTCTATTACATATTTCAATATGAAAAAGAATATTAACTATCACTATACAATGTACTTTGTAGGTAATGTAAGTGGAGGGAAATGGAGAATATAAGACATCTATATAAAATAAATCATTTACTAATCTTAATTTTTGGATTGAATATTTTAAATTTATTCATACATATTCAAGAACTGTATTTCCATAACGTCATCATGGGCTAGAAGCATAGATTAGGCATGGAGAAGTTTAACATCACTTTAGATATATCTCTAACTCTAACGTAATTATGAAAACATTAGTTCCCTAAATAATCATCTTGGAACATACTTGTTTTCAGTATGTTATATGTACAATGCACCTCACCTTTTTGGTACTTGAACTACCCTATTTTGTCAGCACTGTACCTAGCTGACACTTAAGAAGCTGTTTTTGAGCCTCTTGAAGGTTAGGGTGAAATGGCTCATGATAACCTTAAGCCAATTCTCAGTGAACCCTATAAATTCTTGGGTTATGGCAGAACATAATTTCTGTTCAAAGGGACGTTAAAAGGACTAAGAGCTTGAAGTGAACATGACCTTCCCAAAAGGGTAAGTAAATACAACAATTGCAAATGTACAGCATTTTGAAGAACAGACCTGTGCCTGTTAGATTTCAGTGTTTGTAAGGCTGTGAAAGTTTGCATCATGAATGAATAAGGAAGGATACTGCAAAAAGAAATAGTAGACACTGAGCATTGCAAAGAGAAACAGACATGTACAACTGAGTAGTGAAAAAAATATATGCTCATAAGAGCAGGAAGATTTAAATCACTTCTATGATAAACTCTTTCGCCCTCCCAAATCAGGTTCACAGGAGAAACTCAGTTCTTGACGTTTTATTGTTTCACTGCTACTCTTTTTCCAAAATCAATGTCTTTTTTTTTTAAGTTGTATTTATTTATTTTGAGAGAGAACAAGAAAGAGAGAATCCCAAGCAGACTCTGCACTACACTGCTAACACAGAGCCCCGTGCGGGGCTTGAACTCACAAACTGTGAGATCATGACCTGATCAGAAATCAACAGTCGGATGGACCCTTAAGCGATTGAGACACCCAGGAGCCCCAAACTCAGTGTCTTTTAAAGCATCTGAACTGATAAGGAATAGGTAAGCCCTTTTTATGTGTATGTGTCCAACTTAATGGACAATACATTATCTGAAATGCAAGAAAATCTCGCAAGTTTAAAAACGGATGTTCTGTGACTGACTAGTTGCTTTGCGAGTGAAGAAACAGCAAAGACCTTATACCGACCTCTTAGTAACATTTCTTTTGTGATCTTACTTCAGTAAGGCAGCACTGAGATCGAGTCATTATGATAATACAGGAAAAGCCGCCTTTTAAAATATTCTCTCCATCAGCTTATTTCTTGAAGTATTTACATTCAGCCTCTAAAAATACTTGCCTGAGCTATTTGAATTTCCCTAGTCTACAAACATCACCTTCAGTTTCATTTAATAATAGGCATAAAATCCACATAATATTTAAATTGCTGTAGAATAACAGTAAAACAAGGAAAAAAGTACTAAGATAATGAGATACATACAACTTCTATTACATATGACCTACCACTAAGCATGTGTAAATCCATACAGTTTGTAAAGCAGGGAATCAGTGCAAAATTCTACACTTTTCCTAGAGCATCAATAATGAATTTCACTAAAGATGATGGAAGACCAAAGGCACCCTTTAAGATTTATATCTCCTCCTTTATTATATTTAAGGGTCTCTCTCTACTGTATACCTGGGTGCCCTTCTCCCACATCATTGGTTTTTATTCCTACGGGTCTTAGACTCCATCGTTGATGAAACAAAGTTCCTTGCAGTCCTGTTTTCTTGCTCCAGGAATAATTTCTAAGAATCAGCCTTTTGAAATTCCTAATTAAAATAGTAAGATGTGGTTTCACTGTAGTTATGAAGAAAATTTGTAGTATCTTGTGCTGAATATTATCTATCTCTTTGGGTTTGATATTTTTCAATGTTAGCTTAATGAGGGAAGGGTAGAGTCAGAAAAGAATTAATAATAATCCATAACATAAATTGTTCTTCTTAGTTCTACTTTTGTCACTTTTAATACCTAAGGGAATGTGTATTATTTCCAATCCAGTTATACTTGGAGAGTGAAGCTGTTCCAGGGTTGAAAAAGAAAGGATCATTAATATCCTGGGGATCCATGCTTACTTCATTTTTATTTAAACTAACATTGAAGTCTAACATTTATTATGGAGCCACTGAGAATCTGGAAAACTCCATCTGAAATATCAGCCATAGAAATTTTTATAACGAACTGTAAAGGGTACCTCAATGTCTGTTTCAAAACTGATTTGATGAATACAGAAAAGGTCAAGCCAAAAATAACTAGACTGAATCAGTTATAAGTGTAGTAACATATGCATCATTTAATAACGAACTCTAAATTTGCACCACAGTTTAAGGAGTATCATGAATGCTAATTCTGACAGCAAAGGGTTATGAACTACCTGTCGACTTGTGCCCGACACAAGGTCAGGCAGTTTTGAGCTAATGAAACCCCAATGTACCAGAAGGTGAATGACTGGCATGAGTGGGCTAGTGGGAAGAAACTGCTGTAGCACAGTGGCACATCCAGAATGACACGGTGTCCTGAAACAGAAGCGACTGTGATCCCATCTGTTTATAAAGTCTATCTGCTTAACTTAAAACCTCCCTATGTAGGCAACATATTTCCTAGGAGATTTTTTTTTATATCCACAAACATTCAGATGTTATACGTACTAAGCATTGTCAGGTTCTCCTTATCTATGTGGTTAGCTACTTCTAAAAGGTTTTATTAAATATTTTTGACACGTTGAACAACAATGAAGACTCTCATGTGGGGACTCTAGCCTGGATAATCAGTTTCACCCAAGAGCTGATTCAAAATTTCTTAGTGTGTGATAATGTCCATGAAGATTTGTTTTAAAAACTTTGTGCCCACGATAGTTATCAAATGGAAATATAATTTATGCTTGTTAAAATTCAGGAAATCAAAGGAAGCCCTAAGCACTAAAATTCTGATAAGGCTAATGCTGTTAATGTGAACATACTTTAAATTATCTGTAAATGTACATTCTATCAAGTCTGCACTTTTATCATATTCCCCAACCATTTGAAACCCATGAAAACAAATCAGTTTTCCATTTGTCTCTCTTTTGAAGATGTCTCTACAGCCCTAAAGTGTTTCTCCTCCTTATATAGTTGATTTTTAATTGTATCGCAGGAATAAAAGATAAACAACAACATTAAAACAAGAGAGAAGTGATTTCTAGAAAAAGTCTCATTCCAGGAAGCAATATTATGAAAGAAAGAAAAAAGATGAAGTAAAACACGTGCACACCCACGTGCATGTGCACACATATGCACACACTAACATGAGTGAATATTTGGGGTGTGCAAGTGTGTGCTTGTGTGTGTGTGCACGTGCATGTGTGTGCACGTGTTTTACTTCATCCTTTTTCTTTCTTTTATAATATTGCTTCCTGGAATGAGACTTTTTTCTAAAAGTCACTTCTTTTTTCTGTTTTAAATTCTTTTTCTAGCATGTACTTCACATTATTAATTTCTTACTCCTTTAGGAAATCTTGATAATATTGGTATGGCATAACACCATCAGAGTTTGGTAAAGTTTTTATCTTCTTAGCCAAGGAATGACCAAAGAAGGACTAGGTTTAGTTAGGATGTGGAAAATTGGAAGAAAACTACAAAATTATCAATTCTTATATAAATCTCTATGTTCTTTCTTCTAGTGCCCCCACTATAATCATAACAATAAATAACAACAATCCTTATATTGATAACTGAGCGTATTTCCAGTTTACCAAAAGAAAGCATCAAAAGTAATTTTCATTAGTGTGTGGGACAAAGTTTACAGCTTATAACTAAGGAAGAGTGTTTGGCACTAGTAATAAAATGCGGAATAAAAACCAAGTATCGATTCTCACAGAAATTATGGTTCTGTTAGATTTAAAGGAAATAATCATGTGAATAAAAACTTAGACATATTTAAATATGCAATTTAAAAAGGTGTTAATCAACTGATTGTGTGACTTATTATAAAATTATGAAGTGACCTACTTCCTACAAAAGGTAGGGCAAAGGGGAGCAGAAAGCATGATTCTAACAGAGTGTGACTGAGAAAAATGACCTAGTTTGGAGGATCAGGAAATGCATCCAAAATAAACAGGAATTTAGCTGCTGTCTAAAGCAAAAGAAGGTCACAAATCAAGGGGGTGTCCTAAAATTAACCTTCTTGAGGAAGGAGTGAGTGCATGCAAGAACTCCACGTTGATGAGGGCAAGGGCATGTTCCAGAAACTGAAGGATGGCCAGTATGGGAGAGAAAAAGAAAGCGACTGGAAGATACTGGAAAAGCTGGAAAGGTTCATGCTAAGAAGGGGTCCTGCCAATCAGTGTAAGGATGTTGTGTTTTACCTGAAGTCCAATGGAAAATGTTAGCAAGTTAGAGCTATGTAAGTCAAAGTTAGACCCAAATGTGTCTGGATATAAAAGAGACTTCTTAAACACATAAGCTGGAGTGGATGGTGGGAAGGAACACCAGACTGAGATAAGGCTGTTTGGGATGGTTGAGACGAGACAGGAGAGAAAAGTAACAGTCAGAATACACAGATGAGGTTGGTATAACTTTTTAAATGAGAAATAATAGCTATTAATGAAAACAACAGGGCTGTTTGGGGGAAATTGTGAAACCAGAAGTCATATTAGAGTGTGCTGTCTGGTGAATGGGAGGAAAAGGAAAGAACACAATTGCAGAAGATACAAAAGAATCAGGGCATTCAGGAAGAATGAATACACCAGAAGGAAAACCAAATTCAGTGCTCCAAATTCTGACCCTTTTCTTGGAACTTTAAATTATAAAGAGTGTTTCCTATCAAACACATGCCACATGAATATTTTTACATTTATGCATTTGAACCATTATTTTCTTACAGTTTCCTTCAGATACATCCCAAGAAATGAAATTGTAGCATTGATCAATTTAAAAAATTTTAATACCAATTTTCAAATGTCCTTCAGAAATGATATCCAAATCTAGACAATCAATAGTAATGTATTCAGATCACCAACTTCACACACTTTTACTTATTAATATGAATTTTGCTAATCTGAAAAGATATAAAGCTGTTGCAGTGTTCTTTTTTTATTTATTTTTTTGTGTTTTATTTATTGTTGAGAGAGAGAGAGATAGAGTGCTAGTGAGGGAGGGGCAGAGAGAGAGGGAGACACAGAATCCAAAGCAGGAGTTCCAAGGTCTGAGCCCTCAGCATAGGGGCCAACACAGGGCTTGAACCCATGAACTGTGGGATCATGACCTGAGCCAAAGTTGGACATTTAACCGACTTAGCCACCCAGGCGCCCAGTTGCAGTGTTCTCTTAAATTGCATTTATTTGATTAGTACTATGACTAAAGAGTATTTCCTGTATTTATATGCCATATTTGCTCATTCCTTTTAATGACAGTTACTACGGATTCCTTCATTCTTTTTTTAATGTTTATTTATTTATTTTGAGAGACATGAGTGGGGGAGGGGCAGTGAGAGAGGGAGAAAGAGGATTCCAAGCAGACTTCATGCTCAACACGGAGCCCACAGGGCCCAGTCTCACAACTAACCATGAGATCATGCACTGAGCTGAAATCAAGACGCTGATGCTTAACTGACTCAGCCACTCAGCCACCCCTGATTCATTCACTCTTACTATGACTTGGTGATCTTGACAGCATCCACCTCATTATGGCCAGATCCACTGCACAGGCACTTGCTGTTCCTTCTCCCAGGCACCTGTTCCATTCTAATAGCTGTTGTGTTTTTGTTTTTGTTTTTGTTTTTTAATGGTGTATGAGTCTGTGCTGCAGATAACTAGAAAAAAACTTTCTGCATTATCAGGCAGTGGCTTTAAACAGCAAACAGTGGATCAGATGAAGATTGGCAAATTATCTTTTGGATAAAGAATGGAAAGTTTTCCATTTGAGCAATTAGCCACTTGATACACATATACCACAAAGTAGAGTCATCAGTAAATGTGCTTGGTCTTATTTTCCTGAATATTGTAATCTTTTATTTTCTCTTTTTCTTGTTTTGGATCATTCTTGATCTTCTACTAAGTATGAATCACTGCTGGATGATATCTTTATAATACTAAAAAGCTAATGTATAACCTCTTATAGTTTTGTAGTAATATACTTTGAAGTTGCACATGCATTCTGTGTATGAATAAGGCCCTCACCAAGATGTCCCTTTGCTCATTATATTTCCAGTAAATTAACTATACAGATTTCTAAATGGATTGAAATTCTCATTAAAAAATTTAAGTTCAAAGTAAATTTCAGATATGTGTATCAAAGACAAAGTTGCTTTCTGCATCCCCATGTTTAGTCAGGATATTGAATTTTAATTAAACTCAACGAAATGCCACTAGTCCTCGTGCTTATGCTTTGATTTTTGGTATTGTTAAACTGCCACACTGACATCTAAGAAAAAATATGCAATGATTTTGAAAATCTTGTCGAACAACCCTGAAATTATTTCTTTCACTTCTTTCAAATATTGAGAATGTTTTCTTCCGGTTGTACATGACACCACACTTATGAGCACACTTCCATCCTAATGATGAGAATGTTTCATTTTCAGGCCAAAAGACAATGGATATAATTATACATTCTTCCATGAATTAAATAATAATGGAATTAAATTGTGTTTGTAGGTTTGATATCTTGCTATTGTGACTTATGAAAGTAAAGACCAACCTCACATATTTATTACATATGTATAATGCAGATCAATTTGGCAGTGTTTTTACTCATTTATTTCTTAGCACTTACACACCTCAAATAAAATCTTTCCTCAAACTCAAGCTTATGAATTCTATAAAAAAGAGCCACTTTGGTTGGACTAGAAAAGGAAGTATGGAAACTGTCTTACTAGGGCCCTTTTGCTTTTGTATTATCTATTTTTTCCACAATTGCCACTCCTGAAGATACATCCCTAAAGCCCCTAAAACAAAACCAAAAAAATAAATAAAAATAAAACAATATGAAACTACTATATTGAGGCATAGATAATGAGATAGCATTTGGACAGAGATCAGATGCAAAGAAAATAAACTATAGCCTATAAGAAATGAAATATTTTCAACTTTCAATCATATATTCCATATAAATATGCAAGAAATCCTAAATGGCAAAAAGTGAGAACAGATCTATGTTACATAAATGATACTGCACTCTTAGTATGTAAAAATATTATAAAATAATTATGGTGTTAGTAATTTCCCTTATAACCTTATGTATCAGTTCAAGGTCTTAAACCTCTTAAAAGAGACAGACATCAGGATAGAACTCAATGTTCAAGACACTTACTGATAGAAGGCCTAGGAACAATAGAGGGGCAAGAAGGAAGAAGTAGGTGAGGGAACATTTAGACCATGAGGCAAGCCTGACTCTTATAAAAGGAGAAGGGGGAGGAAGGAGGTTTGGGGGTCTAGACTGCAGTATAACTTTGAGGAAGTCTTAGCAAGGGCCCAAAGCAAGGAATATCTGTAATGTCGAGTACTACATTGGACATTCATTGTCTGGGCCCAGAATGGTTTTGCCTTGGCATGAGTGCTGTGACAGATCCAAGGGTATGCAGCAGCTGCCTGGCATCTACCCACTTGCAGCAATTTTTTTTTTTAAGTATATTTATTTTGAGAGAAACAGAGAGAGTGAGTGCAACTGGAAGGAGGGGCAGAGAGAGGGAGACAATCCCAAGGAGGTTCCATGCGGTCTGCACAGAGCCTGATATGGGGCTCTGACCCATGAAACTGAGATCATGACCTGAGCCGGAATCAAGAGTTAGACACTTGGGGCGCCTGGGTGGCTCAACAGGTTAAGCGTCCGACTTCAGCTCAGATCATGATCTCACAGTCTGTGAGTTAGGTCCCTGCTTAGGGCTCTTGGCTGACAGCTCAGAGCCTGGAGCTTACTTCAGATTCTGTGCCTCCCTCTCTCTCTGCCCTTGCCCCACTCCATCTCCTCTCTTCCTCAATCTCTCTCTCTCTCTCTCTCTCCCTCCCTCAAAGATAAATAAAAATATTAAAAAATAAAAAAATAAATAAAAAGAGTTTGACACTTATCTTCTGAGCCACCCAGGTGCCCTGCAACAAACTGTCTTGAAAGGAGATTGGAGCAGTGTACCTCCACAGCTTCCTCCCTTGATAATTACATAATAAAAACAGGATCATCTTGAAGCAGCAGTTCTGAGGCTCAAAGAGCTTGCTTATCTTTATGTGGATTGTATCTCTCGATATTTACTATTAAAATTTAAAAAGGAATTTTTAAAAATATTTGTTTAAAAAACAATAATACAGTCATTACATTACCATAAATAATACATTTTTATGTAAAACATTTCCAAACCTAATTAATTGATCAGAAAAGTGGCATTGTTTCACTTTAACAACAAAAAAGACATTTCTAATGTCTCCTTTGATGTAACACAGATGTATCCTCATATCAGGTTCTGCATACAATCTGTTGTGAAATGCCATTTCAGGTTTTGTAATTGGCAAAAATCAAGGCTCAGACAGATATGTAAATTAGAAAAAGGAGGACTCCAAGGACCACATGAAAGAGTCACTAGGAACCTCCATGCACACTTTGAGAAGCATTGATTAAAGCATTAAATACATCTTATACATTAAGTAAAACAATACATTTAATTTATAAAAGTTATCTTGCAAGGGCGCCTGAGTGGCTCAGTCGGTTAAGCATCCAACTTCAGCTCAGGTCACGATCTCGCGGTCCATGTATTTGAGCCCCGCGTCAGACTCCATGCTGACAGCTCGGAGCCTGGAGCCTGCTTCAGAATCTGTGTCCGCCCCTCCCCTGCTCGTGCTCTGTCTCGCTCTGTCTCTCAAAAATAAATAAATGTTAAAAAAAGAAATTTTAAGTTATCTTGCAGACATAGAATATGTTCACGCAAAGTGTAAGACCCAAATAAAAAGTCACTGACAGGATGAATCTTCTTCAATTCTTCTAGCTAAAAATATTCTCCAATATACAACACCTCCAACACAACATGCAAAATTATTTTGGTTTTAATTGTCTCTATCTTTAAAAAGTCTGACCTTCCTTCTTCATTTTCCAAAGAACCTAGTGCAATGCTTTGTGCATAATAGGATTTTGATAGTTTTAAATAAACTTTCAACATTGATATTTCTTACATTATATTTGGCATCAAGGTATCATTATCAACCTATGTGGTTACATGTTGTGAACTATATGCTATCTTTTATTTTAAGTTTATTTATTTTTGAGAGAGACAGAGAGAGTGTAAGCAGAGGAGGGGCAGAGAGAGAAAGGGAGACAGAATCTGAAGCAGGCTCCAGGATCTGAGCTGTCAGCTCAGAGCCTGACTCGGGGCTCAAACCCACGAACTGTGAGATAAGGACCTAAGCCAAACTCCAACGCTCAGCTGATCGAGCCACTCAGGCACCCTTACATGCTATCTTTAAAATAGTTATTTCCCTTGATTTAAAAGATAAATAGGCATGAAGCACTTTAACAACAGCTGTGGAAGCTTTGATTGATGATACATTCTTCCTTATTTGCTTTTCTTATTAAGGCTACAATGGTAAGCAGTGACTTCTGATTTTATTGCTTAACTGTTGTAATCATCAGCCATTACCTATAACCTGATTTTTCTTTATGTTAATTATATGACACTATTTTATATACATGAAATCACATGAATTGCTTTTTTTCATGTTTCCATTTTACTGAATAGTTTAACACAGAATAGTGCCCTGAATTAGTACCCTCTGAAGATAATTCTGTCTTGGAGACACCACCCTTCCCTTCATGAACTCCACCATAGTTTGTTAAGATAATGAGTATCTACAGAAAGGATGGTGATAACCTTATGCCAGTGCTATCCAACATAACTATAATGTGAGTCACACATAATTTTAACTATCCTAGAAGCCACATTAAACAGAGAAACCAGAAAAAAAAATAATTTTAATAACACTATATTTAATCCAATATAGCTAAGATATTGTCAACATGTAATCAGTAAAAAATGTAACCAATATAAAAATTATTAATGAGGGGCGCCTGGGTGGCTCAGTCAGTTGAGTCAACTTTGGCTCAGGTGATGATTTCACAGTTCATGAGTTCCAGACCCGCGTGTCAGGCTCTCTGTTGTCAGCACAGAGCCTGCTTCAGACCCTCTGTCTCCCTTTCTTACTGCCCCTGCCCTGCTCTCTTTCTTTCTCTCAAAAATAAACAACCTTTAAAAAAATTATTAATGAGGGGCGCCTGGGTGACTCAGTCAGTTAAGCATCTGACTTCGTCTCAGGTCATGTCTCACAGCTATGGGTTCAAGCCCCGCATCAGGCTCTGTGCTGACAGCTCGGAGCCTGGAGTCTGCTTTGGATCCTGTGTCTCCCTCTTTCTCTCGCTGCCCCTCCCCCGTTCATGCTCTGGTTCTCTCTCTCTCTCTCAAGAATAAATAAACATTAAAATTTTTTTAAAAAATTATTAATGAGCCAATAAATAATTAGTACTGTACTAAGTGTACATTTTACACTTATAACACAACTTAATTTGTACATGAAATTTTCATTGGAAATACTTTATATGTATTTAGATATCATAAAATCGACGGTGACAAAATAGATTCAAATGTTAAAGTTGTTCCACAAATATTTAAAAGTTTCCAACAGTGCTCGCTTCAGCAGCACATATACTAAAAGTTTCCAACAATCAAACTGAGTGGAGGATCAGTTTTAAAATTTAAATAAAAATCTTTGCAAAACATCTGTCTAATAAGGGGGTTAATATTCAAAGTATATAAAGTACTCTTAAAACTGAATAGCAAACAAACAAAAAACCAAATAGAAATAGACACACAGACAAATAGAAAAAGACAAGTACTGTATGTGGAATCTAAAAAAGCTGAACTCACAGAAACAGAATGGTGGTTGCTGGGAGCAGGGGTTTGGGGGATTGGGCAGATGTTGGTTAAAGGGTACAAACTTCCTGTTATAAGATGAATAAGTTCTGGGATGTAATGTATAGCATGGTGACTCTAGTTAATAATACTGTATTATATATTTGAAAGTTACTAAGAGAGTAGATCTTAAATGTTCTCACTACAAAAAAATAAATACAATGCTAATTATGTGAAGTGATAAAGGCATAAACTAACCATATTGGGATCATAATTTTGTGATATGTGTATGTATTAAATCCTCACACTGTATACCTTAAAGTTACACAGTGTTATTTGTCAGCTATATCTCAATAAAGCTAGGGAAAATTGCATTCAAGTTACTTAAAATAAAAAATCAGGTTATCAGTCATATTAGCTACATCTAAATTAGGCACATGTGGCTAATGACTACTGAACTGGACAGTACTTCTCAATACATAACTTAAATCATTTTAGTGTTTACAGATTTATCAGTGTGTGTTATGGCATTTGAATAAACACTGTCTTCAGTATGAAGCCAGTAATTCTTCTGAATTTTGTAGCATAAATACTTTAAAAAAACGCACTGTAAAAAAAACCCACATTATTATTTTACGTAAACATTTGATATTAAATCTTTGAGTAAAAACATATTTCCCATTTTAACTGTAAAATATCTTCCCCTTAAGCAAGTACTATTTTCCTGAGCCAATGAGAAAGGAAAAGAATGGCAGCTTTTCCGAAGACATAATTATATCAACCAAACCAGTTGGTGGGATGACAGATGATAGTTGTATCTGGATACCATATTTCCACATGTTCATCCAGTGTGAATTTCATATATTATAGAAGGGTTTGATGTTGTAAAAATACTGGTGTAGTAAGGGGCCAAAACTATAAATCTTAACATAAGTTATATTATAACTATAATTATAAGTATTATTACTTTAATATTTAATAGATTAGTGTGTTCTCCTTCAGCTTGGATGTTTCTATAAAGAAAATCCACTTGGAAACCTTAAAATTTCCAATGTCACTGATAACACTTCCTTCTGAAAATATGGTTTCTTAATGTCACTTTTAATGCTTCCACTGCATATACTTTAGTATATAGACAGACACATGATAGATATTTGGAAAATAGGTTGTGCACTGCTACTATATTGATATATATAGCATTGTACTGTAGAATTACATGGTCCAATATAGTAGCCACTAGCTACATGTAGTTTTAAACACTTGAAATGAGGCTTGTCCGAATTGAGATGTACTGTAAGGATAAAATGCACGCTGGATTTCAACTAGTTAGTATGAAAAAAGGAATTTATGATATACATAAATATTTTTATTGTTCACTTTTGGAATGATAATGTATTATTCCACTTGATTATTTTTACTTTTTAAAATGTGGCTCCTAGAAAATTTAAAATTATTTATGGCTCCCATTACATTTCTTTTGGACAGTGCTGCTCTGGATTATTAAAAATACACTTTAAAATTCTTTGGGCACTTCCTATTATTTCCACAATATTAGAACACACTTATTACATATATAGGGAGACATATATGTAATGTAACATATTTAAATACTTTCAAGAATATAGAGTATAAATAAACACATTGATATTATTTGTAAACATCTGATATAATGTCTGAGTAAGAATATTTTGCTTGGGGGTCCCTAGGGGGCTCAGTCAGTTAAGCATCCAACCTTTGGCTCAGGTCATGATCTCAAAGGTCGTGAGTTCGAGCCCCACATGGGGCTCCACACTGTCAGTGCGGGCCTGCATGGGATTCTCTCTCTTCTCTCTGACATTCCCTCGCAAAATAAATAAATAAACTTTTTAAAAAATGTATATATTTTCTGTTTGATCTGGGAAGAATTTTCTGTATACACAAGATTTAAATACTTTCTGAAGGGTAATGTGAACTTCTATTTTTGTATCAATCACAGACATGCCTCCAAGTTAAGATTCTTGCCTTTATTCCAAATATAACATACGTAACATGAAGCAAACCCAATAAATGAGAAGCAAGTACTTACCCTTTAGGATAATTAGTGTAATTTCCCTTATTCTGCTTCTGAAAACCAAGGGACATTTTGTGTTTTCAGTAGATAATACAGAAAACGATGTCATGTATATCATCCATATCTGCGGAATTAGCTTCAAATATCAGCAGTGTTAAAGTAATAAAATACATGTTCTTAGAATCTGAGACAGAAAGTAATTTAAAAGTTTCTAATGTGTCTCCAGTCTTCTTAAATCTTCTAGAGATTTTTTTTCTACTTTTCATTATAATAAGCCATGTTGCAGGAGCACAGATTTTAGCTGTGATTGCATTTTTGAAAAGTAAAACCAAAAGAATGTCTACATTAATTCAAGACACTATTATGACTGTGACTAGTATCTTATTAGGATGTTAAAACTAAGGGATGTTAGCATTCACAGAGGAATGTAATACCAACTTAAATGATGAGAAAGTGGAGACGCCATTTCTTTACACAAATATTAAGAACTAACCATGTGTTAGGTATGCACTATGATGACAAAATATTATCCTTGGCTACAAGGAGATTACAGTTTATTGGAGAAACAAAATGTAAGTTGAAAAACACAGTGCATGGTAATAAGGCTGTCATAGGAAAGATCAGGTTGCTACAGAAGCACACAATGAACACGTGCAAAGCAAGCTGGCTCAAGATGGGAGGAAAGAAAAGGACTCATGAGGCATTCTACCAGAGAGGCTACTGGGAAGGGTAGGTGTTAGCAGACATGTATATTTGAAACAAACCGTCAGAGAAGAGGATTGTGAAGCCATTAGCATTTGAGCCCTACAGCCCCTGGATGAGCCAGGAGATCTTGGAAATGTGATTAAAGTTTGGTGTGTTCTGGTAACCCCGAGGGCTCTTTTGAGTGGTCACCTCAGGGCCTGTCGCATATGCCTTAGGTGGGTATTTAGGATGTGGGTGGAGTAATTTATACCATGCCTCATTCAACTTTTGCTTATTTTTCCTTCTTCATTCTTGTCACTTGGCAAAAAAGGATGTGCCCTATTCTAGTGCCTGAGAATCAAAATCTGAATGTGCTTCCTCCCTGATTTCTCCCAGGGCCAATCTAAAGTAATTGGTGTTAACTTTGAACTCATGTTGTGAAAGGGCGGGCCTACGCCAGCCGACTCCATCTTGTTCTGTGTCCTTCACCTTGACCACACCTCCTCCCCTTGAGTAACCCCCCCCGCACCTGCCTAACAGGACTCGACCCTTCCCCAGGACCCTTCCCCAGCCAATCGGCTGAGGCCATAGCCATTACCTCACCAACTGCCCCCAGGCCCCAATAAAACCTTTGTCCTTTTGAAACTCGCTCTCTTTCCCTGGTATCTCACCGCTGCGTCGGTGCAGGTAGGGGATTGAGCTCGAGCTAGCTCGAATAAAGGCTCTTTGCTTTTGCATCAGACTCGGCTCCCTAGTGGTCTTTGGGGATCACGAATTCTGGGCATAACATTTGGGGGCTCGGCCCGGGATCCCCAAGAACCCCGAGGGACCCCGACCCGGAGAGCCTGACTGGCCACGGTTAGTGTCTGTTTGTTCTGTCTTTTCTGTGTGAGCTCATTTCTGGAATTCTGGTAGTGCCCGACGCGGTCTAAGTGGACGCACTGGAGGACCACGGGCCGGGAGTTTCGGAAGACGTTCCGATTCTCCCTTCTGGAGGGACGTGGAATCCCCTCAAAGGTCTGAGACGAGGCGGGTCGCTCCCGCTGGTCGGCGTGAGGCCGTCGTCTTTGGAGGGACGTGGAATCCCCTCATCGGTTTTGGAGGGACATGGAATCCCCTCAAAGGTCTAAGCTAGCTTGCAGTTTTGCTTCCATGGAGTTGGAAGACTTTCTAGGGGCCCTCTGTTTGTCTGTTTTTGTGTTTCTCTGTTTTGTTCTGTGGACTTGCTGGACGGACGTTATGGGACAGACTCAGACTACTCCTCTAAGTATTATGATTGATCACTTTAAGGATGTGAGGGGAAGAGCTAACAACCTCAGTGTGGAAGTCCGAAAGGGTCAGTTGCAGTTTTTTTGTTCTAGCGAGTGGCCAACTTTCAATGTCGGATGGCCACCCGAGGGGACCTTCGACCTCCCTACCATCCACCGAGTCAGGAGTATCATCTCTCGGCCTAAGGTGGGCCATCTTGATCAGCTCCCTTACATTGTCACTTGGCAGGACCTTGTAGAAGACCCACCCTCTTGGCTTAAGCCCTTCCTAACCCTGCTCCCTCCGGAGCCAAAACCCATTCTTGCTTTGCAGGAGACAGAGAAGAGGAAAAGTCTTACCCAGCCTTCAGCACCCCTCTACCCTGTCCTACAGGGGGGTACTGAAGAAGAATTAATTTTTCCTCCCCCGTATAACCCCTCTAGGATGCCGGAAGAACACCATCCTCCCCCTCGGGGGGAGGCAGACGCTGTTCCGAGAGCGGGAGGCGGAAACGCTCCAGGGGGAAGCCCGCCCATTACCAGACAAAGGGCTCAGAGGGGGCAATCCGCCTCCGCTGCCGACTCCACTATTCTGCCCCTGCGAGTCACCGGACCCCCAGACGCGGAGGGGAATCAGCCCCATCACTATTGGCCTTTCGCCACTAGTGACCTCTACAATTGGAAAGCTCAGAATCCTAAGTTTTCCGAGAAACCGGCAGGGCTTATTGATTTATTAGACTCTGTTCTTTTTACCCATCAGCCCACGTGGGATGATTGCCAGCAGCTTTTACAGGTCCTGTTCACGACTGAAGAAAGAGAAAGAATCCTCAGTGGGGCCCGAAAACTAGTTCCAGGCGCAGACGGGAATCCCACCACCAACCAGGCTCAGATAGATGCCTCCTTCCCCTTAACTCGGCCCCAGTGGGATTTCAACACGGCAGAAGGTAAGGAGAGGCTCCGGGTCTACCGCCAGACTCTAATGGGGGGTCTCCGAATGGCTGCTAGAAAGCCAACCAATTTGGCCAAGGTAGGAAATGTACAACAGGGAAAAGATGAATCTCCGGCTGCCTTTTTAGAACGGATCATGGAGGCATTCCGTACCTACACCCCCATGGATCCAGAGGCTCCAGAAAGCAAGGCAGCTGTTCTCATGGCCTTTGTAAACCAATCGGCCATAGACATTAGGAAAAAATTACAGAAAATAGATAGACTAGGAGAAAAAAGTCTGCAGGACTTACTGGTGGTGGCCGAAAAGGTGTATAATAACCGGGAGCCTCCTGAGGACAAGCAGGCTCGCGCCATGGCGGCTGCCAGCAGTAAGCAGACTCGAGACCTGGCCAGAATACTACTAGCAACCACTGCTGACTTCCCCGAGGAACGAGACCGCCGTCTCCGGCAGCTGGCAGACGACACAAGAAAAGGTAAAAGCACCAAGGGGGGGAAGCAGAGGCTGCAGAAGGATCAGTGCGCATACTGCAAGGAGATAGGGCATTGGGCCCGAGATTGTCCAAAAAGAGCTGGCGGGAAGGGAAGCAAGACTGATCGAGTAAAAGTCCTAGAGCTGGATGAACTAAGTGATTAGGGGAGTCAGGGTTCGGACCCTCTCCCCGAACCCAGGGTAACTCTTAAAGTGGAGGGGACCCCTATTGACTTCCTTGTCGACACCGGAGCACAACATTCGGTCCTCCGCACCCCACAAGGAAAACTAGCCAGCAAGAAGTCCTGGGTACAAGGGGCAACTGGTATGAGCCAGTATTCATGGACTACCCGAAGAACAGTAGATTTGGGAACGGGCCGGGTATCCCACTCCTTTATGGTAATACCAGAATGCCCCTACCCACTGTTAGGACGGGACTTACTGACCAAGATTGGAGCTCAGATAACTTTCAGACAAGGGGGGCCTCAGGTCACCGATGGCAAGGGCCACCCCATCCAGGTCCTGACCATGAAACTGGAGGATGAATACCTCCTCCACCAGGAGGCACTCCCGAGAGAGAATAATATAGACAGATGGCTACAAGAATTCCCCTCGGTTTGGGCAGAGACGGGGGGGATGGGACTAGCCGCTCACAGGACCCCAGTCCTGGTAGAGCTCAAGCCAGGAGAGAGTCCGGTAAGGATCAAACAATACCGCATGTCTCAGGAGGCCCGGAAGGGGATCCAGCCACACATCTGGAGACTACGAAGCCTAGGGGTACTAGTTCCTTGCCAGTCTGCCTGGAACACCCCCTTACTGCCGGTCAAAAAGCCTCACACAAATGACTACCGACTGGTACAAGACCTCCGAGAAGTAAATAAGAGGGTCGCGGACATACACCCAACTGTTCCCAACCCACATACTCTCTTGAGCTCCTTAGCGCCCTCCAGGGTCTGGTATACTGTACTAGATTTAAAGGACGCCTTCTTCAGTCTGCCGCTGGCACCCCAGAGCCAACCCTTGTTCGCCTTCGAGTGGCATGATCCAGAGGAGGGCTACAGTGGGCAACTCACCTGGACACGGCTACCTCAGGGATTCAAAAATTCACCCACCATCTTCGACGAGGCTCTACACGAGGACCTGGTATTTACAGACACCTTCTCTGGCTGGGTGGAGGCATACCCAACCAAGCATAAAACGGCTCAGACGGTGGCTAAGAAGCTACTAGAAGACATCTTACTCAGGTATGGTTTTCCTGCCATGGTAGGATCAGACAAGGGACCAGCTTTTATCTCGCAGGTAACACAGGCAGTAGCCAAGGCGGTGGGGGCAAACTGGAAATTACATTGTGCTTATAGGCCCCAGAGCTCAGGACAGGTAGAAAGAATGAATAGAACCCTAAAAGAGACCCTTACCAAATTAACCATGGAGACTGGCGGGGACTGGGTGACTCTCCTACCGTACGCCCTTTACCGGATTAGAAACACTCCTTACACTCTGGGTTTTACTCCCTATGAGATCATGTTTGGCAGGCCACCCCCTGTTATTCCCAGCCTTCGAGCTGAACTTATTGCTGAGTTTAAAGATCAAGAACTTTTTCTTTCCTTGAGCGGGCTCCAGAGGGCGCACGAGGACATTTGGCCGCGCCTCCGTGCCATCTACGAGGCTGGCCCGATCCCGACACCTCATCAGTACAAGCCGGGAGACTGGGTCTACGTCAAGAGGCACCACCGAGAGACTCTTGAGCCGCGCTGGAAGGGACCCTACATCGTGGTGTTGACAACCCCCACCGCTCTCAAGGTAGACGGCATCGCGACCTGGGTCCATCACACCCACGCTCAGCCAGCGGACCCCTCCTCGATCCGGAAGGACGTTGTCACGCGATGGGCCATCAGTCGGGACCAACACAACCCGCTCAAGCTCAAGCTACAGCGCATTTGACCTACCTAATATTGGTAACTCTGTTAACTCTGCTTGTCATTGCTCATGCTGCCGGGAGTCCCCACACCCCCCAAAACATCACCTGGCAGATCATAGACACCAGCTCGGGGACAATACTTAATCAGATGTCCCAGAGCCACCCCAGGGACACTTGGTTCCCAGAACTTTGCGTAAACCTCCAAACTCTGTTCCCCTTGTCACCATAAATGCAGCCGGTCCCATGATTGGGTCCCTAAGCTACATGACAAGGGGGGAATGAAAGGGCGGGCCTACGCCAGCCGACTCCATCTTGTTCTGTGTCCTTCACCTTGACCACACCTCCTCCCCTTGAGTAACCCCCCCCTCACCTGCCTAACAGGACTCGACCCTTCCCCAGCCAATCGGCTGAGGCCATAGCCATTACCTCACCAACTGCCCCCAGGCCCCAATAAAACCTTTGTCCTTTTGAAACTCGCTCTCTTTCCCTGGTATCTCACCGCTGCGTCAGTGCAGGTAGGGGATTGAGCTCGAGCTAGCTCGAATAAAGGCTCTTTGCTTTTGCATCGGACTCGGCTCCCTAGTGGTCTTTGGGGATCACGAATTCTGGGCATAACAGTTGCTCTCATCTCACATATAGATTATGTATACTAATTGTAACTGAGAGAAGAGTTACTGTATTCAAACACTACATTAGCTGTTTCACTCCTATTTTATTCAATTCTATCATCCCATAAGTAGCAACAGAGTCCCCATTTACAGAGGGGGAAACTGAGGAATATAGCGACTCTCTCATGCTCATACAGCTCGTGAATTGTGAAGTCAGGACTCTGAAATATAAATCTTGAGGAACACAATGTCTCTTTTGGCCAGTATATTTGTGATGTTGTTATAATATATATTACAGAGAATTTATAGGTATGTGTACATGTATGTCTATCATTCTACATCCCTATGTAGATAAATAGATCTCCATAAGTTTGCAAAGTTTGCTTCAGAAAAGAAAATATATCTATTTCTTTGATTTTCTCCCAACTGTCGGATTCCCAAGGCATTTACTGACTGAATTTCAAGAAAAGCCCACTAAAATTGAATCCAGAAAACAAAAATAAGATAGAAATCCTTTTGTACCTTAAAGATAGTATTAACTATAAATAACATGAAGTATTCTAATGAAAAAGACTAAATAAATCTACTTTCATTTTCAGAAACCAGACAGAAGATGGTATGTCATTGCACTCTGTGAAGGAGAACTAAAATAAATAAACAAACGAAGATTACAAAAGCAACAGACTTTTACCTGGAGAGAGAAAATTCTGCACTAAATATTAAAACTCACATGTAGAAACTCATGACCTAAATCTTGTCATCAATCTCCTGCCCATGCACACCATTTACTTTAAATCTGCTGGTGACCAAAATCTGTATTTTAAGAATAATCACCTATTCTAGTATCTATTCTAGCAATAGATTCTCTGTGGTTTTAAATGAGATCGTTCATGCAATGCGAAAGAAAGTTGTGAATAAATGAGGAGACCTTACATGCTGCTTGTAGTTTGCTGAAGAACGGACAAATCTGCAAGTGCCTTTAAGTGAATCAAATAGATTGTTCTTGTTGCTCCATAGGTTAAGGGAAGAAATCAAGGTTGTTGACATCCCTGTCATTGAGATATACAATAGATACAAATGACTTTGAGTTGCCTACGGCATTTAACTCAAATTGTTAGTACTTTACTAGTTAATAATAAGAATTTAGTAAGGCAGAGATTCTGAAGACAAATAAAATAATGTTGATGATTGTTCCTACTGACAGCTCAAGAAAAATGTGCTGTTAGTGATTTTAGCATAGCTGTTATTCATTCATAATGACTGGTATATTTCCATTTTAAATCTCCAGACATTATGCTAGGAGCTCTGTTCAAGTACAACAGGAACTCTGCCTAGCAATTTCTGATGGCCATTGCAGAAAATGACTTAGTAATGCCTCCTGACCTGTAGAGCCACTTTAGTTTGTTTTTCAACCTCCACCTCCTCCTCTCATAAGGTCAAGATGTATGTGATTTGTGATACTTGGATCTTCCCACCAGAGATGCTTAAATTTGAAGCCTTGAACTATCTTATTATATGGGATAGCCGTACCCAGCCTATCAAAACCTGTTCCTGGAATGCACATCCCATTCTGGCTGTGTATACAAGATTTGGCTGTTTGTACTGAATTAACTACTTGTTTTTTGTTTTTTTGTTTTTCAATGTAGACACAAAAGCAGAAACTAAATCCTTATCTAAACTCACTGTACCAGAAATATAGTTTTAGAGAAAAAATAGGCATTAGTTATAATGTAGTGTGACACATTTGACACACAGATGAGGGCAGCAATGCCTGAAGATGTTAAGTAATTTTAAAGTTCTATCTCAACATAATGACAGAGAAAGTACGAGAAAAGTACCTTCTGCTTTCCAGCATGAAATTTTTTTCACCGTTGAAGTATTGTTATATGGACCACAGCTATCGTCAAGGCATCTCCATGTGGTCACAAGTTACTGAAGGCTCTGCCTTATTTACACAAACACGATCTGGTCCTTCAAGTGTCTTTCCCCTTTGCATTGACTTAGAACATCTGCATCTTGGGCCACATGATATTTGCTGCAGTGTTGAATGTTGCTTCTTTAGCCATATTTGTAGCAATAATCATGTTCCAGATGTAAACGAAAAACTAGCTAGACACTTCACTGCATTCAAGGGCATAGGATTCTGGAAAAAGCTTCTATAAAACTGGATACCAAAGCCAGCACCTCCAGGTGTAGCCTCTTTGTCATTCAAGGGCTGGGAAGTCCCCAAACCAGCACCCACGCCTGGAAATGGCTTTGAACCTGGGAGGATGGATTAATGGAATATCAGGGATCCAGTGAGGTATCAGAAAAGTTCTGTGACTTACAACTATTCCATTTCCTTCTGGGGGCTTCATGTTTTTCTCTTAGCAAATGAGAATAATTACCCATTTCCATCCAGCCCTGTATTCTGAGAATACTTTTGCTGAGCTCATATCTCTGTTTCCTGTTTGTTTATCTAAGGCTTTACTCCTGTCCCAGAACATCTCTGCCTGGAAATGCAATGCAGAGTAATCTCTATATGAATGTATGTGAATGATTGCATTAGTGAAGGTGACTGAGGTCAATCTATGTAATGGTAACAGAACAGTAGTTGTAATAGTAATAGCCAAAAATCAACACAATAATCACCAATTGTTTGACAGGGTCTGTATGCTAAACTATCACATTCCTCATAAAGACCTAAGAACTGACAAAAGGCAAAGCGGTATGTTACTCCAAGGTATCAGGATTAGGTTCAGCTATATACAAAGGTAAATCCAAGTTAGCCATGGCCTAAACACATAACATTTTCTTATTTCGTATACTATGGTCAGAGATCAGCAATCAGGGGCTTAGAGGAGTTTCACAAAGTTGTAAGCAACTCGACTCACTACAACTTTTGGTTTCACTATTCTGCTATGGTGAAATTCTGTAAAGTACAAAATAGCTACTAGAGCTTCAGCTACTATATCCACATTCCAGCCAGGAGGAAGAATGAAGGACAGCAAATTTTACTCGGTATTTTTACTTTTTTAGAAACTAGTCTTGTGACCAAAATCTCTCTAAGAGTTGTTGAGAATCCAAGTTGACATATACTTGACTAACATTTGGGGACTTTAGTGAGATATAGATAGCAGAGTCTGCCTTGCCATCTGAAATTTTACTGATGACAGACATTGACAGGAAGCATCACAAGGCCAGAATATGGAGATTTTCAGTAATGTGAGATGAAAACACTTCTTTGAAGAGAAAACAATCTATGATAAAACCAGAGATCTGCCAGCCTGAAAGCTGCCCACTCTATTACTTCATTGAAGATGTTTGCCATCGAATCATGTAGGCAAGAACTGGCTGAATCCCAGTGAGGGATTATGGCACTGTGAAATCAGTAAATTATTACATTGTATAAGCTTTAGTTGCACGCATTCTTTTCTAATCTTGGATGTATACCCATGATTGTGACTCAAAGCTTATACAGGGTATCACCTCTAAGCCTGAAATGTCCTTCCTCACATACTCTTGTTGTCTCCTACCCAGAAGTCCTCAAACTGAAATACTCTATTACTACAAACATCAATCAACCCCATCCAGAACCAAATATTCAGTAATGGACACATAGGTAAGGAAGCATGCAGGAATAAACAACAGCTTAATTTTGATCTAACAAATAAATCAAGACCCATTGTCACTTTTCTTGGAGGGTAAGTTCCCAGAATATTGTTGCTGTATGGACTTTTGCACTACTTACTCCCAAAACATCAACCTCAGGCAGTGTTTCCAGACACTTATTTCCAGACTAGCTGCATCAGAATTGCCTATGGTGCTTTGGGAAACAGATTCTTAGACACCAAAAGAAACATATTAAGTATGAAAGGGCAGTAAGGAGATACAGGACCAGAAGATTCTATTTTATACTTGAAAATATTGGGGAAAACATGTAAATCAAAGAACCAAAGAATGGTTAAAAATAAATACCTACAGATAGCTTTTAGTTCAGAAGATAGCTAAACATGAGTAATAGTCTGAGTAATGTGAAATGGTTAGCTTGGTGTTGTGGTACTGAGCAGAGAGATTGGAGTAATAGGCCAGGGTACATTTCTTACTTCTTTGTGAGAGCTTCATCGAATATTCCCTCCCCCTT
Source organism: Acinonyx jubatus (assembly GCF_027475565.1). Taxonomy (NCBI): domain Eukaryota; kingdom Metazoa; phylum Chordata; class Mammalia; order Carnivora; family Felidae; genus Acinonyx; species Acinonyx jubatus. Next base: position 31,163,833 of record NC_069380.1, on the reverse strand, counting down.
TATTTTGTCATGGTACTAGAATATCATGCTTTTAAAAACTGATTTTATTTATCTGACAACCAACATATTTCTCCAATTCCTCTTTGATCATTAATCAAATATTTTATGGTGTATGGTATGATACAGCACGATAGTACATTTATATTTCAGCTTGAGATAGCTTTAATAAATCGTAAGGATGGATATATTATGTTGGTAGTTGTATAAATTATGCAAATTTTCTCTATACCAGAAATCAAAAAAATATATGGAAATAGAACAAAATTTTTAAAAAGAAAATCTAAGTGAGCAATTATTTTTCCTAGACAATCGGCACATATATTTGACTACTATTTACCAACAAATGAAAATTTTACAACAAATTGTAACTTAAAGGAGTCATGAAAAATGTACACATCTTGCTTCAGTTTCCTCTTTTTATGCCAGCTATTTGTGTTCCTGATTACAGAGAAAGATACAATGCTTTGGATGTATGATTCAGTCAACAAATTTTACTAGGTTCTGTTAATGAGCTAAACATTGTGCTATATTCTGAATACACAAGGAAGTAGGACATGGCTTAACTGAATGAACAGGGAAAAAAACTCTAAATAAATAATGATGAAACTTTTCTTGGGGCTACAATAAAGTAATGGGTAAAGCGCAGTGTGCGCGGGAGAAAAAAAAGGAATAACTGTGCCTGAGAGCATTTAGAAAACACTAATCAGAGGATTGGAGTGTGGTTTGAAAAAAATTCAGCTGGTGTTTATCAGAAGGAGAGGGAGCAAGGACATGTAAGAGGGGATGGCAGGGGCATTGGGTATACACAGGAACAAGGTGTACTTGGTGGGCTAAACATTTGTTTTGACTAGATTTTAAGCTGCAAGGGAGACCTATACTTCTGGAAAAAAAAATGAGTTTTAAAGGACAGAAATTATCCTTTAGCCTGAAAAAACTAAAAGAAAGGAAAAAATATATAAAGAAACCCACTATTTTTATGGCGCTAAACATAAGGCAACAAAGTACACCGATGCCTGAGAGACCTAAAACAAATGTGGTAAGATTCAATGTTGCAATTTATAATCCCAGACTGTGGTGCTGTGGTGGAGTCCCTCCCTAAGGCATGTGGTGGAGGCCTTCTCAGAATAAAGGCAGGCAATGTGCAACTGACCCAAGCAATTCCTATGCACGTATGCATAACTCTGACACCACTCTGTAACTTGGACTGTGTCTAATTAGACTATATGTGTCACCATACATGGGAAACAAAGAGGTGGAAATTGCATAAAAGGCTACACCCCACTGTGCTTGGGGCTCAGCCTTTTGGGGCGGGGGGTCTTAACCCACGACCCCGGGACCAAACGAGTAAAGCTGCTTCCTGGGAAGAAGAGCCTCAGTGTCCCATCTCTCTGCGCGAGAATCCTGCTACAGTGCAGGAGGAGCAATCCAAGCAGAGCCCCACTGGTTCCAGGAATACAAGGGTGGAGCTGACAGTCTGGTGAGACCGAAGAGGCTGGAATACCACAAAGGAGAGAGCTTCATAGAGAGAGAAATCCTGAGATCTTTAGAGTTCCCTTTGAGGATTCAGCACAGCACTGAACACCCTAGGCATAAGAATAAATTGTCTGAGGTTGGTGGTGGGGGGGCGGGGAGGGAGGCAAGGAGAATACTGTAAGGATTAGAGATCATAATTCTGGCACTCACACATGACTGTGTAATAGTGTTTATTCCCTCTGGCCAGAATGGAAAACCTTGTAATTCTCAGGACAATGTGTAATCACTTATATTGCTTAAACAGTGAGGAAAATAGGTCCTAGACCAAAACCCATTCTCTTAAGTAACAAAGCTTAAAAGAAAGACTCAAAAGGATCAAACTTTTCCAAGTAACTTGGAAACAAAGAAACAAAGTAAAATCCATATTGCTAGCATCCAATCAGAACTTAGAAGGCATGCAAAGAAGGCAATTATTATCCGTAATGAGGAAAAAAAAAGCAGTGAATTGATACTGACTCAGAATTGACTTGGTGATCAAAAAGACTGAAATCTTGCCATTTGCAGCAATGTGGATGGAACCAGAGTATACTATGCTAAGCTAAATAAGTCAGTCAGAGAAAGAAAAATACCATATGATTTCACTCATATGTGGAGTTTAAAAAACAAAACAGATGAACATAGGGGAAGGGAAGGAAAAATAAGATAAAAAGAAAGAGGAAAACCATAAGAGACTCTTAAATGTAGAGAACAAACAGTTGCTGGAGGGCTGTTGGGTGGAGGGATGGGCTAAATGGGTGATGGGCATTAAGGAGGGCACTTAATGGGATGGGCACTTGGTGTTATATGTAAGTGATGAATCACTTAATTCTACTTCTGAAACCAATACTACACCATATTAACTAACTTGAATTAAAAAAAAAAGAAGAAGAAGAATTGACATTACAAGGAAGAAGACCTTCCTCTGCCCTGTGGTCCTTCTAGCTGGACTTAGAATTAAATTGATATGAGACAGATTAACAGGAGAAAATCAAATTTAACAGACGTATGCATGGGAATCCACACAGACATGAAATTCCAAAGACAGTTAGGACACAAAAGCATTTATGAGCTAAGGAGAGGGGTAAGATCTGAGGATACAAAGAGAAGGAACCATTGGAAGGAAGATGAAAGGCGATCTTTTGAAAAACAAAGATTGTCCTATTATGCAGGTAAGTGTCTTAGGTAAAGTGGAGTCTCTGTTAATAGCTCTCTTCCCTATACCAGCTTTTCTTTCCAACATAAATTTAGGCAGCTATAGGGGAGGTAGAGAGCTTTCTCTACACCTGCTGGGTTTTACTTTTAGCTCAAAGTAATCTTTGTGTCAGAGTGGCACATTTTGGGGTGTCTCATCCTGCACCCTTCAACATAGATGATAGGACTAGTAGACAAGGACATTAACTCAGTTATTGTAATTATTTCACATGTTCTAGAAGCTGGAGGAAAGACTATGTTCAGTTGTGATGTGGAAGGTATAAAAACTTCCAAATTAAAATTCTAGGTCTGAAAGCTACACTATCTGGAATGAAAAATATACTGGCTAGAATTTGCAGTTGAATTGACACAGCAGAAAGAAAAACTAGTGAAACTGGTCATATTAATAGACCCTATCCAAAATAAAGCATAGAGGGAAAAATGTGTTAATAAATAAACAGAGCTTTTAGTGAGCTGTGGGACAACTTCAAGGAGCACACTTGAAAGGAATCAGGGCAAACAGAAAATACATTTTAAGAAATAAAGGCTGAAAAGAAACCAAATTAATAAAAACTATAAAACCACTGATTCAAGAAGCTGTATGAATCCTGATCACAAGATACATGAAGAAAAATACAGTTACATCATAAGATTGCCTTAAATCAGCAATTATATATATATATATATATATATATATATATATATATATATATATATATATTTCTAAAAAATCTTTAAAACAGCCAGAGAGGGGGAAAAACACATTTATACACAAAGGGACAAAGATGAGGGTGAGAACATATTTCATATTTCTCATTAAAAACACTATGAGCTAGAAGATAGTGGAGCAACATGTTTAAAGTATGGAAAGGTTAAAAAAAAAACTAACAAACAAAATTAAAAAAACAAAACAAAACTGTCAATCTAAGGATATATTTTTACCCAGGGGAGAAAAATAGACATTCTAAAACATTCAAAAACTGAAAAAAATTAGCATGCCTGCACAACAAGAATGCACCAGCAAGTCCTTCAAACAGAAGCAAAATTAAAGCAGACACAGTTCTAGATCGACACAAAGGAATAGACAGCACTGGAGACTATAACAACATTCACCAATGAAGTTTTTTCTTATTACTAAAATCTACTTGAGACAGCCAGCTGTGTAAAGTATAAATGGCTATAATATACTGGGTCCTATATATGTTGAAATAAAATACATGACAATAAGAGCACCATAGTTGGGAGGGCAAAAAATATATTGATTGATGTAGGAAAGAGTGTAATATCATGTGAAGGGGGATTGTGATAAAGTATGTGTGTATACTATAAGTCTTAAAGCAACTACTAAAATAATACAACAGGGAATTATAATGGATAGACCAACAAAGGCAATAAAATGAGATTAAAAAGTATGTTTAAAAAAAGGCAGAAAAAGATAAACAAGTGAATAAACCACAGGTACAAAAAATAGAAAATGGGCACCTGGGTGGCTTAGTCGGTTAAGTGTCTGACTTCGGCTCAGGTCATGATCTTGCGGTTTGTGGGTTTGAGCCACGCGTGGGCTCTGTGCTGACAGCTCAGAGACAGGAGCCTGCTTCGGATTCTGTGTCTTCCTCTCTCTTTGCCCCTCCTCTGCTCATGCTCTGTCTCTCAACAATAAATAAAGGTTTTAAAAAATTTTTAAATAAAAAAAACTAGAAAACATAATTCCATTGCATGTTATTCTGGAAAAATCTATTTTAAATAAAAAGCTACCTATAAGTTTATGTTAATAACTAAAACCTAACTTGAAACCCAAGTGCCCATCAATAAATGAATGAAGCAAAATATGATACATCCATATGATGGAATATTATTCAGCAAAGAAACAAATTTTGTTTAAATGTTTATTTATTTTGAGAGAAAGAGAGAAAGAGAGAGCATGCACATGTGTAAGCAGGGGAGGGACAGAGAGAGAGAGAGAAATTCAAGCAGGCTCTGTGCTGTCAACACAGTGTCTGATGCAGGGCTCGATCCCATGAACCATGAGATCATGACCTGAGCTGAAATCAAGAGAGTTCAATGCTTAACCAACTGAGCCACCCAGGCACTCCACAAGAACAAATTTTTGATGCACACAAGAATAGCAATGAATCTTAAAATTGTTTGGTAAAAGAACCCAAGCAAAGTGTATGATGTCAGTTTTATAAAATTCTGGAAAGGTCAATGCATCTATAATGATTGATATTGGGCCAGTTATTAGAGACAGAAAAGTGGAGGAAAAAGAGAGGGAGAGGGACACTTTTGAGGGTGATGGATATGTTCCTTATTTTGATTATAACAATAGCTGAGCAGGTGCAAACATAAATCAAAAATCATCAATTGTTATACTTAAAATGTGTGCAGTTTATTGTATGTCATTTATACCTCAGTACAGCTTCTTTTTAAAAGAAGATGGAGATAAACCTAAAGGTGTAGACTGTGGAAAGATTGTGAAGGAACCTTGAATACTTTGGAGTTTTAGTTTTATTCTTTAGGTCATATATTTCAAACTGGGAAGGCAAGTAGGCCTGGCTCTAGGCACCCCATTGTTGTTTTAATTGGATTAGCATTGCCTTTTACATGTAGTGATAAGATTGTTTTCAATAAGAAATTCTGCAGTTACAAAAGCAGTTGTGAAAGCGATTACCTTGTTAATGGGGGTGAGCACAGCCAACATTGCATGAATTTGAGAATGGTGGCAGTCTATTTTCTCCATTTCTTCTTTTTCTACTATTTGCTCCATAATTCTTTACTAAGACAACCAGGAAAAATAAATCTCAAGGGTTCTGCTCCCTTAAACATTATTCCTTATTCTTTTAAAGGAAATTGATCTTTTAATTTATGTTTTTATTATTCCTAAGACTTGTGAGGGCTCAGTCATTTGATTTTTTTTCTTACCTTGATGTCCACCAGAGTGTCTATCTATGCAAGTATTACACAGAGATGTTTTAATAAATTGAATAAAATTAAATTTATCATCCTAGAGAAGGGAATACATCATTATAAATTCATCCTGAGATTAAATACTATATATTATATATTTTTTTAAATGTTTTAAGTTTATTTATTTGAGCGAGCAAGGGGGGGGGGGGGCAGAGAGAGGTAAAGAGAGAATCCCAAGCAGGCTCTGTGACAGCACAGAGTCCAATGAGGGGCTCAAACTCATGAATTGTGAGATCATGACCTGAGATGAAAGCAAGAGTCTGAAACCGACTGAGCCTAATACAGTATATACATGTGCCCCACTATATATTATTTTTTTTAAAAGAATAGATGTGCTTAGAGTGGGCTGGAGATATATAGAGTGAGGGATAAATGAAATAGAAAGGGTAGAAAAAAGTATAGAATTAATTTATGTTCTTATCAAATTTGTCAAATGTTAACCCTATTTTCAATTATTTTCCATTTCATAGAAGGTAGAGAAGAAATTAAATTTTTTTGCACTGTAATAATATCCAAATCTCATTATATGAACACATTTAACCCACACAATAGTCTTTTAATCTATCCCTTATTAGTCTTCCTTCAGAGATAACTAACTTGAAACTTTAAGCAGTAAATATATTTACCAAAGATCATAAAGCCAGAAAAATAGGCTGGGTTAGGATATGAGCTTACATGTACATAATTTCTTCTTTCTTCTAGATCAACATTTGCAAAACTTGGTTTCCTGGGTCATTGCTAACCAGATAATTACAATGAGTTTCCTGCAATAAGGGTTGCACTTTTAAATTAGTTTGCGGGGGGGGGGGGGGGGGGGGGGGGAGCTGAAAAGTAAATTGGGTGTTTGCATATTAAAGGCTCAGTTCACTCCTAAAGAAAAAGAAACCTGCTTATACTTGTTTAACTCAGCATTCCATAAACTTATTTGATAACAGTGTCCTTTATAAGACATCATTTAATATAGGATGGATTATTCATTTTCTGCAGCACACAGTTTGAGAAATATTGGAACTGTAATATTTCAGCATATACGTTTGTAAATCACCCATATAAACAGTTGGGTACTTAATGTTCCAAATGACAAGATAATTGGTATTACTTATGTGTAAGTGAAGCTCAAACTACTAATTTTAAGGTATAGAACTTTCGAACTTTTGAAAAACACTCCTAAATCATTTCTTCTTAAACCAGGAGAAAATACATCACAGAGCACAAATAAGGTAACATTTCCAGTAGAAAGAAGTGATTAAGAGAGGCCAACAGTTACTAAGAAGTCAAACCAAACACAATAAAAATGTTGTAGAGCATTTAGGATATTTCAATGGCATAGCAATGGTCTGAATGGAGATTTTAAGGGAAGTGAAGCAGTAGAGACAATGAACAATACATTTGCCAAGTCTGAAAGGGAAAAACAGGTGGTCCAAGAAGGATTTCATTTCTAAGATGGGAAGATTTAGGGATGTCTATTAACAGAAAAAGGGTCCAGCAGAGAGGTAAAGATTAGACATAGAAGATTTAGGGATGCCTGGGTGGGTGGCTCAGTCAGTGGAGTGCTTGCTCTTGATTTTGGCTCAGGTCATGATCTCTCAGTTCGTAAGATTGAGCCCCACATTGTGTTCTGTAATGACAGCTTGAAGCCTGCTTGGGATTCTCTCTCTCCTTCTCTCTCTGCCCCTCCCCTGTTCATGCCCTCTCTTTCTCTTAAAATAAATGAATGAACATGAAAAAAAAGCTTCAAGATGTAGAAGATTAAAAAAAAAACAAAAAACTCTAGTAAAGGTCAAGAATGAGTTGAATGTAAATTAGATGAATCCACACATGGCTGGGAGATTATACATGAAAACATGATTTTTGGAGAACTATTTAGCAAAAAAAAGCAAAAATCCAATATTGATCACACCTCTATTTGATAATTTATCCTAAAGAAGTAATTCAATGGACTGAGGTTCTTGCACAAATAACTTTGTCACATTGTAATTTACAATAACTGAATATACATTCTTTAATTTCCAAGTGATTTTTTGATAAAGAGTGAATTACTCAACTGTGTTTTTGTACTTTGTTTAATGCACAATTTATTGGCATTAAGTAGTACTAAACAATCAACATTTTAGATACCTTAAATACTCAATTATATTCAAACTAGAAATATGATTATATACTATTCAGAACTTGATACTGAAATCAGTTTTAAATAGAGCTAACATCATGGATTTAAATTAGATATTTTATCCTTTCATTCTTACTCTAACTCTGATTGTTATTGTCATTTTATTTTATTATTTTTTTAACTGTTTATTTTTGAGACAGAGAGACAGAGCTTCAGTGTGGGAGGGGCAGAGAGCGAGGGAGACACAGAATCCGAAGCAGGTTCCAGGCTCTGAGCTGTCAGCACAGAGCCTGACGCAGGGCTCAAACCCACAAACCGTGAGATCATGACCTGAGCCGAAGTCGGACGCTTAACGGACTGAGCCACCCAGGCACCCCTGTTATTCTCATTTTAATTCTTACTTATGTCTTTACAGATCTGTCCTGACAAAGCACAATAACTTTACCCATTTATCCTCATCCTAGGAATTCAAGTTAAAAATATAGCCATCTCATATCTGCGAAGGTTATAGGATCTAGATGATCTGTCTATTCTTTATCAGGAGAGGGCATTCCAACCACATTTGGTCATAAACTACTTGGGCTAAGTTCATTGGCCATTAAGCCAATAGTTTTACCTTCTTACATGTGATTTGCTGCCTTTTTTATATTAAAGTTCACCTTCATATTTTGAAATCTGATGTTCTACATCAAAATGTTTGTTTTTAAGTTTTACATGGCCAAAAGTACCTAATCTTTGGTTCTGTCATTATGATATATGGACCTAGCTTATAGGTGTAATTGGAAATTTGTGTACGTCTTATCAGTATCTCATTATAATTAGTGGGGTCATCTGGAGGTTTTATGTACACGGAGATGAAGGATACAGTCTGCATTGTTAGTACTTTCCTTAGGCCAGTTGGCTAATCCAACATTTTGGAACATATAGTTAAGTTAACCACCCTCTCTCAGTGTGGTTATTGATTGCGAATATCAATTCCTCCTCCATTATCCCCTCCCCCAACAATAAAAATAGTCTTTACCCCCTCACCATGATTTGTCTGCCTAGGAAACATTTACAAATAATCTATTCAGCTAATTCTACACATACATTATTGTGGATCCCAGCCAGGATTCTAGCTTTTCAAGATGTATTTTACATACTAAATTTCAGCTGAAGTAATGCTTAATCCCAAACAATGATATAATGGATGAAAATTTTAAGTAGAAGAAAATCTTTTTGGGCAGGAAACATTTTTAATCTGAAATCATGCCATAACAACAATAACCTACTGTATGTGTATGTAATCAAAATAATGATCATTATTTATGGGGAAAAAGTAAAGCAAAAAAATATTGTATTCGAACCGTAGACTTGTCCTCTATTTTCTTAATTTTGAATAAAGAGTTACATCAGGAAATTGACTGACTAGGTTTGACTTTGTTTTTGTTTTAACTGATAAATGTTGTGATAAGTTTTACAAGACCATGAAATTGTATTGTTGCCAAATGGCATGCTTATGCAAATTCTCCAGAAGCCTTTTTTCTAATCATAATTATAGTTTCCATGTCGTAAGTACCTATTATGTGGCAGGCACTGTGGACAGACTATCTAATTAATTTTTCAGACAACCCCATGAGAAAGGTATTACTATCCCCACATGCAGATGAGAAAACTGAAGATAAGAGAGGTTAAGTAATTTGAAAAAGGTCATTCAGCTAAGTGCCAAAGCCAATATTAAAAGGAAGGTACCTTTGAGTCCAAAGTTGGTAGGGTTGCTTTCTTATATTTTTCTGCCTCTGTATTTTTAATTTTTTTTCTGTCTTTTAAGTCAAAGAGAGATAGGAAGAGGATATGAAGATGAGCATTTTAGCTTTTGGAGATACTTAAAGGCTAGAGTAAAACACATACGCACACACATACGTACTCTAAATGTTGAATTGAAAATATATGCATATCTTTTCTATGTGTTTGTGTATGTGTTTATGTATCGACATACATGTGTGGATAAAAATTATTAAATGTTGGATTTTTAAATGATGATAGCTACTTTGAATCAACCATTAAAATATTTACAGCTGAATCTAGGTGTTTACTTGACTATATACTGTTTTGCTTGGACAAAAGGAGATATCTCACAATGCCACAAGAGTGTTTAATGTTTCACTAAAGAAACTAATATATTTTTGAAACAGTGTTGCAGAATTTTATTTTTGATTATAGATCTGTCTGATATTCAGAAACCTTTTTCAGTGTTCTCACTTTGTTCTTTGTTGTAACAAGATTTCATAAAAAACATATGCTTTACAAAGTGCTGACTAGATCAAGTTGGGTGAAATGGGTAACACCTCAGAAGACAGTACCATATTAGACATCAAAATAACTTCAAAAATTTGGAAAAGTCGCCATAAACAAACAGAATAAAATGATGTTTGCTGACGAGGAAGTAAAAAACAAGAAAAATAAACTGAAAATCATGTATGATTAGTTACTTGTGCCTCTACAGCAGGAAAAATAAGTCCTCAAGATGCCGCTAATGTAATGTGGCCACTACAAAAGTGTGTGCAGACCTTGTGCATATTAACAAGGGCATTTGGGGTGCAGGGTGAAGGTAGTGTCCTTGCAATCTCAGTTACCTGTCAGAGATGACCTCTTCCTAGCTCCTGGTGATGATTGTACTGACACCAACACAGGACTCTCCACTGTGAAAATTCCATGGAAACACAGTTCAGCAGAATATCATTACTTCTCTCCATTATTAGCAAATGGAATTTGAAATTATTTTGATTTTATTTGAAATTATTTGATTCTAACCTTGGTGGCTGAAAAAAAAGAAAGGAAACAGAAAGCTCTCTTTTGCCATCATGTAAATGTTAGTAATCATATTAATGATGCTAATAGTAGCCACACTTAATACAAACATTATTCATTACAAAATAAAAGGATCACCTCAGTAAACTTCAGCTGAGGTTTCAAGAGAGTCATTTCCTAATGTCACAATCTGGTAGGTGTTGGTGTTGGGACTCAACACAGAGGTGTTTGGTCTACAGCGCCTACATTTCAAATTTCTCCTTCTGCCACTCGCTTCTCAAAAAGCTCCTCAAATCCATTCTTTCTGTGGCAGAGAAACTCGAGTTACCTGGCTTCCTTCAGTTAAGATCTTTTGGACCTTGGGGCCCTCTACTGTTCCCAAGTGACTCTCTCCTGCTGCTTTATACTCTCCATCCCAGCTCCCCTGTGTACGTTTTGCCTTCCACTGGTGTCTTCCTCCTATTGGAATACGTCCCTAAAATTGCTGGAGAGATTTGCTTCTGCCCACTAGATTTGTACCCTCCCGCAAAACTGAGGAGGGAAACTATCCCTTCTGCCACTGGGTTTTTCCTCCTTCTTACCATTCTCCTTCATCCTGATACTATCTCACCTTTTCATAAAAAAATATTTTGTCATGGGGCACCTGCGTGGCTCAGTCGGTTGGGTGTCCGACTTCAGCTCAGGTCACGATCTCGCGGTCTGCGAGTTCGAGCCCCGTGTTGGGCTCTGGGCTGATGGCTCGGAGCCTGGAGCCTGCTTCGGATTCTGTGTCTCCCTCTCTCTCTCTGCCCTTCCCCCGTTCATGCTCTGTCTCTCTCTGTCTCAAAAATAAATAAACGTTAAAAAAAATTAAAAAAAAATATTTTGTCTTTTTTTTTTCCTGAAATGACTTATTTTAACCAATAAATAAAAGTATATGCTTAAGAAATGAAAGAACCCAAGAATTACATGGAAAACCAAATTCTTGAAGTCTTGGGAAGTGATGGCACTGGATAAAAAATTAAATATAAGATCTAAAGGGCAAAGATACAGAGGGCAAATAAATATGGATGGTGATGGCTGATTCTATTTGCATTGAGGATATGCAGGACATAAAAAGCTAAAATTAATTAGTGCCTGCAGCTTGGCTGGATGCTAGGGAGAAAACCAAAGCTCTTGCCTTCACAGAGTCTAGGAGGATCCAATATCAGTGAGAAGTAATTAGAATAAAGAGTAACAAATACGACAATGGCCTGCAGAGAATAATAATGGTGCCTATGGAGGGATATCTATTTATCCTCAGGGATTATAGGGGAAAATTCCTTTGATAAATGATATTTGAGTCAAATTTTTTGCTGAACAACTTCAAAAACCATGGAGCTGATCCATCTGGCTCACCGATCTCTTAGTTATTTGGCTTCTTCATGACTGATGGTAAAAATACAAAGCTTGAAAAACTCTTGATTGTGATATGAAGAAGTTAGAGTAGGAAATATAAAGATTATCAATAATAATTATAATGATGATAATGATAAGGTATTTGAAAGTTCTAACTTCAGTCCAGCATTATCTTTCTGCATGACTCAATAACTACAAATGGCTCTCGAGTTCTATCTGGATAAGAGTAAAAAATTGAATACTCTCTCTAAAGCTGCTTATCCTTCCATTAGGAAAACAGGTTTTGAAAAACCAGAAGGATTTCTCCTCTTCCTCCTCTTCTCTCCTATGCATGACACTTATGCACCACCCTTGATCTCATTACTGGAAACTTCTTTCCCTCTAACATAAGCCTATGGTTCCAAATTGAGATCAATAGCTCAGGCATCTTTTTACTGCTGTAGGTCTGTAGTTCTAATCGCCTCTTCTACATCTCTAAGGCATATCTCCCACAAACTGAGCATGTTCAAAACTGTATGAATCATTGCTCTGTCCTCAAACCCATTTGATTCATGCCTCTTTTCACTCCCAACACGCCATCAAGGACAGCTATTATTTGTGTTTCTTTTAAACAGCTGTTGATGACTGGTTTTATCCAGTATCACCTTTTTCCCCCTTTAGTTTCACTGGTCTTTCAATTTCATGAACACATCATTGTTATCATTCTTTTTTCCAGGCCCCACAAACATGCTTTTACTCCAAAATTTTTCTGCCCAAACTATTCCTTACACCTATGAATTCCTATTCAGTCCTCAAGTCTGTTTAGACATCACGTGTCCCAAAAAGTTTTCACTGATACCCAGAGTTTGTATTAGAATTGCATTTCCATCCATTCATTTAAAAATATATATCAATCTCATATATGTTCTAGGCGCTGTTAACTTCTTAATGACTCTCATAAGGACAGCACACAAAAAGGACAGGTCTGGAAAGTAGAAGAATGTCCATAAGACATGCCAAATAAGTATTTGTAGGATGAATAGTTAGGTTACCAAGAAATTAGCCAGGCTGAGAAAACAAGTGAGAGCATTTTAAGCAGAGATGACAATATGAGTAAGTTACAAAAATATAACATGTTTGAGGGTGGAGAACTGGCTGTGTAGTTTAATAAGCAGCAGATGGGCTTCTTCATGGATAAAGAGAAGTTTATAGCAAGCATACTCTATACTTATCAAGTACATTGATTGAACAAGAGGAAGAGAGTTGGGGCAGTAACTAGAAAGCTATCTGAAAATAAGGAGTGGTACCTTTACATTTTTTTCTGCAAAATTTTGAGAGATATCCAATTTGGAGGGGACTATACATTAAATGCAAGAAAAAGAGGATTTAATTCATGAAGAAAATCACAATTGTGGCAAGAAGGGAAGGAAAGTAGAGCCTGGACAGAAGGGCCAAGAACAGAAGAAGGAAAATATTGATGAAACTAGAGGAAAATTAAGGATTTTGTCATTATTTTTATTGGTTGCCTGAAAATAAGGACACAGAAAATTACTTTTTCAGAAATTTCAGTATCTCTATGAAGAAAACATTGTTGTTGGCTAAGAGTTGGAAAGGAAAACATAAGGAGAATGATAAAATTTTGGAATAGCCAAGACAGGAAAGAGAATGAGGCTGGAACTTGAAATAAGTGGAGAAATCTCTATTGTGCCAGTAGATCCTGGAGTGACTCTTTCCACTTTAAACCCCACCACCATATATCAAGAGCTTCCTGGCGGTAATACAGATGTTTCAGTGGTGGGACCATCCAATCAAGTTCAAAAGATACCTTTATCAGAGCCCATAACTGTTCGCCTTAGTCCTTTCTCTGAAAACCTTGCCTTTCTCTTATGCGACACTGCTCTTATAAATCCCCTGGGAAGAGATCTACTTTCTAAATTAGGAGATGTTGAACTGGTCTCTCAAAATCTGACTCCTAGATTAGATTTACAAGAAACTCCATTAGCCAATCCAGATTTAGTAATCTATACTGATGGCTCTTATGCCAAAAATTCTGAAGGGAAATATCAAGCTGCACGTGTTGTAACTACTAAATGTGAATTATGAGAAAATTTAACACAGCTCAGCCTGCAGAATTATTTGCCATCACTCGAGCATGTGAATTAGCAAAAGGCAAAGCTCCAAGTATTTACACTGACAGCAGGTATGCTTTCAGAGTGGTCTGTGTCTTTGGTACACTCTGGAAACAGAAAGGATTTTAAACACCAAATGGTACACCTCTAAAAAAAAAAAATGAATCTCAGGTTGCTTATCTCTGTGCACTGCTATTACCTTCACAAAATGCTACAATTAAAATTGAGGCTCGTACCCACTGGTCAGACCCCGAATATCAGGGAAATGCTATGGCTGACTTTCATGAGAAGGCTGCTATTCAAGAAATTTTTGATGCGTCAAAATTCTGTAATTTAACTGAACTTCATAAGGGGTTCCTGGGTGGCTCAGTTGGTTAAGCATTCGACTTTGGCTCAGGTCATGATCTCATGGTTCATGGGTTTGAGCCCCGTGTCAGGTTCTGTGCTGACAGCTCAGAGCCTGGAACCTGCTTGGGATTCTGCACCTCCCTCTGCCCCTCCTCTGTCCCTCCTCTGTCCTTGTTTTGTCTCTGTCTCTTTCTCTCTCCCTCTCTCAAAAATAAATAAACATTAAAAAATTTAACTGAACTGCATAAGATAGATCAAATCAGGTTCCTTCTGACAACTTGTATAACAGATGAAAAATTGTGTCAGATATTGAAAAACAAAACGGCACCAAGAAGGATGCAGAATGAAAAAAAAAAAAAAGGCCAAATGGCTGTCTGTTGCTTCCCGAATCTCTCGAATTGCCACTCTTATGAGCATTTCACAAGACAACCCACCATGGAATTAACAATATGACTCAAATTATAAAAATATTGGTGAGATGATTGTTTTAAACTGGCACAACAGGTTTATAATCAACGTTTAACCTGTCAGCTACAAACCACAAATAAAAGTATGAAAGCAACTCCAGGGGTTGCTCTCTTACCATCAGAACCATTTGAACATTTGCCATTGGAATTCATTCAGTTGCCTCCCAATAGAAGATATCGGCATGTACTTGTAATGGTGTGTCTGTTTTCTAGATGGATAGAAGCTTTCCCTGTCAGAAAGCTGATGCTGCTACTGTAGCAAAGAAATTATTAGAAAATGTTTTCCCACTATGGGGAACTCCAGGCAAAATTTCAAGTGTTCAACGAACTCACGTTACTGAACAGGACATAAAACAGTTCAACAGGGTTATTCAGACATTGTGGCACTATCATTGTCCCTGTCATCTTCAGTCTTCAGGGAAAGCTGAACATACTAATGGTATTTTGAAACTGAAATTAGCAAAACTGACTGAAAACACTGAATTATCATGGCCTAAAATGCTCCTGTTACCCCTTATGACTTTAAGGTCAACACCTTTTGGGAAACATGCACTGACACTGTATGAAATCATCACTGGGTGACCCTTGCCATTGACGATAGAACCCCCTACATAACCTGCCTTTGTGAATTCTGATATGACCCAATACTGTAAAGCACTAATACAATATTCAAAAGTTTATTTTAAACAGGTCAAGGAGGCTTTCAGAGATCCTCCACCTGTTGGGGACTTTATACCCTGCACACTGGAACCTGGAGACTAGCTGCTCTGGAAAAGACATCAGTGAAAAATAGCACTTGAGCCTTGATGGGAAGGGCCCTACCAGGTGTTTTTGTTTGTTTGTTTGCTTGTTTTTTACTTGTCACACAGAAGTTAAATTACAGGGGTCATATGACCTTGTCCATGTCTCTCAATTAAACAGAGCTTCCTTGGACACTGGACTTGCCACCTCACAGGTGACTTGACATTAAAAAAAAAAGTTTTCCCCTGAATCAAACAATAGCACAATTCAGACAGCATCTGCCTAAGATCATGGAACAAGATTCTGCAGAATTCTTCTTTCATTTCTAGGACTGAATTTTATAAAAATTATTGTGTTATTATCGTTATGCCAAGTAACTCAAAATGTTCAAACTTATGTTTCTCTTTTCGTTAAGAATTCTTTACACCTAGACTGAACACTCACTGAAGTCCACCATTCAATGAATAGCTTTTTTACCAGTCAAAATGATAGTTGGTCATTTAAATGTTCAAGAAGACTCCCAATTAATATTATAGCCAGCTCCTAAACATGTTTGGATGACTAATTCAGGAATACGGCTTTCTGGAAAGGTCTGTTGTACTTCTCCTGGCCATTCAACTTTATGGCTGACTAATCTGGTATTGGAAAGAAGCCTTAGAGGTCAAGGCATGAACAATAACCACTGTCAACTTCATTGCTGGTAACCTGTCCCTGTAGAGAACCTTAATGGTACTGAACCTGATTTGGGGCATGTTCCAGACTCACTCTGTAATCAAACCCTTTGGTTTGACTCAGATAAAGGAGACCAGATTCCTATATATAATGACACAGATTTACAGTTAGATAATGATAAAACATTTAATTAAACTGTCTAAGAAATTACTGAAGCTGTACACTGGTTCAGTGAAAAAAAAAAAAAAAAACAGTAGGTAAATAGAATGTCTCCATAATGCCTCCGATATATAAAGTAAATAACAGTTTCAATTACTGGAGAGACCAATACTCAGGGTATGTTTAGAAAAAAAAAAACAACAATCACTTATCAACAATATGATACATGGACTGATTAACCAAATTGATAGAAATGCTGTTTTTTAATTTTGTCCCAGTTCACATTTAAACCACAGCTATTTAAAAAGGGAGTGTGCTGATGCCTACATGACAAACAATAACCATGATGTCTACCTTTCCTGGATTGGTGGGTCATGGGATCCACCCTAACCCTCTCTCTTGACAATACGGGTTTATTAAAAAACAAAAACAAAAGAAACAAAAAACAAACAGAACCGAGAAACTAAAAAAAAAAAAAAAAAAGAAAAAAAACCCAACAATACTGGGTTATTGATCCTTGGGAGTAAGATATCCAAAGTTCTCCTACCCAAATGGACCCTGTAGTTTAGATTATCTTGCACACCAGATGACTAAGAGATGACTCCTTGAATGCTGGCTAGATTCTAAATTTTGGATTACTTGTACATACAGTGACTCCTCGCAAGTGAAGAGTCTCATGAGCTTCCAAATCCTGGTATTCAAAAAAGCTCTGGTCTCCCTACGTTTGTCAGAAGGCTTTTTCTTCATTTAGGAGTTAATGAATTAGAAAAAAAACGCTTATTATTATTTTTCTAACTATCAAAAAAAAACTTTAATGATACCCTCAATACTCTTCAAGCAGTACATACTCAAAGAAATGGTTTATCTTCAGTGGTACTGTGACACAGGAGAGTCCTTGATATCCTTACTGCTCAACAAAGAGATACCTGTGCCATAATTGGTGAAAAATGTTTCTATGTTGACAAATCAGGAATTGTTACTTAAAATCTAAAGGACCTTAAAGACCAGAGAAAAATTTTTCATCAGATAAGTGATACCTCTTCCAAAGACTGGTTCATTTTGTTAAGCCTTGGTTCCTGATAATCTCTGGTCTGGGAAATTTTTTTAATCCTTGGCGAGTGCTGCCCTTATACTCACTGTATTAACCTCTCCAGTGCTTTGTGTACTCTGGAGGGTTTTAAATGCCTGTCGGTAGCCACTTCCACACCAGATGGTATCTATCCATAAGGACCAGGCAACTGCATGAAGTCTGCATTAACTACACAAATGATGAAGATGGTGACTACATGGCCCTCCAGCCTGGGCCTCCAACTGATCAGATGGAAACAGCTAATATGTCAGTCTTCAGCCTGACCACATCAAGTATGGCAACTGAGAACAATGCTACCGGTTGATCATGCACTCAGCCTGCTGAGAACTTGACCAAAAGGGGAAAATTGTTAAAATTAAATACAAACGAAGAGCACACTTAAACATTCCCTAAGCAGACAAAACCAGTTAATCAGATAAGTGAAGCTTAATTTAGCTTATTTTGCAAGATAAATGAAGTTAACTTAACCTGGGTCTCTTCTTGCTTATTCCTCTGAAACATAAGCGCTGTAACTTAAATAGTCCCCCAAAATTGATATGAAGTAACCAATTCCCTTTCAATTTAGAAAATTCTAATATTGTAACCAATTGCTGTAAAAAATAAACTCTCACTGCCTTCACACTATAAAAGCTGCCTTATAACAATATACCTGTGAGCCTCAACCATGTTTTGGTTTGCATGCTCCCAGTCTGCCAACTGTCATTTTGGTGTGTACACAATAAACTTGCACTAATTGCTGCTTATGTGATTCGTTGGTTTTGTTTCTGTCTATTATGAACTTTGGACAGGGAATAATAAATTCCCTGAGTTTAGGACTCAGAAAATAGATGATTACAAATGATTCCTAAATTTCTCTTCCATCATCACTTTTGTTATTGGCAGGGCTTTTACAGTCTTCTGTGGTCTATTTTAGTGATTGGTGCAAATGGAAACTATACAAATGCTTTCATAGAAGTCTGAGCTAAATTAAAGCTAACACATGCATGATCAAAAAGGAGAGTTAATGCGAAAAGTGTAGTGTAGATTCCATCTATCTTCCTTTCTAAAAGTGGCAGAAAGTACTATAAGGTAATGCATTTGTGGTCAGAATTCTATTAGTCCATTAAACATGAGTCATAGTTTTCTTTCAGCACATCTTAATTTTCAACCCAAATATTTTTCTGAAAGCTAGGTATGTGTTTTGAAGAAAATGAAGTTTGTTTTATTCATGGTTGGGAGATTTACATGTACTATATGATTGACACAGAAAGAAATATTATGTTGAACAATTTTATGGCAGACATGCCCAAGGCAATTCAGATGGGAGAATTAATAACAACGCAAGCAAAAGAAATTCCTTATTAAAATTTTGTTAAATGGGAGTATAATTCATTAAAGATTATATCATTATAAAAATCCATCATGCCAGTGGGGACTTCTATGGCCTTGCCTGGTAAATTTTACATGATTTTTATGTCCTGAAATTGTGTAAAGTTAAACTTACTTGTGCCCTCAAATGTTAAGATTTTTTATGGAGCACCAAAATAACTAACACAAAGTCTTATAACCATGTTGAATTCCTCAGGCATTCTAACATTTCAAAGAAAAAAAATAAAATCATATTCAAAGTTCTTTACAAAGCATTCTTCTGATAATAAGATGAACGTATTTGCACTAGGAAATTTGGAATATAAATGCAACCTCTTGATTTCAATTGTAGTTTCTCCTATATCTTAATATGCATGTTTTTCCATAGTTGACATCTTACCAAATGTAGCAAATATGAATTTTACATTCATGGGAACTCAAGTGTGAAATAATTGTATATATATATTTTTTATTTCTTTCTAACAGACTTTCACTTCTAACTCTAGCCTCTATTCTGCCTGATGACAGAAAGTTTATATAGTTATTTCAGGCTGATACTTGGTCCCTTTTGGGTAAGACAAGTCAATTTCTTTTTCAATAGGCTAGCATCTAACTTCCCTTGGCCCTCCAAACTATTGGTTTGGTGAGAACTAGGGAGGGTGTCCATATTCTCTCTGGAAAACTATTAAGATATAACCCATTCCGTGTTAGGTCTTGTTTCACCAGGGGAGAGAGATTGTATGAATTTTATAATATAGTACATCATACCCATTCCATTTTAAACTGAATAGGAAAAACAACTCATTGCTTCTCGATCCCAGTTCAAGAGACTTTCCATAAGATGGCCCCAGAAACATACAAAGTGGTACTCTAGTAAGCCTTGTCCACTGTATTCTTCCTTGTTCGAAGGTAAGACGGTAATATGGAGGCAATATGGAGACATTGCTAGTAATTGATCCCCTCCTTTAACTTCAGATGGTGCATGCTACATACAGACAATAGCCTCAGGTATGCTGCCCCTGAGAGTTTCAGCCTGAATAGCTAGCTACCTTCTACTTTCTGATTACAAAACTTAAAATTTTGGCCACTTCATTGGGGATACATATCTTCCTGATGGAATCATTCTGGTATTTCTAGCTATCTATCTTCTTGGCCCAGTTTCATGTCTTTACTTCTTTCTACCACTTTAAGGCTCCTTCTTCTCCAGCCCAGAAGTTGATCAAGTCTGAAATGAGGAATTTGAGTTTTTCCATTATTTACTATTAATTGCACAAAATCTACATTTGGCTTCCTTCAGGGTTTAGCTACTTTCATTTTTAAAATACTCATGGTATCAATTCAAAAATCACAGCTTTCAAAAAAATGTGACCCTGCTATATCTGTAAAGACTATTTTATGTTATCTTTTGAGATATTGCATGCTTTTAATTCAATGAGAGAATAAGCTCAAGAAATGGTTTTGATAGTGAAGGTACAATGAGGTCATTTGGGTAGAAACAAAAATAGCAGTTAGTATTTTCAATATATATTAAGCATATGTAAGATTTCACATCTGCTTTTCCTCGCTTGACATTATAAGATGAAAAATCCCTCATATTATTATCATGTCTCTTTAAATACATTCGTAAGATATTTTTGAAATAATAACTGAATCAGGCACCCCTTTTGCACCACTTCATATTCTTTCTGCCTCAACTGCACTTGTTTCCCAAATGTAAGGGTTCTAATAAACTTTATAAAAGCACAAACTCACAGTGCCTCACATGATGCTCTCACCTTGTGCCTGCCATTCTCAGGCTTCTCTATTTATGATAATGACAGACTCTACTTGGCACTCATGATAGGAGTGGACATAGTACAATATCGAAGCTGGATTGCCCACCAATGCAGTGGCAATGAGGACTTAATTGCTGGTGGTCAGTGAGGTTGTGATAAGCTTTGACATGTAGTGACATCATAATTACTGTGCTTTTGCCTGAGGTTAATTACGATGGCTTGCAGGTGACAGAGGAAGCATCATGAAAGGTAACCGTGGTGATTAAATGACATGGAGACAGTGGCATTTATAAATTGTGCTCTATGCTTATGACTGCGTTAGAATATGATGGTCAGGAAAGCCAACTACTAAGGTAAGATATTCTGTGAAAAAGGGCAATTTGGAAGGAGACACTTCCAAATTGCCTCATTTCTTGCAGGCACAGGCCAAACTGCTTAAAACTGAACCCATTATTTACAAAGCTACAAAGAGCCTCAAAAGAAACTTAATATATAGCCTTGAAAAACCTCCAATGTCTAAGTCAGGGCTCTAATGGAGGGGGGAAAAAGTAGATCCAGGAGATTTCGATCCTTCATATAGGACTATTTGACTGGCTGAGCCCAAAACTCATGTGCTCTTCAAATCATCTGAACCTCTCAAGCCAGGAAGAACACTTCACCTTGAGTGACCTCTCTTCTCCCAAAGGCATTACCTCACTGGAGATTTTTTGTTCTGCTCAGATTCTACATTTCTACCCCTAGTGTTTCTGGTCTCATGACAAGGGTAAGGTCTTTGCAGAATCAGAGCTCTGAGAGAAAGAGCCCACATATTGAAGGAATTTCAGGACCTAACCAAAATGTATCATCAGTAACCCTGTAAATATATTTGGGATTGGATCACGAGGCCGTTGCACCACAAGACAAAGAATTTAAGGCCTGACAGAAGTTTTATGAATGTGGGAGCATGTAAACAGGATTCAGAATCTAGAGGTCTGGCATGGAGACCTAAATTGGTCTTAATGTATTTTTGAATGGCTCTCTGAAACCTCGGAGGGACAATGAAACATGGTGAATTAGGAGAGAGATCCAGATATTTTTGGCAAATTATAAGGTGTACAGGAAGTCTAAAAAATATAAGAATATTAGAATTGAGGGTGCCTGGCTGGCTCAGTTGGTAGAGCATGCAACTCTTGATCTCGGGGTCATGAGTTCAAGCTCCATGTTGGGCATAGAGCTTATGTTAAAAAATAAAGCATATCAGAATTGATTTTTTATGAAAGATCCCATTTGAATAGGCACCATATGAATATGTTCTCTTGTGAGGATTCAGAATATATCCCTGGAGAAATCCAGTATCGAGTATACTAATGGAGGGACTGGAGGAGCTGGCATTTTTGAGCACAGTGGTAACTGACCTTGGTAACCTGGAGTTACCTATAGTAGAGGGTAGAAAGCAAAAACAAAAACACCTTAGCATCCCTATCACTTAACTATCAGAGACAAAGGATCTATGATTGCTATAATAGGCATTAAAGCCACAATGACAATCAGTGTCTACATCCACACAGATCTGCGGCAGTGGCTAATAGATCATGGTATTACTAGGGTCAAGATAGATGAAAGACCAAATAGTTGGTACTCAACTTGTCTAATAAAATACAACTGATAGCTGGTGAGTAGAGGTTGATGTCAGTTTCTATAATGGACAATTGAAGCTCCTCACTAGTTCATTGTCACAGAGTCCTTGAAGCAAAAAGCAGTAAATTCAGAAAGTGACGTGAGGCTTAGGGTAAGATCAGAGTAAGGTTTCGCTGGGTAAAGGAAAATGTCTGGATTATTTAATAACAGGAACAGATTCTGAGCTGACACTGAGAAATAATATAGGTTATGATTAATGCTTCTTGTATGGCTACTAAATAATAAAGTGTTAGCAGAAATCTTCTTTAACAACAAAAACACTATTGAATTTAGTTATTTAGTCAACGGTGACAATTTGATTGGTACTATCAATATATGTCACATCCTTTCAAATGAACAAAATACCAAGAAGCACTGGTATAAAGATTACAGAGTTTTGTCCAATATGGGATCTACTGAAAACGCTTTAGGCTCAAATACAGATAATTTTTTGAATTGAACATACTCAGCACTTTAAATTCATCTAGCTGGAACTTTAAGTATGATTTTATTTATGTTAAAATGAAATACTTGCTTCATTTCAGTACAGAGATTAATGTGTTTTCAGTTCAATTATTTTTCTATGTAGAAAGGATTATACATATTATTTACCTACATAACACTGTTTAATATGTGATAGACTACCACCTAAATGCAATGCATATATGGTATTATACATAAAGTGTTATAAATACAGATTAGACATTCTCATCACATTACCCATCTTTTAAAAGTCTCAGTATAACAAGATTTGCTCTAGAGCTACATCGAAAATTTCATGCAGATAGACTATGATAAGTAAGACAGCTACATTTCAAAAGAGATTCATAATGAAGTTATTAGAAAGATGGACAAGAGGATTTTAGGCACAAAAAGTCAACAACATATTTTATCTAGTATATAGTATGTTTGTTAGATAGATGCTAGATATGAGCAGTGGAAGAAATGTTCTGAGGAAACTTCATCCCTTGACCTGAAAAATTAGAGTCCCATGTCCTGGAAGGGGGAAGGGTAGAGTAGGCACTAAATTAGACATAAGCTGGAGGCAAAGATGGTGATAAATGGGTATCACCTTAGAATCCTGAGAGCACAACATCCTTGTGGCTTCCAAGACATGAGGGCTGACAGACCAAGAGCACAGTGGCAGAGTACGCAGTCTCCTCTTTCACCTCTTGCCCCAGGGTAACCCCTAGACTCATTGTAATGGATTTGCATGGGGGTTATTACCCACCCTCCATGGAGGAAGGTGGCCATGATGGTTCCGGTATAAACTTTGTAGAGCCAAAAACTCTCCCTCCCCACCTGTGGGAGGAGTGCCCCCAAATGATTGGAAGCAGCCTCCATTAGAGACCACTCTGTCTGTGACACAAGACCCTGCTCATGTAAAAGGAAAGAATCCTCTGGGGCTGTCTGCTCTCCCACCTTGTGGGAAAGATTTTTTTAAAAATATTTTTATTTATTTTTGAGCGAGAGAGAGAGACAGAGCATGAGCAGGGGAGGGGCATAGAGAGAGGGAGACACAGAATCTGAAGCAGGCTCCAAGCTCTGAGTGGTCAGCACAGAGCCTGACATGGGGCTCAAACTTGTGGAACATGAGATCATGACCTGAGCTGAGGTCACACTTAGCTCACTGAGCCACGCAGGTGGCCCTGTACTGTCTTTAATAAAACTCTTTTAACTTTGGGGAGCAATCTCTAACTCCTTACTGCATGAGTGCCAAGAGCAAAGGCACACCCTTTTTGCGCTGACATGTTTACGTAATAATTTTATTTTTCCTTTGAAAATATCTCCTTCAGTAGCAATATTTTTACTTATTAAAAACAAACAAGTTTTAAATAGATAGGTGTTTATACAGCTTTAACTTAAGATTGTATAATTAATCATGTTGTTGAGAGTATCAGAAATTTAAAAATAATAGTTTCTAAGAGTTACAAGTATCAATACATTCTTTAGCTCAGATGGAAGACATAAAGGCGTTTTTCCTCTTTGCTTACTTTAACTTATTTTTAAAACACTTATTTTCCATTGAACAAGATATTTTACTTTGTTTATTATTTTAAAAACTCAAGTTCATCACTGTAAGCAGTAATAACATTTTGAGAAAGGAATTAACAATTTAACACTTTTAGCTCCTCTTACTACAAAGTAGTTTTTCCATAGAGATGTACATGCGACTTTGCCAACATAGTACATTCCTCAATTCCATAGGCTTTCCCTTGAATCTACTAGTTTCCTAAAATGGAACATGGGCAATGCTTTCGAAGACAAATAGTTCTTTTCCCAAATGGCCCCAAGATGAATTTTGTGAATTAATCATTCAGTAAACAAATATTTACTCACCATCTTCTAAGTATTAGAAAAGCAACTTAGAGTGTAACAGACCAAACTGCTGATTTCAAGAAGTTCATATGTCTTTTAAATAATCTATTAAGACACAGTACTGGGGCTCCTGGGTGGATCAGTCTGTGGAGCGTATGACTTTGGGCTCAGATCATGGTCTCACGGTTCAGTTCGTGAGTTTGAGCCCCATGTTGGACTCTGTGCTGACAGCTCAGAGCCTGGAGCCTGCTTTGGATTCTGTGTCTCCCTGCTCTCTCTGACCCTCCCCTGCTTGCACTCTGTCTCTCTCTCTCTCTCTCTCTCAAAAATAAACACTAAAAAATTTTTTAAAGACATAGTGCTAAGTACAGATATATGCTAATAAAAGATAAAATGTAATGTGAGAGAGGGTGACTTGAGTAGCTGCTCTAAAAAGAACAATTACAAATGTCCTGAGAGGTGAGACCACTCCATGTGTTTAAGCACAGAAAAGCCAGGGTGGAGTACAGTGAATGAGAGACCAGGGAGAGAGGTGAGAGAGATACTCTTCACCAATAACACTTTGGGTTTTATTTTAAGTATGATGAAGATCGGCTAGAGAGTTTTAAATTGAAGGGTGGCATGATAAATTCAATCTACAAAAAGAGCAGAGGGACTAGAAGAGAGGAAATGAGAGTCATTAGCTCTCTTTGCATTTCATTAAGCCTTAAATGCTAGTTAGTTATCTAACTGTCTTAGTCTGTTCAGGCTCCTACACCAAAATAATAACAGGGTAGCTTATCAATAGCATAAATTTATGTCCCACAGTTTTGGAAGTTGAAAGTCTAAGCTCAGAGCACCAGCATTGCCTGGTGAGGGGTCCCTTCCAGGTTACAGACTTTTCCTTGTGTTCTCACGCAGTAGAAGGGGCAAGGGACTTTCCTTGGGCCTTTTTAATAAGGATACTAATCCCATTTCCTTAAGATCTAATCACCTCCCAAAGGCTCCACCTCCTGATATCCTCACTTTGGGCATCAGTTGTTGTTTTGTTTTGTTTTTTAAATTCATTTATTTATTTTGAGAGAGAGAGAGAGCAGGGAGGGGTGTAGGGAGGAAGACAGAGAATCCCAAGCAGGCTCCACATTGTTAGCACAGAGCCTGACTGCTGGGCTTGATCTCATGAACCGTGAGATCATGACCTGAGCTGAAACCAAGAGTCGGACTTTTAACCCACCAAGCCACTCCGGCACCCCTTGGACATTAGGTTTTAACATATAAATTTTGGGAGGACACAAACATTCAGACCACTGCATACTAGAAATGTTCAAATGGTAGGACTAACCTATGGAGAATAATATAACTGATTAGTAAAAATGGAGCAAAAGGTCATGATTAATTAGGAGTAGTGGTAAGTGCTCCTGAACCAATTGCATTTTGCTCAGAAAATATTATCAGTGAAGCTTTGACCTGAAAGTCCCATAAGACTCTCTGAACACTCTACTTAGTTCTAACTGTGGAGAACAAAGAGCCTCAAGGCATTTCATATTTGTGCTTTGCTTGTGAATGAAAATTATACTCACCTCTAAGTGTATTGAATGCCCAACAGAACTTCCCCAAAGATGTGGAACATAATGTAAGTGGTGAAGCCAGATAATAAGGTTGTGAACCAGATTCTTTACAAACCAAGGCTCCAAGAAATTGAATAACTCTCTTTGGTCCTAGGGAAATGCTGATACATTATGAGAGGAGTCTGAAGGATATTTAATGTACTTACTCTTGTTATGGAAATCCTTGACAAATTTTGAAAGCCAGTATTTTTTGAAAATTGTACAGACGAATAAAAGATTGGTAAAAATATTATACAGATTTATATTTGAAATGAAAAATCAGAAGCCATAGTTGCATATTTCTAAAATATGGATAATGACAGCAGTATTTTAAATCAAGTAACAGAAAACAACAAATATACCCTGGTCCCCCCACCCCATCAAATATTTATAGAAATTAATCATAGAAATGTAGATTTGATATGTTTTGATCATCCCTAGAATTTATCATGTCATTAAATTGATTTCAACATATTTAATTCATGCAATATCATATATATGAAGGAAATTAAAAAAAAGATATGCTTTCTTAATTGATGGCATTAAGCTAAAGGGTATTTTGAACTCTAAAATGGTAAGCAGTTCCAAATCAGAGCACTCTATAGTAAAAATGTGCTGTTGATGCCCATTTGTATGCCTGTTTTGTTGGCTTCATAAGGTGTTTCTCTTGAATTTACGATTGCCAACTTACTTATTTATAACTTTTCCACGCCTTTTAAAGCAATGTGCTACCCCACGAGGTTTGCTGTTTTTAAGCGCAGGTAGATTAAATGTTAAATTAGTCCATCACTAACTATAAAAGAGAATCATACTCACAGTACACGATGTTTTAAGGTCAAAAGCCAGGCACTATGAGACATTTTCAGAAAGATGAGAAACTTTTTCTGTTTATGTTAAAGCTCTTGGGTATCATTTCATATATTCTACAGGTTTCAATAAAGATGGTGTGTGAGTTACCTTTATGGGTTACCTGTGTGAGTTACTGAAGTAAACATTTTTTTTTTTTTATGATTTGATACAAAGATCTTTCTTACGGTTTCTCTGTAGTTCTATGTTTACCATTCTTATGCCATTGTGAATCTATATATCCTTTATTTCATCGCTCCCTTGGTGCTGCAGCTTATTTTTCAAGTTAAATAAAAACACTAGCAAAGAAACAAAGAAAGTGCTGTAATCTTCTGACCCTCATGCTGACAGTTCCATATATTTTGAAGTAAATAAAGATATGGAATCAGGATTATGAAACAAGCATGCACTTCAGAGAGATGTTTCATAAATTTATTGCTTGACTGTGTAGCACAACTGTCATAGTTTTTGATGGACAAGGACATATATCTGGAAAATGAAACAAAGATAGTGGCTCACTGTAATTCAAAGATAATAACTACCAGAAGATACAATTGTTCAGCAAATGTGAGATTATTGGTTTCCTAGGGATTTATTAATTTGATGTATTTTAATCCATGCCTGCTGTAAAAGAAGAATATTGTCACTCAGATGATGGGGTCTCACTCATTTTGTAAATCGTTCTGATCATCTTTTTCATTTATATCTAGAATTCATCTGCAGTCGGAAAAGGCCTCTGCCACACAGCAGTCAGTCACCTACAATGAATGTAAGAGCCCACGTCCAGGCTTCAAATGTCACCACATTGCCATCTTACTGTGAATGACTGAAATTTACTTCCCGTTGTTAGTGGTGCTGAAAATTGCCATGGGTTTCTACAGTGTATAATGTATTGTCTAAACCGAAAACATTTCCCAGATTGAATTGACCTTTTAGAAAACAGCACTTTCATCCTCAAAATGCAGGACTGTTGCAATATTTTATTTAAAAAGGTTATTTAGTTATAAAACTTGGAGAAAGGGTAAGGAATTAGAACTGAGTCTATCTCTCCATATAATGTATTGCTGTGAAAAAACACAAAACAAAGACCACTGATTGCTGACCCACCCAAATGCTACTGAGAATAGTGCACTGGGAAAACCACATATTTCCTGTACCAACAGAAAAAAAGCAATATAAGGAGTGAATGCCTTTTTTATTCTGTACTTTTAATTAGTTCGTCATTTTGTTATCAAAGGGGGAGTGGAACATTGTCAAGCCTGTTGGACTACTCTAAACAGAACACAAGTCTTAGAAAACTTATCCACAAAGCAGGGTACTTCCTCATGGTCCTAATGTGAGAGAGAGGGAGAGACAGAGAGACAGAGGGGCAGAGAGAGACAGAGAGAGAGAGAGAGAGAGAGAGAAGGCATAATAAAAAACACATAGGAAGAACTATTAAGAATGTGTCAAAAACAATTATTTCACTAGATGGACAAATAAGTAAAGAAGTTTGGCTAACCCAAGTAATTTAAATGAATCCAATTGTATGTGGTTTCCAAAAGAATTTTTAAAATATTTTAAATGCACTGAATATTTTAATATTGTTTAACTTGTTTTAACAAGTTAAACTATTATTAAATGCCTTTGAATATTCAGAGGATACTTGAGAACTTCTTAGTACTTTAGTACATTTTAATAAACTTTTGATATTTTATAAACATTTTATAAACATAATGTACTTAGTACATTTTTATAAACATAACTGATATTGATCATCATAGTGCTAAAATTCCATTGTATTTCATTAGAGTTTCGATTTCAATCTTTTCAAAAGAATGAAAACACTCCCCTGCCTCATTCTTTGGATTGCATTTTGTTTGATCCTGTGCCCTACAGTGTCATGAATGCATTTGCATGACTATTAGGACTCTGGCTGTTATCCCTTTAGAGGCAAGAGTACACAATACCAATGCAAAATTGGTTATAATGCATATTGTTGGATGTTTTTTGGAGATCATATTACAATATCTTTTTTTTTTTTAAGTTTACTTGTTTATTTTTTGGGGGGGGAGGGGCAAAGAGAAGGAGAAAATCCCAACCAGGCCCTGCACTGTCAGCATGGAGCCCGATTCGGGCCTTGAACTCAGAACCGTGAGATCATGACCTGAACCAAAATCAAGAGTGGGAGGCTTAACCGACTGAGACACCCGGGGGGGCCCCTGGAAGTCATATTACAATATCTATCTAAATTCAATTGGATATATCATTTGAGATAGGCCTTCCACTTATCGAGATTTATTCTATGGAAGTATTCACATGCAAAAAAGATTTGTGTACTAATAAGTTTATTGTAGCACCATATGATTTTAATGGTACCTTCGTGCTATTTAGTACTATGGAGCCATTACAAAATAATCAGGTAGATTTCTGGATGTTTACATAAAATATTTCTAAGATATATCCTAAAAATAAGTATTAAGATATATTTTACATCCATTCCATGGAATACCACTCAGCAATAAGGAGGAATGAACTATTGATGTACACCACAACGTGGAGGAATCTTAAAATAAGTAGCTGAGTGAAAGAAGCCAGGCACAAAAAGAGCGTATACAGCATGATTCATTTGTAGAAATGTACAGAAATGTTAATCATTAACATTTATAATGAAAGAAAGTAGAGCAGCAGTTCTGTAGGGTAGTGGGTTGAGGGATTGTAAAGGTTACAAGAAAACTTTTGAGGCTGCTAGAGATGTTCATTTTCCTGATTGTGGTGTGCACATAGGTTAAGACTGATCAAATTGTACTCTCTAAATGTGTGTGATCTATTGTACTTCAATTAAACCTCAGTAAGACTGAAAGCACAATCACATTAAGAAACCTAACACTTTAGGATGTTTAGCTGTCGATGCTTTCCCAGCTCCATTCCAGGAGAGGAGTCTTTGTCACTAAGGAAGCATATACGAAGGAATCTATTGGGTTTGGAAAATCGTATCATGAACCTTATGCATCCTTTAGTTAACTAGAAACTATAAATGATGGTTCAAAGCTTGATCTTGCCTGATAAAATGCATATAGTCAGATCTTGGTGGTAGGAGAGTTACTTATTTAGATCTATGGCTTACTCAGCCGCACAAGATAGGTTATCCCACATTGCTGTAGGAGAGCATGAACATGAATGGGATCTTACTTGGGAAAGCAAGCCCTTAGCTGGAATAGATGGTGTCAATAGTCCTTTTATCAAATGGGGCAGATGTGGTTAGATTATAAAATAGCTTCATAAGTCCCATCAAAGAAATATTTGAATTTGATTATTGTTTGATGAGGCCCCTGAGTTCCCTAGATGTATTTACTAACTATAGATCCTGTTTTTCTAATACTATCAAACTATACTGTGGCTTTCAAACTTTTTTTTTAAAGCAATAGACCCTTTAATCAAGTGAAATCTCATTCAAAAGATTCACCTCAACCACTGCCTCTGCAATAGATAAATGCAGAGTCTTATGACCATATGTTTATTTTTAAGGTTATATTTTTAATCCTTATAATGAATAATACAACTAGAGAATAATGGCCACATAGGGCCACACAGGGTTCACGGACTATTGTTGCTGATATGTCACTCATTTCTATATCTTGTTTGAATTGCAGTTTTGAGAAAGCTGATTCATAGAGATAAGTAGTTTCCAATGGTATTTTTTTTTATCAGCACTCATTGAAAACTGAATATATTTTTCAATTAAACTGGTCTAGATGCTTGAGAAAATAGTAACACATGCTTGCTTCTAAGTAATTAAATCACTAATACCGAACAACTGATTTCATTATTTACCAGAAAAGTCAGACAAAAAGCACCAAAAATTTACAATCATTCTTAAAATTATCCAATATGAGTGACACAATTCAATGGGCTGTACTTTTATGTGTTATTGCACAACTTTTACTCCATGGTAAGCACACGTAAAGCAGACACAGCTGAGCCTTGCTTAACATTTAACAGTGGTGCATGCATGTTGTAGCTGTATTTTTACTTATATAATATTATGAGTTTATTCAAAAAACCTATTGAAATTGAGAAAGAAAAAAAAAGTTGGATCAGAACAGAGTGACAAACTCAATAACCAGCAAAGCAACAAGGAGTTCAAATACACTAATCCAGATGGTAGAAAAGCTGTGGTAGACAGAATTCTAAGATAACCTCCAATAATCCATGCCCTTGTATAATCTCCTTTCCTGAGTATAGATAGAAACTTTCAATTACTTTTAACCAATAGAATATAGCAAAGATAATGGGCTATCAGTGTCACGCTTATGATACATCAAAGTCAAAAGGTTACAGGATATGAGTGGATATCTTTGTGGATATGAGTAATGTCTGACTAATTGACTTTAAGGCAATCAAAAAATTATCCTTGGTGGGCCTGACCCAATCAGGTGAAGAGATCAGAATGCAGACTCTCCTGACAGTTTTGAAGAAAAAAGCCATCACAAGATATCCATCAGCAAGGACTAAGTTCTGCTAACAGCACATGAGCTTGGAAGATGATCTTGAGTGTCACATGAAACCCTAGCCCCATCAGCACCTTGAATTCTAACAAGACCAGAGGGCCATTTGAGCCTTGCTCAGACTCCTGATCTACAGATGTTGTGTGATGATACGATAGGTTTAAACTACAAAACATGTAGTAATTTGTTTTCCATCCAGCAATAGAAAAAATACGTATGTAGACACTGAAATATAGATATTCATAGATATAGATATCAAATATGGGCTTATGCCAAAAAAACATTTCCTTTTTGCAAAGAGAATAATAGTACACGTTTATGTATATATCCATATAAATCTAATATAATGGTCCTCCAACATATTGCTAGAAGAATAAAAATTCTTATAAATTTGTAGGATGAGAGATTACATTATTAGATTACTAAAATGACCAGAAAAACCTCCTTTAGAGGATGATTGACAAAGCCAGTTGTGTGATATTTAATTTGCATTATAATCAGTGCTTTTTTACAGAGTTTCAATGAAACTTATAACTCATTCTGTGTATGTATTCTCATAAATTCTCTTTTTCCCATTCTCACCCTCCCTGAAACATATACACACACATATGCATGCACACACACATACACGTGCACACACACACACATTAATTAAATCTTTAGAGGAAAGTATGAGATAGATGATGATGATGATGATGATGATGATGATGATGATGATGATTCGCTCCAATTTTTTTTTTCAGTCACAGAGTTGAATCACTGACATTTAGGCAACTGCCTGAGATCACAGAACATGGAATAGCTGGTATTTAAAGCCAATCAAATACCATATGATCTCACTATATGTGGAATTCAAGAAACAAAACAAACCAGCAAAGGAGAAAAAGGAGAGAGAGAGAGAGAGAGAGAGAGAGACAGAGGCAAACCAAGAAGCTGACTCTTAACTATAGAGAATGCACTGATGGTTACCAGGGGGAGGGTCCGGAGGTGGGAGGGGATAGGTGGCGGGGATTAGGGAGTGCACTTGCTGAGGGAGCACCAAACGTCTTATGGAAGTGTTGAATCACTGTATTGTACACGTGAAACTAACATCACACTGTTAACTAACTGGAGTTTAAATAAACAGTAAAATACTACTACTACTACTACTACTACTACTACTACTACTACTACTAATAAAGCCAAACATTCTGCCTTCAAAGTAAAATAAATCTTTATGATTCATACTATTTTTACCTTCTGAATAAACATTTAAAATGTTGAAGAATTTGAAAGTTAATTGTGTTAATTGTGTTCTAACACATTTAATAAAGTGGATGATGGTGAGTACAATTGTTTTAGTCTAAACTTACATTGTAAACTCTAAAGAGTCTGATTTTCTTGACTCCCTTTTAAATTCATACTAACTACAAATGATAATTGATATTCTGGCCCAGTGTTGTCTCTCTAGGTTTACACTTGGCAAACACAGAATTAAAGACTTGACTGCAAGAAAAAAGAGCAGAGAATAGATCCCTTGTTGGCCTAACTCTTGATCTATACTTAATTTTATACTTAAATTTTCTATGCCCCTCAAAAAAAACGTACTGCCCAAAGCACCTCTCATCGTAAAAGCTTTTCAATAGAATTTAGTGGTCCCTAAAAGTCAGCAAATGAAAGCATTAAGACCACCCATGCTTCTCCAATAACATGCTGTTCTTTTAGCCTTTTCCCTATATTGAGGTTGTTTGAAACTGAACCACATAAAACACCAAATGTCATCATGGTGGATACAGAAAGAGAGAGAGAGAAATTAAAATGATCTATTATAAGATCATTTAAAAGCTCTTGTATGGCAAGGGACAGAATATCACTGTCCCTTGACATACAAGATGTGAGAGAGAGGAGTAAGAGAGTTACATCTCCAATTATGTCATTCTATTCTATTCCAGTACTCAAATCCTAAGCCTGTCCTTATTTCTGGATACAAGTGAAGGAATTTCTGCATACAATTTTCACAGAGGACATGATAGGTTTTTGAAAAGATTCCATGATATGATAGGTTTGGAAGTCTTTTTTCCTAAATAATTATTTCCTAAATAAATGAAATCACATGGTGGGAAATAATCATATCCAAAACGCTTTAGAAATCAAAAGGCACATCAGAGAACACGATTAATTAACTCTTTCAAGCCATTAGTTACCCTGTCACTGTTGAAGTGTTCCAAACAGCATAATCATCTACTCATGTTTCCTTTAGGGACTTGAAAATCAGAGAAGCATTAGTAAATTGAAAGGAAAACAAATTGATAATGATGAAGTACAGCACAAAAAAAAATGATGAAATGTTAAAAACTAGAGGGCAGTTTCTGTTTTATTCCATACACACAAAAAGGAATTTAAAGTGAAAATTCTAAGTGTTTGGAACCACACTTGACATCCCTTTTACTTCACAAGATGCTATTGTATGTTATATTGTTCAAGACTGCTTATATGCAAAAATCTTTTAAGTACATCTTTGTTAGGCACACTGTTTTGGGTGTTGATGCTTTTATGAGTGTAGGTGTTATCTCTCAACAATTTTAAAGCTTTCTAAGGGCAGGGAAAATGGTCTCTGTATCTGTGGTTATCCCAGTACCCTGCACAGGGCTTTGCATACAGAGAAGCTTAATCATTAAGTATGTACCTGTTATTGGCTGGCTTACATTTATCTTCTATATCCATTTGACCTTCCATAGGCACAACATCTGATAACTGGCCTAGCACCTTTATGTTTCAGGAAATTTCAATCCTTAGTATACAGTTCCATCAACTCATAAAAAAGCATTCACATTAAACCAGAACGAGGTATGAACACTTGAATCCTTCCAGTCTGCACTCTCGTGCTTCTGGAGAAATGCTTCTAATCTAAGCTTCTCCAGCAGAGCCCAGGACTCATGTCCAACACCAGCAATATACCCTCTTCCAGACTGTTATGCTCTGCAGTTACCATTAATTTATTTCAAGGCCAGACAATCGTTACTGCTGCAGACAAAAAGGTGCCCATCTTACCGGATAAAAAAACCTTCTAACTTAGTGTAAAGAGTGTGTTTATATTACTGACAAAAAATAATTTCCATTAATGCATCATTTTAACTTGCTTTAATATTTTTATTTAAAAATTACAGAAATTATTTAAAAAGGAATACACCCTATCGAATAATGGCAAAGTTAGAAAAATTTTCATAAAGACCACTACCTTTTTCTACTTTATTTCAGTCTCCTTTTAAATTAGGAGTACGCTAAATCTCAAAGAGAGAAGTGCAGGATGAATATCATTCTGCCTTTCTAGAACCAGATGTAAATCTCTAAACCATAATATTAAGAAGAAAGCTATTTTATAAAAAGTTTCAGTGGGGCATACCAAAGTAACATTTAGTTTTCTAAAATTACAAGGATAAATGGGACAAATTTGCATTTCATACAAGAGACACGAAAAAGCAGGGCATTCTGTTGTCTTTTATTCTTCCCACTTTACCCTGAGATATGCTGGCACTTTATTTATGTATTTATTTAATATTTTTTAAAGCTGAAAGACAGCAGTATGAATAAATTTTAAAAAATACAGCAGCCAATGAATTTTATTATAAGGAAGAATTATTTCTGTTTTCTAGAGCTTTTTAAAAAGGTTAGTTAATATTTACAAAGCAAGAGTTTAATGAATTATAGATAACAGGAGAACAGCAATTTAAGTGAAAAAGACCACCAGTGTAGGAGGAACAAGTTCAAGATGAAGCCTCATTCTAGATCAGATAAATAAGCCCAAAGGTAAGTATTCAAAAAGATTGTTGCCTTCATTCCCTTAGAAAATATTTTAATACTCCTATTATTTTCTAAGTCCCAGCCAATCTCTTTTCTAGTATAACATGAATAAAATTTTTCCTTGCTAATTTTACTTTCATTAAATTAAATGCATTCTATCCTTCCTTTCTGCTTCAAAGAATCATTGACACCTATATTAGATGATAAAAGAACTAAGTTGTGCTACTCAAATTTTCACCAACTCTTATTTCTCTCTTATTGGAATTGTAAAAACTCAAATGTTTCTAAAGGAGAAAAAAATACAGTACTTATAATATTTTGGCAGATCAACATTACTAGGATCTATTATTATAATTTTACCACTTGGACCATACCTTGTATCATCCTCACTGCTCTATACAGCTCTGAATAAATGTTCTTATCTCATCTGTGCTCTTCTACCTGTGACCTAGACTGAACTCTCAAATTCCTTATTCTTTCCTAAATTTACATCTGCCTCCTATCCTAATTTTTGACTCTCTCTAGGATGTGGGAAACCTGACAGTAAATCATTTAGCGTCCCTTCAGGGGAATCTCAGACAAGTCTTAAGGAGTCAGGTGGAGATGTACTGCAATAGAGGAGCAAATAATAATATTTAATAATGTACGACTGGGATAGTAAGATAATATTTGAACATAAAGTGACTGAGGGGGCAGTCTATCTAAACCATGAATTAACATTTTCCATATCCTCTTCCTGTGTTTATTTGTAGGTTGGCAGAAGCTTCATTATGGAATTGTAGGGTTTTTTTTCTTATTGTTTGATGTAATGTTT
The DNA here is from genome assembly GCF_027475565.1 of Acinonyx jubatus. Classification (NCBI taxonomy): domain Eukaryota; kingdom Metazoa; phylum Chordata; class Mammalia; order Carnivora; family Felidae; genus Acinonyx; species Acinonyx jubatus. The sequence goes on along the minus strand of NC_069380.1, from coordinate 31,127,694 downwards.
TATGAAAACATTACTTTGTAATCAGACTCACAGCTGCATACTATTAATTTATGTAATAAGTAAACATAAGACTATCAAAGCCAAAAATAAATTTATGTATCATATTTAATTGATTTCTTCTGCAACTTACCTATAGCCCTTTAAATTAATAATCCAGATATTAGACCTTCATATCATATTCTAAGACTGAATCAAATGAAGATTTCATTTCACCTCTTTCTCTTACTTCAACATACTCTCTACAAGCCTGTTTCCCAACCTGTGGAATAAGCAAGATAAGATGACAGTTCCCTCTGGAGGGAGTTCCCCCTGCCAGAGCAATAAAAACTCTGATAGCAAAGATTAAGGTTTCCGACCCCAATTGTGGCATCTTAGCTTTTTAGAGAGCCACTGGAGAATGGCTTTGAACCTGCCCTCACTATCTCACTCTCTCTCCTCGGTGCACACGGCGTTCCACAAACATTTTGAAACTACAAAATCTCTCTTTCAGAATGGAGCTCTAGGGATGATTTAAATCTTTTGACCCACTGGCAAATTTCTCCATCCTGGAGGATTAATTGACCGTTCAATCGATAAAGTTTTGAAGACTTGAGGGAAAGTAACAGATGTCCATATGGAGCACATAGAGAGCATATTAAAGGGAAAAATGTAGGTTCTTATTTAAAAGAGGTTACAATTGAATCATGGAAATAAATGATACATACAATCAGAATAGATATGATCATATTAAGAATTAACCGACTGTTGACATATTCATCAATTTCCTGTTGAATTTAAGATACTACGTTAGGTACAAAGGTGGATTAGGCAGAGAGCCTTCTTCCATGGATCTCTGCATTAGAAATAGGATATGGATAATCATGTATAGGATAGAATATAGTCAATGCTAAGTGGCATAAAAAAGGTATGAGAGGCACATAGCCAGCTCAGTCAGTAGAGCATGCAACTCTTGATCTCAGGGTCATGAGTTCAATGCCCATGTAGGGTACTTAGTTAAAAAAAAAAGTAAGAATTGGCATCATGGAAGATCACAAGAAAAAACAATTATTTTCACAAAGAAAAATCAAGCAAGGCTTCCTAGAGAGAGTAGAATTTGAACAAGATTTGAAGAACTGAAAGAACTTAACTATGGGATATGGATAAAGAAAAGTCCACTCACAAAGAGAAAACCAAAATGTGGTAGGAATAAAAAGGGCTTGAATGCCAAGAGTTTTATCTTAATTCTGCAGAACAGGATTTCCAAAACTGTTGTGTAGAAGAACAATCCATGTCCGTTGAGATGAAAATGGATATTCCCTCACAAATAAATAGAGGATTCTCTAGAAGAATTACATTGTGAAAGATCAAATACTCTGTAGATCAAGAGATCAACAGGGCTAGGGAACATGGAGCAAAAAGTATTATGATGACCACTACGACCACTGCCACCACCAACATGGTTGTCCCTCCTAAGCAGAAGCTGAATCCAGTGGGCTGTGAGGGTGAGACACTGCTGGGTTACAAGAAAGAAGCCTGAGTGATGCTGTATCTTGGAAAGGTAACCAGCAGTATTTCATATAAAAACCAGAGTAGATTGGGTGATTTTTTTTTTTCTAAAATAGAGGCTGCATCGTGTCATTTTTCTGATTAATACTTTGCAGTGGCTTCTCAACTCAGAGTAGACCAAAATCCTTATTCTGACCTTAAGGGTCTAGGTCTTATTTATACTATCTACTGATCTTTGTCACCTGTTCTTTCTCTCTTTCACTGTCTCTCTTTCTCTCAAAAATTCTGCTCCACCCACACTACTCTTTTAACACAGAGAGCACACTTATACTCTGCCCTGCTATTCCTGTTCCAAGCAACACCATCTCTCAGATTTATGCATGTCTCACTCCCTCATTTCCCTCAAGTGTCTGCTCTAATTCCCTTAACTTTATTATAAATAACCACTCCATGGTAACTTTCATCCAACTTTCAATCCTCCTACCCTGCTCAATTTGTATTTACCACTTTTACCACCCTAGACTATATACTATACATCCATGTACTCTACATTTGTTTATGTATTTGCTGTGTTTCCTCCACTAGACTGGCTGTCCCAAGAAAAAAGAGACAGAGCAACTTATGCATTCCCAGTACCTAGAATAGTGCCAGGCATGTAGTAGTTACTCAATAAATAGGTATAGAAAGAAGCAAATGGAGAGAAAACTAGAGGTGTGGAGACTGGTTAGAAAGTGTTTTGTAATAGTGAATGTGAAAGACTTTAAGGGCTAAAACTTGGGAACAGAGTAGACAGGAGAAATTAACACTTAACTCCAGTTATTTCAGGCATGGATCATAGTGGTAAGGGACGGGCTGTGAAGGCAGGTGGTTTTTGGTTCACATCCTAGACTCCCAACTTAGTAGTTGTGTGGCCATATGCAAAATGCTTCATCTCTCTGCACCTCAATGTTCTCCCCAATGGAAAAGGGAAAATGCCCCCTTTTCAAATTGCTATAAGTTATACAGATATTGAATGTTTAAAGTATGGCCTTGGTGATAGCATTGATATCTTCCAGTGCCACATATTTCAACATATTTTAAAAATAGGATTAGACGGTTTATCTGTATGGAGTCTCCACATGGAGATTTTTTTAAATACTATTTTTAAATTAAAAAAAAATTTTAAGCTTATTTATTTAATTTTGAGAGAGAGACAGAGAGAGAGAAAGAGAAAGAGAGAGAAAGAGAGAGAGGAGGGCAGAGAGAGAGGGAAAGAGAGAATCCCAAGCAGGCTCCACACTGTCAGCACAGACCTGATGTGGGGCTTGAACTCACAAACCGTGAGACCATGACCTGAGTGGAAATCAAGAATTGGATGCTTAACCAACTGAGCCACCCAGATGCCCCTTCACAGGGAGATTTTAAGTTGTGCAAAATAATGCATACCCTTTATAACTTTTCTATTGTACAATATTCTTAGTATGGCCCTGTTGCCGTTTTTCACAGGATACTGAAAATAATGTAATAATAAAAACTCCCATTTCTTGGGGCGTTTGGGTGGCTCAGTTAGTTAAGCATCCAACTTCAGCTCAGGTCATGATCTCACAGTTCTTGAGTTTAAGCCCCACATCAGGCTCTCTGCTGTCAGCAAAGAGCCCACTTTGGATCCTCTGTCCCCCTCTCTCTCTGCCCCTCCCGTTTGCATTCTCCCTCTCTCTCCAAAATAAACATTAAAAAAACTCCTCTTATTTCTTGAACATGCATGATCTGATTTTAATACTGACCAAACATTATGAAGTATATTTATATCTAATATGTTTACTATATTAGAAAGCAGGCTCAGAGTGACAAAGTAATTTGTCCATGGTCACACAGCATATAAATGAAAGAACTGAAATTCCAATTAAAAACTTTTTGGAAAACAAATTCATCTCATGCTGTTCATGCTATTTTCATATACCTACTATGCCACTTTATAGTTCCCAAATTGATAGCATTTCCCCCAAGTGAGGTCTATCTCTGTCTTATAATAAGTTCTCAAAACTACAGCTTTCCCTTTGCTTACCACATTTTATACCACATACCTAAAATGGTTATTCATGTTGCCTCTTTCTTTGCAGACTTTTAATGACTGCCTACTACACTTTGATCCAAAAATAAATGTTAGATTATGACCTTTGAGTGTTTACTCCAAATTGTCGTTTCTCCTTCTTATTTACCATCTAAGTTTATGACCCTTGACGCACAGCTCTCCAAACGTTTCTGCAGCTCAGAACCAGTGGCTCTCAAAATGCAGACGGGCTTAAGTAAAGAAGCATAAATTAACATAACTGGAAGATTTTTTTTAACTCAAATTTCCAACCTATTTCTTCACAGACATTCCCAGGCCTCGGACTTCAAGCATGAGTATTTTGGAAACCTCTCCAGCGACTTGGATATACTCCTCACTGCACACCTCATGGCTAGAAGGGACCATCTGGGAGAGGAAGGTTTTTTAGTTTTCTCCTCAGTATCATCTGTGCCTAGCATGATACCCATGTGGTGGTAGCATGAAAGCAAATGATGTCCTCTTTCGCTTGGCAAGAGAGAAACAGAAGAGAGAGAAAGGAAACAAAGCTCTCACCTGTAAGACAAGAAGACTCATTAATGGATGAATCAGAACTAGACTTGAGTCTAAAAGAAAATTTTATGTGCATATACAACTTCAGAAGGGGGGATAGTTTTCTAGGAAATAGCACGCGCAAAATACATACAGATTGAGATAACTATTCCATAAAGAATAGGGAAGAAATTCGTGTGATGGAAAAGTTAACAACACATGTACATTTTATTAATTTAAATAGGCATGTTGGTACCAAGTATAGCTTTTCTGCCATTCCTTTTTCTAGTTCAGATGTAGCATCATGAGATTTGAAGCTGGATGATTCCACATTCTAAATGTTTACAAGCTAAAATACTTTAAAGAAATTCACATTTTTCATGCTACAGTGTATTGATTTCTATCTCAATGAAAGATAAAACTATTTACTAACTACCTTCTTGCACAAAGCTGATCTTTCTTGTCTTTAGATGATTCTGTATGTTTTGTCTGTCTGAATTGGCTCCCACTCACCTGGTCTCTTACTACAGAATTCAGCAAAGGCTTTACCTCCTCACTAATTTGCCCCTGATCACTGTACCTTGGATTAAAAGTCTCTTATACTCTAATAGCATCACATTATTTACCCCCATTACACTAAATTATATATTGTATTGCAATTATATATTGTAAAGCAATTGCCAGTTCACTTATGTGCCTCAGCCATTAAGCAATACTCTACTTGAGCTTAAGACATTGGTTTTATTAAATTTGAATCACTCATTTTACTACTCAATGCATAGTACTTTCAATTGCAGGCACCAATTTTGAGGAGAGCTCAGTATCCGTAGTTTAAAAATCAAACCTAAAATCTTGTTGCCATGGGTTAAAGATAATGGGAATCTTGCTGAAGGAAAATTGTGGGAAATTAGTCCCACTCTGTTAAATAGAGATGTGAGAGAGACATCTCTCTGATGTAGCCATCTGCTTTGATAAAGGAGTTGAGAACATTCTTGAATATATTTTTTAGAGATATAAGAAATAGAATATACAAACAAAATTTTAACGTTCATTCTCAATTTCTACTTATATTTTAATGTTAGCTTTTTTTCAAGGAGCTAAAATGTTTTTTTTCTTTTCTTATCATAAAACATACATATTCATCTAAATTTATTCAATGTTTATTAAGAAGATATTATGCAGATCGATTGTGAGAGCGCTCATCTTCAGATGAACAATTCTTCCATGTTACAAGAGGATCCAGAAACTCATGAAACAAATTTATACAAATTATTTGAGATAAAATTTGTCTCAAAAAGAAAATACATTTTTTTCACTTAGTTTAAGAAACAAAACAAGATCAATGAGCCACACGGATACATCATCCTGAGTGTCTCTGAAGGATGATATGCAAGTTACACACAATGCATTGCTGTCTTTAGTTTTAGTGTTTATTTCTTGATATTTTTCTTTCTGAACAGTTTTAGTTCCCTATTTAATAATACTATTGGAGCCTGTTACAGCATATGGATGTTGAATTAAGTTTGTCTTATTATGGCATCTAATTTGATACAGAGACTTTAAATAAACTTTTATTTATTTTATCAGAGAAAAAGAGGTATAATACAGAGCCTCCCCAGCCACCAAGCCCACCTCCAAGGAAATACTGCGGATTAGTACTCACTTGGTTAAAGTCAATTACAGGGGCAGCAGTTTATATGCAGGAAAGTGCCAAGCTCTAATAAAGGCACTTCCTAGGTATGATAATTATAAAATTAGATGAAAACATTTATTAGGTTCACAGCAAATCCTTTATGAAACAGAAGATACTGGTGCTGAAACACAGCCAGATTTGGTAACAGCATGCAAACAACCTTCAGAGTCAAAAATCATTCAAAAATGTCTAATCCCATAACTGTATCAAAGCTGGCAGGTGCTCACTACACAGAACATTAATTTGGGAGATTTAGAGGGGATTTTAAAGATAACCTTCTGTGCCAAATATGTTAAGAGCAATGTGTCTCAGGATAAAAATACTGAATATTTCATAATCTGTAAGAAGGATGAAGATACAAAATGTGAGCGAGAGGATATTTTCAACCCCTGAGTAAATTATACAGTGTTCATTAGGTTTCTCTGTTTATACTGGTGGCGGGGATCTGTGCAAGAGCATGCAAATAAAATCACAATCGTTTCAGTTTGTATATAATAAAATCACAATAATCAGAAGGGTGGATCACAACCTGAAGGTGTTTCGTGTACAACAGTAAAAGCACAGTCCTAAGAAGTAGTAAGGAACATCTTTGATAAGGACTTTGAAGGGCAATGTTGGTAAAATCCTCTGTTCTTGCATCCTGAGTTTCTCGGCAGTGCATTAAGCTGAGTCCTGTCCTAGCAAGCTTCCCAGTGCTGTGCAAGCCAATTTAAGGATCTTATGTGAAGCCTCCAACACTTACCTGTGTCTTCCAGTGAGTTCTGAATCACTACCTTAATCAACTAAAATTCAGCAAGGGACGAGGTTTATAGAAGAGCGAGAATATATACTGAACCAGAATAAATGACCAAAATACATTTGATCTCACAAAGAAATGTCAAAAGTGACATTAATCTGATTTAAAGTTGTAAGACTTTGTGGATCAAAGGGGTAATGATTTTCTAAAATTATATTATCCTTTAATATGTATTCTTGGTTACATGAGCTTGAAAACACCAGATTAAAAATGTCACACAGGAAACCTGCTCAAGAAGGAAGACCTAGGGACAATATAACATTGATTACTGTTCCATGAAAAAGGAGCTAATAGTTTAGAAAATATGTCACGTTGCTTTTTTTAAATGTGGACAAAATATTGTCTCATCAGAAGGACATTAGAAAGAACATGATTACATAAATCAAAGACATTGATAGAAAAGGTATATATGTAACTTTACTGCTTATTAATCTTCTAATGTTCCCAAAGTAGACCAAGGTGAGTGAGTGCATCCAAAAAAAGTATTCTTTTTATTTAATCAGGCTAATTTGGACTCACTTCTGTGATGTACAATCAATCATATATAAGGTCTTATTTCTATGTCAGCTTTACTTTCTTCCTTTTAAGCCTACGAAGTTTGATCAATTTCTTCAGCCACGTCTTTGTTAATATTTTCAATTCCATTTTCAATTTCCATTTTTGAACCCACCTAACAAACCAAAGCTGAAGCAATCCAACAGACTGATTTCTTTGTTCCTATACCTGGGCAGTTGAATTCAACTGGAGAAAATCACAAAATCCTCAGAAAATTGCCTCTATAAATTAATGTTCTCTGAGCTCAATAGGACCATTTACCCTGCTCACCAATTCTGTGCTCTGATAAGGTTTTTCTCCATTTTCCATAATATCTAATCAAACCATTTCTTACCTCCTCAAATGCCCTACCCTAATACCTTCCCACTCATTCTCAGCAGAAAATCTTGTCTCCCACTTCGTAGAAATATGAAAACACTCAGATAAGAACTCCTTCAAATTCCTGACACCCCATCTGCAAAAGTGATGATGAATTATAACTTCTTTCTCTCATGATGATAGTAAATGTCTCATTTGACTGAAGCTAACTCCTCCACTTGTTCTCTGGATCTCATAAATGCTACCTCAAGAATTTCATTCGCTATTAGACATTATCCTATTTTCCCCCATAAGTTCTCTCTTTATCTACTTGTGTTTTTTGAGAAATCCTCATGTCTTTTCTATTTGTTTTTATACTTCAAGCCTTCTCTAGTTTTATTTCCCTCTCTATTCCCTGGCATTGCCAAGATTCTTGAAAAAGACATCCAAATCCCTATATCTGCTCCCTCTTTTTCCATTTATTGTTCAGATCATGGCAATATCTATCTCATGTCTTAGTCTTCCACTGAACAAGCTTTCAGAAAGATGATTACTGAATTTTTGTTGCAATGAATTCTGAATTTTCATTTGTTATCCAGGGAGTGTTTAATATTGTAAACCATAACCTCCTCATTGAAACCCCAAATATCCTTAGCTTTCTGAATGGGAAGCTCTTCTGGTTCTTCTCCTATCCCCTTCCTTGATTGCTCCTTCTCAGCCTCCTTACGGATTTGTCTTGGATGAACTCGTCTATTCACATGCCATGCTAACCTGTGTGCTGATGGCTACCAGAGTCTCTGCACCTGTTACTCATTCAGGCCACCTGACTCACTGAACACACTTGTAGCATGGAGTTCTGTATGCTCCCCTATGAAAAGACAAAAGTGGAATGTCTAGATTCATTTCTAATCAGGGATCTTCATTTCATTATCTCCCACAAAATAAATTTGTATGCAAGCCTGAAGCCTAAGATTCCTCTGGCAGTATGATTAGAGAGATATTTTGTAGTATTTATCTTGTCTTTGTGAGGTTTGAGTGATAAGCAAAAACTTAAATACTGAAGGCAAAAGTTTAAAATACAAGAAAATACAGGAGAATGACTTCATGATCTCCTGTCAGGGAAGATAATTGAAAGATCTGTTTTAAACTAGGAACATACATTTAAACACTTGTAACTGGAAAAAGATAAGTATCTAGAATTTATAAACTTGTTGAATATATAAGCAAAATAGACCTATCAGGCAAAACATAAAAACATCTTTCAGAGAAAAGACAGGGTAAGATTCAATTGAAGTTTTGAAAGATGGGAGAGGTTTTGGAATAATCACTCAAAAACACCCATTCATAATCCCTGAAACCTATGAAAATATTACCTCACATGACAAAGGGCCTTTGCGGATGTGATTAAGTAAAAGATCCAGAAATCAGACATTATTCCGGATTATTCATGTATACTCAATGTAATCAGAATCCTTAAGAGTGGAAGAGGAAAGCAAAAGAGAGAATCAGAGGAAAGTATGAATCTGGAAAAAAGGCACAGAGGGACACAGGTGCGTTGGGCTAAAAATGGAGCATAGGGAAATGAGCAAAGCAATGCATGTGACCTTTAAGGTCTGGAAAAGGCAAAGGGACAGATTCTCCCCTCGAGCCTCCAGAAGGAACATGATCCTGACAACACCTTGATTTTAGTCCAGTTAAGACCCAGTTTGGGTTTCTAACATTCAGAGCTTAAAGATAATAAAATCGAATGGTTTTAAGCCAGTAAGTTTGTAGTCATTTATTATAGCAGCAAAAGAAACATCCATCTCTTTAGATCTAAATTACCTTGGGGAACTTCTGGAAAGACAAAGAGAAAAAATTACAACAAATGCTGCTGCCATCACCGTCATCACCACCATCACCACCACCACCACTTAATTTTGCGGTTAGCTGTGCAGACATTTTGCAAAAATTGGCCACATAAATTTTGTATATAAATTCAGAAAATAAATTCATAGGGCCAGACACATTGTTCCTTGTTGACAAATAAGGAAACTCTGATAAGAGAATTGTCATTTGTTAGAAGCCACACTGCTGGTTAACTTGTATGTGGCTAAAATTATTTAATAATAAAAATGAATTTCCATTGTGAGATCACTAGAGATATGATGATGTGCTTAATCCGTAATTCATTTATAATAGATACATACATTATTATGCATATACTATGTGCTATAATTAATATTGGTTTGAATATAATTATATATATATAAACATATAATTTTATTGAAGGGCTCCTATATGTTGAGTCAACATTTACATAAAAAATTAATCACAGGTAAAAATTCCTCAAAAAGATGGGTCCTAAGTAAAATTCTCAATTAACTCTATAGGACTAGTCTTCAAACTAGAACCACTGCAGTAAGAGGAAAAGAGGAATTTGCAAATAGTTTTTATTCAACCTATTTTATTTTTTAAATTTTATTTATTTATTTTTTAAAGACAGCAAGAAAGCATGTAAGTGTGAGCAGGGGAGGGGAAGAGCAAAAGGGAGGGAGAATCCCAAGCAGGCTGCAGGCTCCATGCTCATCACAGAACCCAATGTGGGGCTTGATCCCACAAACCGTAAGATCATGACCTGAGCCGAAATCAAGACTCAGAGGCTTAACTGACTGAGCCATGCAGGTGCCCCTTATTCAACCTATTTTAGACATGTATTGAATTATACGTGAATATCAGTTTAGTAATTTGAACTGGAACACTATGGAGCAGGGAGTGTAATCCAGGTATCTGAAATATATGTCTCATTTTTGCATCAGACTCAATCACTATTTTTATTTTGTTCCCCATACAAGTGAAATTTTACTGAAGTAACAGAGGGAGTAAGAATAAGATTGAGTGAGAGCAGGGCAGGAAGGAGGAAGGGAGGGAAGGAGGAAGGGAGGGAAGGAGAAAGAAAGAGACAGAGAGAGCCCATGTGTGCACTTGTGTCAGCCTAAGAGGGTGAGTTTGGATTGAGGGAGGAAAAACATGGCAACTTCAAGGAGAAAAAAGTTAAGCTATTGGCAATTATTTCTCTATTGCAACATTTATTTTTTAGGTTTATAAATATGTCAAATCAAGCAACTGAGGAAACTGGTTTACAGATGCGTAACTCTAAAAAAAAAATTAGGATCAAAAGGAGATCAAAAACAGCATTAAAAAGATTAGGTTTAAAATGGTGGATGGAGATCAGCTCTCCATTTCACTGTTATTTACAATCAACTGAGGTCCAATTTCAACTGAACACAGAAACATGAATTGAGTTTAATGGCATGTATGGAAAAAAAATTTGCCTCAAATACTCTAACAAAAAGATTCCAAGAAAGCAGAAATGCCTATAATGGTGTTAGTGCTGTATGCTTCAAAACTGGAATTGTATGGTAAAAGAGAAAGTATATAAAGAAACAAAAGTCAGGTTGGTACTCAGAGCTTTGGTGCCCTAACGTTCAGCCCACCAGTTGTCAGTTTAAAAAGCACACAATCAAATCATGTCTCTACAGATAACACCCGTCAGAAACAAAAATGATAAATTCACCTGAAAGGTACAGGTGAAGTTTAATAATAAATATGGAAAATGCATGTTTTCTTGTATTTGCTTTTAAAGAAGCTGGCAAATAGTTATAAACTTTTACAAAAATAGACTTGATCTAAATTCAACACATCTTCAGCTTTCTAAAAGTTCACATGCTCTGTGTTTATTCACCTATTCTAAACTTGTTTTTTTTTCTTGCATATGCTTGACTGAGTGCTTATGAATTTTTAAGCAGTCAGGATCAAATAAACATTGAAAAGTAAATAAAGGCATTTCTAATACTATCAAGGTGTTATGGTGGATTTGCATGCCAACAAAAGCCCATGAAGAAAATGTATTCTCATCAAATAAGACCCTTTCACAATCCTACTCTCCTCTAGAAGCTTACATTTCATAATTAAAGGCTAGAACTTTCCTGTTGTTGATTTTATAGTATGTGTAATAGAAGTCAGTCCACCTATTCATGTTCCTGGATATTAATAGACTGAACACTTCTAAGTATAGCACATGACATTTGGACGTTACTGTTTTGGCACAGCGACAATTTTGCCTTGCAATTATTCTGTTCAGACCTTGAAAAATTAAGAATTTTATACTTTTTTTTTAATTGCCTTGTTATATACATAATAGACATCTTCACTCCATTCCTGAGTCTCCCCTAACTACAAGTTAATATGTCTCTAACTCAGAACTACTGGGACCAAGGATGCAATGAGAATCTTTGATTACATATGGTGTGGAGAGATGCTGGCCAAGAGTTTGAAAAGAAGCAGGGTGTAAGAAACAGGGCAAGGCTTGGAGATACTGTGAAGTTTAGGGATGTGCTGTTTTTATCTGATGTAATTCATAAGGACAGTTCCTTTACATTTTTTTTTTTACCAACCATTTTGTTACAGCTGCATCAAAACAGCTGCTTCTGTTAGAGACCATCAAAAAACAGATGGTACCCTCAAAAGGTAATTAAGGAGAGTTTAAGGAAGGAGCTTTCACATGTATGCAAGCAGGGTTAAGGGAAAGACTTGGCCTGCTGGAACATTCCAGAAGGAGCAGCCATGCAAATCTGTGACCACCACAGCTCTGAACTCAGAGTGCAGCTATAGCTGAGTTCTGAATCGATCTGGTTAAAAGGTAAGGGAACTCATTTGGATCTATAGATAGAAGGACACTTCCAGGAGCAAAGAGAGTAGTGGAGAGCAATGGAGAGTGGATCTTGAATGGAAAATAAGAATACCTAAGCGTAGTTCTTACTTTTGCCCCTCAGGATACACATTCCTTTGTCTTATATTAGTTACATTATACCTGGTTGGTGTCAGTGTAATCACAATCCTACCCAAAACCTAAACTGAAATACTGGCTGACATCGGTATACTCTTTTACATGATAGAAACGGGGAAAACAGGCAGAATGAGGGGATATACAAATAATCAGTGGAAAACATTGATTATCTTTTTAGCAAAAATAAATTAATTAATAAATAAAAGGTTGGTGCTCTCATTCTTGTTTTTTGTGTTTCTTTTTTATTTATTATTGACAGAGAGAGAGAGACACAGAGCATGAGTGGGGGAGGGGCAGAGAAAGAGGGTGACACAGAATCTGAAAGAGGCTCCAGGCTCTGAGCTGTCAGAACAGAGCCCGACACGGGGCTCGAACCCACGGACAGCGAGATCGTGACCCAAGCAGAAGTTGGATGCTCAACCAGCTGAGCCACCCAGGCGCCCCTGTTTTCAATTTGCGAAATCAGATAGTACCAGGATCACGATGGGCTGTTTGGATGCCATCATCACATAGTTGCCCATGGTCTGGCGTTCATGCTTTGTCAAGGCCCCATAGTAAGCACAGAGCTGCTTTTCAAGCATGGAATATCATCTCCTGAGAAGGACGTGGCCCTATTCCAAAGACTGAGACATCTGCACTGTGATTACCATATTGAGACTTGTCAGAGGTTCTGTAATATCCATATACTCCAGAAACTTCCAGTACATAAAACTCAAGTGACAGGCCAGTTTGCCTGTAGCTTGGATTTGCTAAAGAAAGACCTTATACAGATACTTTCTGGACCCTTTCAAAAACAATGTTAAGTGTGTTCTCTTAGTAACTGCAACAGCTTCTATATTCGAGGAAATATATTATTTTCACTAGATAAAGGTATCAGATAGTTTTAAGATGTTTTTGAACAAACATATTTTTTTTTCTTTATGTCCACCTCTCTTCCTCTCTACCCTCTCAGTTGTTTGTTTCTTATTATTTTCCCAACTCTTTCCTGCAAGAAAGGACCCAGCTCATTTCCATCCAAACGTGGGCAAACCGAGGTCGCCAATACAGTTTGAGAAATACAAGAAATCTGCTCATTCATGCAAGGTAATTATTTCTTTTGCTTTCCGCTCTCAACTATAACTTCAATGAGGGTGAAAGCTGTGCTTCTTCAGGAAGTGACTCTATTTTAGAATTTCATTTTACATCGTGAAGTTCTACACCACAGAATCTTGATAAAGTACTTTGAGAAACTCTTTGTGGAGGAGCAATTTTAGCAGAGGTAAATTCACATTAAGTTTTCTGCAACAATTAGAGCAATATGATTGGCAGGCCTAGGATGGTACGATGTCTATTTTATGCACTGCGGCTTGGATAAAAATGGTCGGGTATGCAATAAGGAGAAGTAGGGGTTATGCTGTGGAAATTTACTTCACCAATTTGAATATTTATCTTATTGTAGGCGTCCTAGGAGATTTCAAGTTTAACTCAACATATGGTCTGTAAATTTTAAATTAAATTTATTTTATAAATTTGACACAATAGGAGTTAAGCTCAAATGAAGGATATAAGCATATGGTGGATTTTCCACTAATTGAGAGCCTTACACCATGAGAAGTAAGTAGAAGAGGGGTTTGGTAGCTTTAGTTTCATTTTTGTGACTATATATAACTGAACAGATTACTTTTATTCTTTGTCGGTTGTTATTCTAAAGCATAGGTGAAAAAAACATTTTTTTTTACTAAAGCACATTTAAGGAAATACTGGTCCATTAAAACAATTTCAATTTTTATATATGCATTTATTTTCATACATAATTATATGCATATATGCACTCGAGTATTCATAAATACATATATTTCTGCTCACCCAACAGTTATTCCTCTTTTTCTACTGCTTTATTGAGGCATAATTGATAAACAAAATTTTAAGATATTTAAAGTGTATGACATGATGATATGTACACATTGTGAGCTATTCTCTTTTAACGAAACAGTACATTTACAAATGGTAAGAATCTCTAAACTCAGGACATCATTGGAGGGAGGCATTTTTCAACCTTCCACACACCTTCTACTATCCCTGCAATCCTCTCTACCCTAGCTCTTGCTCCCATCACACCTCTAAAATCACCCTGAATAAATGCACCGAGGATCTGAATCCCCTAAACGCACAAATGTTTTTAGTCCTAAATCCTTCCCAGCATCTGAATCAGTTGCCAACTCTTTGCAAGAATTTTCTTCTTCAACAATTTTCCTTAGCTTCATTGACACTATTCTCTCATGATTCACTGGTTCCACTTTCCCTTTACCCAGCCTTTTTTTTTTTTTAATTTTTTTTTAACGTTTATTTTTGAGACAGAGAGAGACAGAGCATGAATGGGGGAGGGTCAGAGAGAGGGAGACACAGAATCTGAAACAGGCTCCAGGCTCTGAGCCATCAGCCCAGAGCCCGACACGGGGCTCAAACTCACGGTCCATGATATCGTGACCTGAGCTGAAGTTGGACACTCAACCGACTGAGCCACCCAGGTGCCCCCCAGTCTTTTTACTTACTCATATTTAAACAAAGAACACATTTCTCAGACCTGATTCTCACTCATTGACACAATGAATGCATATTTCTCCTGTCCTGCCACTTTCTACCTAATTGTTCTGAGAAACGTAGACATAAGCATTAAGCTGAATGGTTTATTTGTTGTAAATTAAACATTGAGTAGAATGGTTTAGGGCCATGAGCTTTCCAAATGGCACAAAAATCTTTATTTCTGCTTGGTGAAGTGACACAGACAGGAAATGTTAAATATTCTGCTGTCCTCTGTCCTAGCCTCTTCACCTTTGGCTACGTCCAGGCTCCTTCCTGATTTTGCTAATACAAGTAAGGCCACTGCCTCAAGAAGGAGCTCCAGACAAAAATCTACCAGCTTCCTGAATATCATCGCCACCACGCAGAATGTAAACCTCCAAAAGAACTGTTTCTGAAGTTGCCCATAAATCTCTTCTTTTCTCCCCTAATTTCCTATGATTTCTCACTGGGACCTGTGAGAGGAGAGTGAGTCCTCTCTCAGTGTTTTTTTTGTTGTTGTTATTTTGTTTTTTGGTTTCAATATGGTATCATTTTCATTTCTAGTCTAAAGGTGTTGGGTGTGAGACAAACTTTTCTTCTATTTCTATGGCTGAAATGGGATTTTTCTTCTTTACTGGGAAAAATACTTTTGGTATTTTAACATACATCTTGGAATAAGAAAGCTGGATACCTCTGTTCAAGCAGACACTATTTTGGAAATAATACCACACACTAGGATTTTTTTATTTTTTGATATGTGACTTTTGCCTTTTTTTTCAATCTGCATGCAGAAGGAAATTAAGGGTATCTCTACAATCAATTGTATGACTTTTTATCATCAGTTCTTAAATGTGATTTACAGGTTCTCTCTTCTACATGAGTATAGTCTAGGATGAAACATCTCCCCTCAACTATTTCAGAAAATGTTTTGAGATCCACAGGGGAAGTAGGCTCTATGATTCCTACATGAAAAAAAATTGTAATATTCATTTGGGAATCAATAAAATATGCATTTTGTAAACAAAGAGAAACAGAAAATATACGTTTTAAAAAATATATTTTAAAAATGAGTTACCAGAAAAAAGATAAAATGTAATACACACACACACACATATATATATATGTACATTTGAAAAGAGAGTCGCAATATTTTTATAGAGATATTTTTTATGTTAGAGTAAGTGAAATAAAATTATTTTTACAGGGGTACTGATTTCCCTCATTACTGCCTGATCTGGAAGTTATAGAAAAATATTATTTGATAAGCTGAATCATCTATTCCTATTTCTGCAGATACATTGTAGTTCTCAAGTTTATTATACGGAAGTAAAAAAATGACTCTCAGAGAAAGAGAAATAGCACCTTTTTGCAACCGAAAAAAAAATAACTTTGTGTTGGAAACTGGTATTGCCATTCTAGGAAACTTTAATCCAACTGTCTGTATGTGTGAAATAATGAGCCCAAGAGTCAACAGACATCTTTTTTTTTTTTTTTCTTCCCAATAGCAAAGGTCACAAGCCTTTGGTTGTACACACTGGAACTGTTCAAACTTGAGGGTACATGAGCCTCATTTAAGAAGTCTGTCTGTGTGACAGCTACTGTGTCAGAGTATAGCTTATTTCAAGGGTGAGGGTAGCATATTCAAGTGCTGAGTTTAAACAAGAATCTTAAGAAATATAATTTTATGGGCAATTGCAAAATGACACTTGGCCATTTCAAGTAACGTCCCAGTATAGTTCAACCTCAAGGGTGTATAGTCACTTTAGACATGTTAAATATATTTTCCCCCCAAATTCTGGGGAAACTAATTAAATTATGCATTTATATAGCCATGGAAATATTGTGATAGTTATTTTTGTGTGTGGGTGTGACTGGGTCACAGGTGCACAGATTAAAAGATTATTTCTGACTGTGTCCGTGAGGGTGTTTCTGGATGAGATTAACATTCAAACAGGTGAACTCAGTAATGCTTCCCCAGCGTGGGTGGGCATGATTCCTTCCTCCCTGCCTGGGACATTAATCTTCTGCTCCTAGACTTGGATTAATAGCCTTGGTTGCCATAGTCCTCAGGCCTTTGTTCTAGAATTACACTATTGGCTTTCTTGGACCTCCAGTTTGCAGACAGCAGATTATAGGAATTCTCAGGCTCCACAAAAGTAATACGATAGTCTTGGGGCCATTGCTGAGAATACTGCCACCATCAAGGAGTTGAAAGATGCATGTGTGGCGATTCCCACCATCTCCTCATTCAACTCTCCTAACTGGCTTGTGTAGAAGACAGATGGATTTTGGAGACTGGCATTGGATTATTGTAAACTAAACCAGGTGGAGACTCAAATTGCAGCTTCTATACAGATGTGGTTTAATTGCTTAAGCAAATTACCACATCCCCTGGTACATACTATGCAGTTATTGATCTGAAAAGTGCCTTTTTCTCCACGCTGTCTATAAGGTCTGCCAGAAGCAGTTTGTTTTTAGCTGGCAAGGCCAGCAATATACCTTCACTGTCTTACCTTGGGGTTAGATCAAATCACTAGCCCTTTGTCATACTTTAGTCGGCAAGGATTCTCATCACCTTGCTCTTCCACAGGATGTCACCCTGGTCCATTACCTTGCTGACTGGGCTTGGTGAGAGAGAAGTAGTAACTATGCTAGATTTAGTAGTGATATATTTGCATACCAAAGGATGAGAAGTAAATCCAACAAAAGTTCAGAGAACTTTCACCTCAGGAGCCCTGTGGTATGGGTCATATTGAGATATATCTTCTAAAATGAAGGATAAGTTGTTGGACCTGGTCCCTCCTACAACCAAAAAGGAACTCTACATTTTGGAGGCAACATATTCCTCATTTGGGTGTGTTACCCTGGCCCATTTACTAAGGACCTGAACATCTGCTAGTTTTGAAGGGGGCCCACAAAGAGAAGGCACTGCAACAAAACAAGATTTTCTGTAGCTTAGCCCATAAGATCCAACACACTCATGGTGCTTTAAAAGAGCCTAAATGTCCATCAACTGATGAATGGATAAAGAAATTGTGGTTTATGTACACAATGGAGTACTACATGGCAATGAGAAAGAACGAACTATGGCCCTTTGTAGCAATGTGGATGGAAATGGAGAGTGTGATGCTAAGTGAAATAAGCCATACAGAGAAAGACAGATACCATATGTTTTTACTCTTATGTGGATCCTGAGAAACCTAACAGAAACCCATGCGGGAGGGGAAGAAAAAAAAAAGAGGTTAGAGTGGGAGAGAGCCAAGGCTTAAGAGACTCTTAAAAACTGAGAACAAACTGAGGGTTGATGGGGGGTGGGAGGGAGGGGAGGGTGGGTGATGGGTATTGAGGAGGGCACCTTTTGGGATGAGCACTGGGTGTTGTATGGAAACCAATTTGACAATAAATTTCATATATTGAAAAAAAATAGAGTCAGTTGCAGATAGTCATGTTTTTGAAGCTTTTGGCAAACTGTTTTAAGTGCACTGCAGCATAGGACTTTAGGATTTTGAAACAAAGCCCTGTCATCCTCAGCAAAAAACTATTCTCCTTTTGAGGAACAGCCTTTGCCTTCTACTGGCCTTAGTAGAGACTGAATGCTTAAGCATGGGCCACCACATTACCATGAGAAGTCCCTTCACCACACAGTATGTGCTGCCACAGAGCTCATGGAATTCGTTGGTCTATGTTCCACTCCATCCTGAAGCAGCAACATTGCTTTCCCTATGAATTTATGTTCTGCTGGCCCCAAATCCTTAGTCCCAGAGGGAGGAATTCTTCTACTAGGAGACACAATGATTCTGTTCAACTAAAAGTTAAGACTGCCACACAGCCAGTTTGAGTTTCTCACGCCTCTGAATCAACAGGCAAAGAAGGAAGTTGCAGTGCTCACTGGGGTGACTGATTCTGACTACCAAGGAAAATTGTACTACTACTCCCCAGCAGAGGTAGGGAAGAGAATATTTGGAATACAAGAGATTCCTTAGGGCATCTCTTAGTATTACCACGCCCTATAATTAAGCTCACTGGAAAGTTATAGCAACTCAATCCAAGGCAATACTTCTAAATGGCTCAGATTCTTCAGGAATGAAAGTTTGGGTCACCATACCCGGTGAAGAACCAAGACTTACTGAGGTGCTTGTTGAAGTCAAAGGGAATACAGAGTGCGTAGTGGAAGAAGGTAGTTGTCAACACCAGCTCTGAGCACGTGACCACTAAAGATTAGATAAGTGTTTTCCTTCTCTCTTAGCTTTTTATTATGTGACATGGGATACATGAGATGTATTGACTTTTTAAAAAAAATTTTTTAATGTTTTTATTTTTTGAGACAGAGAGAGAGAGCATGAGCAGGGGAGGGGCAGAGAGAGAGGGAGACACAGAATCTGAAGCAGGCTCCAGGCTCTGAGCTGTCAGCACAGAGCCTGACACGGGGCTGGAACTCATGACTGTGAGATCGTGACCTGAGCTGAACTCAGACGCCCAACCGACTGAGCCACCCAGGTGCCCCTTAACTTTCTATCATTGCAATTAATTGCTGTTAATTTTACATTGCATTATTTAACTTAAGGAATATCAAATTCAGTAAACATCACTCAAGGATTTATCTCCTCTTCTAGGGAAGGGGTTATTTCACTGTTGGTTAACACTGGATAGTTGGAATGTGGTAGGCAGAATTATAACCTTGTTATTTTATTTATTTGGAAAAAAGTATGGTTTAAGGGGATTCATATGAGTTCCAGGTTGACAAGGGCTGGACTTATGATAGTTAATTTTATTTGTCTATGTGACTAGGCCACAGTGTGTCCAAATTAAACATTATTTCTGGATGTGTGTGAGGGTATTTCTATTATGATTGGTGATGATTATGATGATTATGATTGGTAGACTCAGTAAATTATCCTCCCCCAAATAGTGGGCATCATCTAATCCAATGATGGCCTGAAGAGGACAAAAAGTGGATGAAGGATTTACCCCCCTCCTTGTCCTCCTGCCTGATTGAACTTGGACATCAGCCTTCTCCTATCCTTGGACTAGACTATTAGATTTGTTTCTCTGAAGAACCGGGATTCATAAAATATGCAAGAACATTATACTTTTAAGGCTAGCCTAATAATATAAATAGGTAAAAAAATTAAATAGTACTATGGTGCATTTCATGGGAAATTAATAAGATCTCCTGCTTACGGTCATGTACCTGCCCAGCCCCTGACTCCATCATCACTATTGACTTGCCTGTTATTTCAAATTTAACAATTTCAGATCTATTTCTTTGAATTCATTGGTACATCTCTAGCATGATTATTAAAATACAAATGTAGCAATCTGTGATACTTCTCTTAGTAATTATTACCCTGGGAGTAATTACAAAGGGCAGCAACCTCAGAGCAATTTAGAGTTATGGGAGCAGAGGGGTTTGATAGAAATGCTGAGTGTGTGGACTGCAAACGTTCTCTCTATCAACATTTTCCTGGAGACCTGACTCTAATTGTTAAAAACCTGCAAAAGCCATGTCACAAAATGATGAAAAGTGTTCATTCTAGGACCAAATTACCAAATTACCAAGGTTTGAATCTGGGCTAAAACCGTTTCTACTTGTGTGAATTTGGATTTGTTATTTAAATTCTTTCTTACTGTTTCCTCATTTGTAAAATGTGGATGATACTTTACAGGGTTATTTTAAATATTGACTATATTAATAAGCAAAAAATATATAACAGTACACAGCCATTTTAATGAAGAAGTGTTAGCAAGTTTCAAAAAGTAGTGAATATGGTGGATGTTTAGTAATATGTACATGGCTTTAGCTACATATTGCTTAGACCAAAATTTGCCAAGAACATAAAACCTTTATATGTATATTTATTTATTTGTAGTAGTACTTTCTGCAAATGCATTCCTAGTAATAATTTTTCTGGCTAGTTTTACCTATGTTTATAAATTTGAAACTTCTATATACATAAAAAAATCTATGAATACTTACCAAATTATGTTTAAGTGTGCCATTTTAAGATCTCACTATGATTTGAACTCCACAGACTTGTATAAATGTGGGCATATGTTCCCATCCCTTTATGACATATTAAACATTTTTAATTTAAATTTAACAGTTTTCAATTAATTTAGCTCTTATATTTTCATGAAGCTTTCATCTACTTAGAGATAAAACATGTACTCTACATATGTTTAATTATTTCAAATTCCAAGAAATGCATAAATTTTATGGCACCATAAAATGTACTTTTAATAGTTTTTATTATTTAATTATACTGTTCTGTATAACTGAGAAGAAATAAAGCCAACAAGAATAAAAAATTTTCTATCACTTCTCAACCATGTAGGTTTTAATTTTTACTCTTCATCCAGGTGCCATATCATAATTTTAATTTAAAAAAATTCAATAATACACTTACAATTGTTATCTACAATTACTCCAAGGCATTTCTGAAATTGGTGGTGGTTACATGTAGAGTATATTATTAATAATTTTTGATAAAGTTGCCATATTCTATGTTGGTTAATGAGGTTTATGGCTACTTTTTACGTTTATAACAAATCTTTTTCTTCTATGAAATACCATAAGTAATTGTAATGGATAATTTATCATGTACATTTATTTCATATTAGTTTGCTTAGATTACTATGTTTATACTGTGTTTTATACTTTGACTACTTTTACTATATCTATTTTACCATATTGTTGTATTTATATATGCATTCCATATTTACCCCAGTTTTTTCTTGTATTTCATGACTGAATTGTCATATAAATTAACCTCAGATTTAAAGATTTTTCTTTCTGTAATCAGTATTTCTATATCTAATATGTAAGCCTATGTTTTTCAAGATCCTAAGCTAAGGTTAGGTGAGGAAGTGGAGCCACGTTGGGGTGCAGACAAATGGCTTGGGCTGTCACAACCAAGAAGCTGTGAGGAAGACTAGTTAGGCACTAATTTTCCTATTAAGGATATGAGTAAACAGACACAAAACAATTTAATAATTTATAAATTTCATTCATGGCCTGCTTGGATAATCCAGGATAAGCACCTCTTTTTAATAGCCTTAACTTAATCACATCTTTGCCATGTACAATATATTCACAAGTCCTAGGTATGAATCTAAAAAATCTCTTTTTGTGGGCCATCATTCAGCCCACTACATGGAATGACCCCATCAAGCAGAAGAGATATTACATACGGGAAGAAAATCTAGCAATATGTTGTCTGTAAACAATTCACTGAACCAAAAAGGATACAAAATTCTGAAACTAAATTGTTATAGACACAACAGGTAAATATAAGCCCCCAAATAACTCAATATAGAAATTTTAATATCAAATGATATATTATTTAAGTTAAAAGTATCACAAGTAGTAATACTTTAAATACATGTAAATAGAAAATGGATTCAGAAATTACAACAACTTTATGGGGCGCCTGGGTGGCTCGGTTGAGCGGCCGACTTCAGCTCAGGTCATGATCTCATGATTCAGTTCGTGAGTTTAAGCCCAGCATCGGGCTCTGTGCTGACAGCTCAGAGCCTGGAGCCTGCTTCAGATTCTGTGTTTCCCTCTCTGTCTCTGCCCCTCCCGCACTCTTGCTCTCTCTCTGTCTCTCACAAGTAAATAAATGTTAAAACAAATTAAAAAAAAGAAGTTACAACAACTTTAAATTGTTAATATATAGCCCCCAATTTTATAAATACACAACTAAAAAGTTGGAGAGGGAAAAAGAACCATTATAGTTTTAAATTCACCTCTCACAAAGAAATATGCCAATCACATAATAAAAAGAAAATCTATATACAAATATAATAATGTGATTAATATGCTTGAAACCAAAAAAAAAGGAACAGAGAAACTTTCTTAACTTGAACTAGTGTGTAAATTAAAAATCAATAACAAACGTGATTTTTTTCTTTTCCTTTTGTGGGAAGAGCATTTAACATAAGATCTACTTCTTTGACAAATTTTTAAGTATGTGTAATATAGTATTATTAACCCTAGGCCCTATTTTGTACAGACCTCCAGAATTTATCTTGTAAAACTGAAACACTGTATCTTTTGATCTACATTTCATTTTCCCCTCTGTCCAGCCCTTACTAACTACCATCATACTCTCTGCTTCTATGTGTTTGTCTACATGATTAAAAAAAAATTTGTTTATGTTTATTTATTTTTGAGAGCGAAAGAGAGAGAGCATGAGGTGGGGAGGGACAGAGAGACAGGGAGACACAGGATCTGAAGCAGGCTCCAGGCTCTGAGCTGTCAGCACAGAGCAGGATGTAGGGCTCAAACTCACGGACTGTGAGACCATGACCTGAGCCGAGGTCAGATGTTTAACTGACTAAGCCACCCAGGAGCCCCTTTTCTAACATGATTCTTAATGGAAACCTGCTAGAAATATTTCCCACGACATCTGAAACAAGGTAAGAATTCTTACTATTGCCATTACTAATAAACACAGGATTAAAACTTATAGTCAGCAAAACTATCTTTTTAGTAAGATATAACAGTTATAAGGATTGGTATAAAAAGTCAAAGTGATGTTATTTGCAGATGATATGATTATCTACATAGAAAATTCAACTAGATCAAGAGACATTTATAGAACAATGAGAAAATTTAGCAAATAGTCTATATGTAAGACTAACTTACGAAGCCATCTGTGTTTTTCTATACCATCAACAGTCAATTAAGAATATAACAGAAAATGAGATATTATTCATGAGAAGAAAAGACAATACAGATGGATAACATTTCTTATCAAATACTAAGGCAAAACGACAATGCCATGCTTTAAGCAAAATGGTGAAACTGACTGGCATAGGAGCTTACAAGTGAGAGAGAGGCAGAGGGAGATATTTTACACAGATGCATAGAAGAGAAAGTGATATAAACATGGATTGAAGAGAGATGTGGCCATGAGCCAAGGAAAGCTATAAGAGGAAGGAATGGATGATCCCCTAGAGCCACCAGAAGGAGTGTGGCCCTACTGACACCTTGATGTCTTTCATGTTACTTTGAGAAATAATTTGTGAAGTGAGCCCCAGCACCTTTGAAGAGCTTTTTGCTATCTCTTTTCTGTAGGCCAGAAATTACAGTGGGATCTGACTGCCAGTGAACAGTGATCCTTATATAAAATGGGGATAACTGATGCCAGGGTGGCAGGGGACCAGGGGCAGAACTCAATCACCAGAGACAAGGTGGGTCTGGTTACCAGAATGGACAGTGAAGTCAAAGCAGTAACCAGAATAATTGAGAGATAAGGAGTCTATAAAATTCTTGCTTAACAAAATGTAATGGAAAAGGTCTAAACTGAGTAACCTGAATCACTGAAAGAGAATGATGTTCCCTCAAACAATACCCAGATGTGAACCAGTTTATAGACCCAGAACTACTTAAATGAAGAGAAGGCCAGCTTCCTTTGAGAAAGAATCCAGCTACCCTGCTCAAAATGGATACCCTTCATCTTTCTCCCAGTCTTCTTGAAAGGGGAATATGGCCTTCTAGTAGGTTTACTACAAACTGGGGAAAAGGATATCCAGATTTTTCTGAGAATTACTGGACATGGGCTCTGAAGTGATACTAATTCCAGGAGATCCATGTCATTGTGGTTGATTATTCAGAGTAAAGTTTATGGAGATCAAGTGATGAATGGAATTTTAACTCAGTTTCCTCTTATGCTGGGTCCACTGGATCTTCAAGCCCATCCTCTGGTTATTTCTCAAGTTCCGGAATATATAATTGGAATGAACTTACTTAACAACTGCCAGAATCCACACATTGGCTCCTTTACCTACAAAGTGAGGACTGCTGTGGTAGCGCCATGTGGGAACCACTAGAACTGCTTCGTTTTGGGGATAAATAGTAAACCAAAGCTGTATCACATTTATGGAAGTGTTTCAGAAGTTAATGCCACCATTGAGGACTTGAAAGATGAAGAGGTGCTGATACCCACCATATCCCTATTCCAATTACTTTATCTGTCCTGTGCAGAAAACAGATGGATCCTGTAGAATGCAGTGGAGTTTTATAAAATTAACCAAATGGTGACTCCAATTGCAGCTGCTATTCCAGATGTGACTTCATTGCTTCAGCAAATTAACACATCCCCTGGTACCTGGTATGAAGCCATTGATCTGGCGAATGTGTTTTCCTTGATGTATGGTGCTGAAGAGCACAAGAAGCAGTTTGCTCTTTGGTAGCAAGGCCAGCAATATACCGCCATTGTCCTCCCTCAAGGGTATCTCCAGGCCTGTGTAATAATTTAGTCTGTAGGGAGTCTGATTGTTTTTCCTGTTCCCAAGATATTATACCAGTCTGTTGTATTGATGATATTATGCTGATTAGGCATAATGAGCAAGAAGCAGCAACTACTCTAGACTTATTCTTACAACATTTACATGTTAAAAGGTGAGAAATAAATTCCACAAAAATTCAGGGGACTCTCACCTTCGTAAAATTTCCCGGAGGCCTGCGGTGTGGGGCATTGTGAGATCTCTTCTAAGGTGAAGCATAAGTTGCTGCATCTGTTCCCCTTCTATAAGAAAAAAAAGAGGCAGTGGCTAGTAGGCCTCTTTGAATATTGGGAGGAAACATATTCCTCATTTGGGTGTTATATTCTGAGCCAGTTAGCAAGTGGCCTGAAAGTCTGCTCGTTTTGATTGGGACCCAGCACAAGACAAGGCTGTGTAACAGGACCAGGCTGCCATGCAAGATGCTCTGCCGTCAGGCTGTAAAGTCAGCAGACACTGAAGATCAGATTACTAACACATTTATAAAGAAGTGCTCATCCCCACTAATAATTAAAGTAATGCAAATAAGAAGGCAATAGGATACCACTTTATGGACACAGACTTGGCAAGGAAGGGAAAGTCAGATAACAAGTTTTGATAAGGATGGGGGAAAAAGAACTATGACTATCTTGCAGTGAGGAGTGAAGCATAGTGGGGCGCCTGGGTGGCTCAGTCGGTTAAGCATCTCACTCCTGATTTTAGCTCACTCTTGATCCCAGGGTCATAGGATAGAACGATGTTGGGCTCTGTGTTGACTGTGGAGCCTGCTTAAGATTCTTTCTTTTGCTCTCTTTGCCCCTTTCCCCAACTTGTGCACTCTCTAAAATAAAAAAATAAAATAAAATAAATGAGTGAGGCATACTTAGACAATCATCTATCTAGAAAGAACTGTGTAATTATTCAAGTTAACTATACCTATGACTATACCTATTCAAGTTAACTAAAACCTATGACTACCCTATTATGGGTATCTGTCCTAAAAACATATTTGTACTGGTCTGTAAAAAGTGTATTTGCACAGTTATTGCATCACTCTTTCCGGTCAAAGGGGTTGGAGACAACCCAGCCTCCTATCGTTAAGGGAACTAGAGAATCAAATGTAAAGGATGCAATGTTAAAAGCATGAATTTAAAGGTACTCTCAGACGTACCAGTAGATCTCATAGAACATACTGTTGAGAGTACTAGATTAAAAAAATAATGAGCTTCATAGCAAGACCTCATTTCTGTAAATCAAAAATACATACAAAGGAACATGATATATTTTAGAGGTGCGTATATCTAAGGACATACATCAAACACATTCAAAACCATATCTGTGTAAGGGAGGGAGATATGACAGGGGAGTCTGGATAGAGGGGAAAGAAGAAAAATTAAAACAAAGCAAATTATAATTGATGACTGATCATAGTGGGCAATAATCTGAGAATTGATTAATTTAAATGTACATATCTCAGCACAAGTAGATGAGGGAAAGACAGAAAGCAAGATATAAAAACTACTGTTACAGATTTTAAAATTGATAGCATATTTATATATTTAGTAATATGTATTAAGGTTTTTTTAAATGCCTATCATTTACCCACCAATACATTTAGAGCTATTTATCATAAGAGAATAAGGCTCTGGACAAAGCTTGTGTTATGCGGCATTCATCAATGCACTATTCACAAAAGTGGAAGGATTAAGAAATCTAAAAATACATGAATATGGGATTAGTTAATTATTGGTGAAATAAAATATAGAATACTTGAAAGCAAAGGTTATAAATTACATTGTGGAAATACTGACACAGGGAAAAACATACATTTTATTTTTATGTTAAAAATCAGATTACAGGGGCGCCTGGGTGGCGCAGTCGGTTAAGCGTCCGACTTCAGCCAGGTCACGATCTCGTGGTCTGTGAGTTCCAGCCCCGCGTCAGGCTGTGGGCTGATGGCTCGGAGTCTGGAGCCTGTTTCCGATTCTGTGTCTCCCTCTCTCTCTGCCCCTCCCCCGTTCATGCTCTGTCTCTCTCTGTCCCAAAAATAAATAAAAACGTTGAAGAAAAAAAAATTAAAAAAAAATCAGATTACAAATTAGAATATGCAGAATATATATATATATATGTATATAACATGCAAAGAGAATGACTGAATGAATATATAGAAATAAAATTCTGATAGTTTTTTCCTCTGAGTTATGAAACGAAACAAACATGTATTAATGATTTAATAAAAAGAAAAAACAACTATTCTCTGAAAGAAAAAGGACAACTCTTTGATACATATATTTCCCTTCAAAAACCAGTAATTACTCAAAGATATAATAGGTCTGGTTACCTAAATACTTTTATAACAAAGAGTTAATTTTATTTCTTCCAAGTTATTTTCATTACTGTGCAACTTCAGACATTCATCTTTTTAATAGTTTATTAAATACTCACTGCATTGTCTCTTACATCATGTGGATACTAAGGGATAAAGATATCTCTACCCTAGAGAAGCCCATGGTAGAGACATAACATATTTGTAAACAGACAAATTATACAATACTACAAGACAAAGACTCAATATGGAAACGTGGCCCAAGTGTTTTTGAATCCTAGACACACATTATTGTGTCCTGTGTGTCCTTGCCTGTGAGGCAAAATAGTATGGAAATAGAATAATCTCAGGAAGACTAAGGCTGAATCTGAGATAAATCAACCTAGTTGTGGGATTGACTGGCTTCTTTTGGGAATGGTCTTCCAGATCAGAGCATCCAAAGGTATCACTTGGTGAAAGATATATAAAAGTATACAAGTCTTAAATATAGCAAAGGTAGTCACCTGTAGAAAAGTTTTATAAAATGTGCTTTGGTAGAAGTAATACCCAACCAGTTCTTGAAGCTCTTTGGAAAATTTTGTGCTCTCAAGTGAGAGAGCTTGAAAAGGCAAACACAGGTGTAAAGACCCCATACATGTTGGCTGCGGGGTATAAATTAGAGGTCAAGAAAACCCCTTTGCTTTAGGGAATGAGCAGATACAGTGTGCTGAGTACAAAGGTTGGAGGCATTTGGGTTCACCCAGGGACATCAGACACCAGGTCTGTAGCAAAGGTTTGTGTTGATGCTTGTTTCATGATGAATAAAGTTCCAATTTGGATGCTATTAATACAAATCAAAGGACATCAATAAACATGTCTGAGAAAGGTGATTACTTAAATGATGCCCTACTATTTCCACATCTTGAAAAAATCCCAAACCAATGAATGATGCAATCGGAGAACAGAAAATACACTATTTCATTTTTTCAACAGGTTGACAGTAAGAATCACATAACAAAGAGACTCTTCTAAAGGGAACATGTGTTAGAGTGACTTTTTTTTCTAACAAAAGGAAAGTGGTTTTTGCATTTTCTAAGTATAAGATCTTGGCAGTTGATTTGGGCTGTTTTTTGTGTGTGTGATTTCTTTTTTGACTATTTAAGAGGAAGCAATATTTTCTTTTTGTGGAGTATCTTGTTTGTAGCTAAAAGTCATGTTGATGTAGTACTGCAGAATAAGGTCTATGCATGTGTCTATCTCCAAATACAGTTCTAGCCATAATCTTTCAAGTCCCCCTAAAACTCAACCTCCTTCATTGAAACTCAACTCATTGAATTTAACCCTAAAGGGTGTTATCAAATTAAAATATATGCCATTATATAGCATATAAATGTTATTAGTTAATTTTAGTATATGGTCTTCTGTGGGATTTCTAAAATTTTCACTTGATTAGCTTTTTTTAAAATAAAACCTTTCAGGGTTTCAAGATTATTTTTATGACTTATAATATGCATAACACATCTTCAAAATATATTGACTCTTGAAATAATTTAAGATCCATGCATTACATTTATGTCAGTTTACAGATCACACTCAAGTATGCTGATTTCAGAGTTTTCTTTGGCACTTAATTTAAAGTTACAACATTGGTCTTCCAAATCCGACATTTGTATGATTGGTGGATTGCACTGCAATTTTATTGACCTTTACCTTGTTTTTGTGCTCACTGGCTCATCAGATGCCATTCTGTCAAAAAAAAAAAAAAAATTAACCATTTCTCTCCTTATCTGTCAATTAGTGTATCTTTTGCAAGAGGCTTGCTAATCAATCATCAATAGTTCTTAGCTTGGCTGTAGCCTTCAACTCTCTATAACCTTATAGCCTTCAGGGAGCTATTTGTCTTTGCATTTCCTAATCTTGTGGATTTATATACCAGTAGACCCAAGGGCGACTTCTCAGCCCCAAGGTGGGAACACATACTTTCTTATTTCTTTGCCAAAGCTGCCTTTTACTCCCTTTTAAAGCAACCATTACTTTCTATATTCTTTGAGGATCCTTTTCTCAAGAGTGGCTTAATATTTCTTGCTGGCTCTAAAGAAAACCTATTGTTAACCCGCTACTAAGTCCTGCTAGTATAAATTCTGATCACCATGAAGCAGTAGTGAGGGAATGACATATTTATTTTTAAATGGAATGTTACAAATATTCTGGATTACTGAGAATCTCAGCCCTAGTGTCTACTTTCTGATTTCTACTTCACTTAAGAAGATTTTCACTTAAGAGAATTTAGCTTAGAAATGACTTTTGCTTTCTGTATTTAAATGTGAATATAGTGTTTACATTTTTCTCAAGTCTTTTATTTACCCTCACCTTGAACTAAGATTTGTTTATCAACTTTTTCTATTTACCTCCTTTTTCTATGAAGGTTCTTTTACTCAGCAATTGCATGCTCCCCCCAAACAAACAAATCATCCCAGGACATTGAAGGTTTTCTAGGTTCTAACAGGTAACTTAGACTCCCAAGGATATTAAGACGGAGTTATCTCACATTTTCGGCCCTTTGTCTTGCTTATGGCAGTCTTTCATGTCTCTTTCATGAAACTGTAAGCTATGTGACCACAGACATTATGTCTCAATTAGTGCTAAATAACCCAGTCTATGACATGGCACAGACTATATCTATATATAAATATATAGATATAAAGAGATGTATTTTATATACATTTATTGAACAATTGGAAGACTGAACGAATGTACCATCCATTTTGTTGGCCAACAAAAATCCTATTAATCCTTTTACTAAATTTGTTCCATCTTTCTAATTTTGCAGGTTTTAAATCTAAAGGGAAATCACCTTATATAATAAATTTGAGTAACATTTATTTTTAACACATTACTTAATCATAATAATGAAAAATGAAGTCATAGACAGGTTGAATTCTTATTTCATTAGCATGTACCAAACTATTATTCAAATATAACATTCTTACTAATTTTATGAAACCAAAATGGATAATGAAAAGATATCTTCAGCTGTTATTAATGTTCCAGTTACCGAAGTGTAAAATTTTAATGAAAGTCTTCTTAGGAAACTTTATGTAAAAAAAAAAAATAGGTATACTCAATGGAAAATGTGTGAAACATATTTAATGTGTTAAGTAGTTAAAACCAGTCTACTGTCAATAACATGTTTAAAAAAAAAACTTTGAAGTACATTATGTATAATTGAAAAGTTTCAATTTCGTATCTGTGTGAGGAATTCTCAATTATTTTTCATATTTTTAACATAAAATTACTTTGTAAACTCCATTAAATTGAAACCTTTACATATTTATGTTCTTTATACTCTAAAGTTTTACATAAATATCCATCCTCTAAATAATGCCATTATTATCAGAAAACTTCTAATAAAACCTTCCACACAATTATCCATCTACATTGGTCATGCCAACAATAGTTGGTAGGCATTGTAGACTCTTCCTTCCTTCTTTCCTCCATTCTTTGATCCTTTCCTTCCTTCGATCCTTCCTTCCTTCTTTTCATATTTATTGAGGCCCAAACTACTTGGGTTAAGGAACTGGGTAGAATTAGGGATACAGTATTGTACAAAACTGACACGGTCACTAACCCTTATGAATGTTCCAGTTTATAAAGGAATGTATTATGTTAATCAAAAAGCCATACAAAATTTTGAAATTTCCTTAACTGTGCTAAATATTATGAGCAGGGAGTTTCATGGATCAATCAGAGGACATAACAGAGAAATTTGACCTAAATAGAAGATGGGAGAATATTCCCCCCGGGGAACTGAAAGTAGAGCTGAGATGGAAAGATTACAAGTAAACTAGGTGAAGGGAGAGGGAAGAGCACTCCATGAGCAGCAAGCAAAGGGGAAAAAGTAAGGTGACCGCAGAGCAGGTAATGTTTCATGGAGTTGGAAAAGGCCAAGATGACTGAGCTGAAGAGAATGAAGAGAGTGTGGTACAAATTAAAGTAGGAGAGCAAGGTAGGGTCATGTGTGAAACTTTCCACTGCATGCATGTTTAGTATATTACACCTAATCCTCAATAAATGAAGAGAAATTGAACGGCTTTAAGCAAGAGAGTGAGGGACACACATGCGGCTACTAGCCCAAAGGGTGATTTTGTATAAATTAGGAAAAGGGGCCCTTTCTCAAGAACATTTTGCTGACATCTGCTGGGAAGTTGTCAAACAGTTATGTAAACCAGAATAATGAGTGAAGGATTCCCTGTAAAGTTGTTCAAAACACAACCTGCACAACTATCATCACCAGGTCTGACTGGAGAAGACATTGTGAAAACAGCATTATATCTAAGAGAGAAGAGTACAGTAGCTGAGGCTAGAATAGAAGCAACCAAATAACTGAAGGCTATTGCAATAGGGCATGAGCAAGAGTAACAGGTTTGGACATAATATTAGGGATGGGAAAAATGAATTCCACATACAATCAGAAGAAAACCTTAGCAGGACAGCGTTGCTTACAGACATGTGGAAAAGAAGGAAAAGTTGTCCTCATGGACAACCCTTTGCTTTCTGGCTCACATGAGAGCATCTGCCATCATTTATTATGACAGGATACACTGGAAGAGAAATGGCTCTGGGGGAAAAATGAGGACGATCATTATTTCAATTCTTGGCTTGTTAGTTTGGGGAGATTTTGAAGCATTAAAGTGGTGAGATCAAGAGAACAGTGGAAATACAAATGTTGAGCTCCCAGAAGAAATCTCAGCTGAAGATAAAATTGCAAATCTTTGACCTCTAGGTGAAAACCATAGTTGTGCGTTTTGAAGAAACTCCCTTGTGAGAGAATCCAGGTTGATAAGGATCAACCTTAGAGGTTGTGGAGAAGACAATTATCCTTTGAATGTGGCAGCAAATAACCATAATAAAAGAAGTATCACCAAGTCCAAAGAAAGAATGAGTTTAAAGACGGAAGGAGTAGCCAATTGTATTCAGTTCTACTGACACATCATAAAATGGAAAGTTTAGAAAAGCTGTCTCCTCTTAACTTTTTCCAGGACTGTAATTAGAGTGAGGGAAATAAATTGATCTAGTTTGGAGTAACCCATTGAGTGTGCATATAAGAAGTGTATGGCAGCAGGTAAAGACCATTCCTGAGAAATGTGATTGAAAAGACATAAACAGAAATCAAGGAGGCGTAAGAGTATAACAGTAATTAGTGCCTATATATTTCATTTGCCTGTTTTTGCTATTATGTGCATTGAATGTGAGATTTGCCAGCATATTTAAAAGAATATTTTCACAAGTTTCACTTGTTTCACAAGTTTTCACAATATTTCCACAATATTTTCAACCTTCCTGAGTCTTATATTAAATATTTTATATATTGGATTACATTATACTCATTTTAGAATGGCAAATAAATGAAGGTTATCGAAATCAGAAGGAAATAACGAACAAATATAGGATTACACCTTGACTGAAAAACTGTTAGAATGTCAGGAGCAAGAGGAGAAAAGGCAAAGTTTTTATAGAACATTTGGGGCATCATAGATTATTTCTCTCGTAGCAGTTTCTTTTTCTGCAGTCATAAGATATAAGGTTGGAAAAATAAAATAAGCTTTACCAGTTCAAAGTTCCAAATGCCAAGCTTAAAGATGTATAGAAGAGTCAAGAGAAGAATGAGGCTAAAACATGAAAGGTGGGGTGATGAAGAGATTCCTGCAGTTCACACAGCTGTCAAAATCATCATAATGAACCCTCACAATCTTGGTGTAATTCTCAGGGATGCAAATGCTTAGAAGCTGCCAGATCTCCACTCACCTGATGGTGTCTCTGCTCTTGTAAAGGTCAATAAATACTTTTGTAAAGCTCTTGCTGCTACTCCTCGCCCTTCTCCTGTGCCTGTGGTGCAGCCAAAATTATTTAAATAGCTCGTAAAAATTTAAACCTGTACAGGAGTTATCTTAGGCTGTGGCACGTGGTACTCATAAATTTAGTGACTCCTACACATTCTTCTACAAATGCAAATTTAAACATAAAATTTCAAATGTATCAGTTTTCTTTAAATATGTCTTAAAGTATTATATGCTCATTATGGAAAAATGTTTAAATAATAACATTGTAAAGGATCAAAAACTAAAAACCTGTATTGCTACCATTCAAGATATTCATAGTAGAGACCATACATGGGAAGATCTACTTTTTATTCTCAAGGCAATTATATTTATAATGCTTAGATAATAATAAATACAAAAATTGCATCCTAAAATTTTTATAGACATAATGAAATACATGCCCATCTTTCAACAATTATTATTTCTTCTCTCTTGATATAAGCGTGTTTAATATTTTGGTGTATTATAATAGAGTTCTCAGGGAAAAATTATAAACATTATAAAATTATAAAACATAGTGATTAAGAACTTGGTTGTGTTATTAAAAAGAACTTTGTTTCTACTTATTAATGTTTCTCCTTACTAAGTAGCCTAAGAAATGTTTCTTTAACACTCAGTGACTCATTTTCTTTTTTCTTTTTTTTTTTAATTTTTTTTTAACGTTTATTTATTTTTGAGACAGAGAGATAGAGCATGAACGGGGGAGGGGCAGAGAGAGAAGGAGACACAGAATCAGAAGCAGGCTCCCCGACACGGGGCTCGAACCCACGGACTGCGAGATCGTGACCTGAGCTGAAGTCGGACGCTTAACCGCCTGAGCCACCCAGGCGTCCCAGTGACTCATTTTCAATACAGTCGTAGTTCAGATATGAAGACAGCTTGGTTATATGTCAGTAATTACAAAGAATAATTTGACATCTTCTCATTAATGGTATAATTTCATTATCTTTGATTTTATCCTTTTGTATGAAAGAAATATCTCCCTTTAATTTATTACTTATTAGTTAAGTATTGTGCTTTCAGTGTAGACATTTGACAATTATCTAATTTTCTGAATCATTTATACATATTACCTATCCATCTTTATTTTGAGGAGTTTGTCTTCTTCAAATTAAAAGAAATTCATATCCTTTAAAAATTAATCCTTTGTCAGGGCGCCTGGGTGGCTGAGTTGGTTGGGTGTCCGACTTCAGCTTAGGTGATGATCTCGCAGTTTGTGAGTTCAAGCCTGGCGTCAGGCTTTGTGCTGACAGCTCAGAGCCTGGAGCCTGCTTCTGATTCTGTGTCTCCCTCTCTCTCTGCCCCTCCCCAGCTCACACTCTGTGTATGTCTCTGTCTCTCAAAAACTAAACAAACATTTTTTTTTTAAATTAATCCTTTGTCATATGTATTTATATTGCTTACTGTCTTGTTTGCATATTATATGTAACACTGACTCACAAATGTTCCCATAGTGAAATTAAAATATATTTGACTACAAATATATATTTATGTATATATAGTATGTGTGTACATAATTTCTTTTCTTTTTAATTTTTTTTAATGTTTTTATTTATTTTTGAGACAGAGAGACGCAGAGCATGAGCAGGGGAGGGGCAGAGAAAGAGGGAGACACAGAATCCGAAGCAGGCTCCAGGCTCTGACCTGTCAGCACAGAGCCCGACGCGGGGCTTGAACTCACGGACCGCGAGATCATGACCTGAGCCGAAGCCGGACGCTTAACCGACTGAGCCACCCAGGCGCCCCATAATTTCCTTTCTTGAGCACAGAAGGTTCTTCCCACCGACAAATCATATTAATAATCTCATTTGATTTATTGAATGACTGAGTCATTTCATATTTCACTCTCAGATCCATTCAGAATTTCCTTTAGTATTTGGTATAAGTAGGTATCCAACTACATTCATTATCACTTAGGTGAACCATTAATCCAGGAACTTTTCACTAAAAATTTGCTAGAAATTTTAGTTTCCTTTGTCTATTATATACATGCATCTAATATGGTCCATTTATTTTTATTGTTTTTTCCAGTAGGTCACACTTTAATTATTATGTTTTTGTACTATATTTTATTCTCTGGCAAGCCTCTTGATGATACTCTTTTTTCTGATTATCTGATATAAATTCTTGTTCATTTATTTTTCACACTAACCTCAGAATCATTTGTCAAGTTTGGGGTGAAAATATCCCATTGTGAGCTTGAATTGATTTTGTCTTGATTTATTAAATAACTGGGAAAGAATTGAACTCTTTATAAAAAAAGTGTTTTCTCAATTAGTGGCATGCTGATTCTTTCCATTTATTCATATTTTTAAAAACTTTCCCTAGCTAAAGGTTCTCTATCACTTACAGTAATGTAGTACTCTATTACTAATTAACTTTTTTTAATTAATTAAGAATAGATGTTCAGTTTGTCCAATTTTGTTTGGGTTTATTCATTTATTTACATGTTTTCTGAGGGCCAATATAGGACAAGCCCTTAGCAGGTACCCAATATGCACTAGAATTTAATTCACAATTAGTTCCTGCCTTCATGGAACTTACCGAAATTAGGTGAGACAGCCAAAATAAGGTAAGAAATCAAATCTAGAAATAAATGACCCCAAAATTTAAAGCATTGTGAAGGAATAAAAAAATATGCTGCAATAATGATTTTGGTAAAAGGTGAAGAAGAGTAAGTGGGGAGTGTACTCTAATACGATGCTCTGGGAAGTCATTATTTGATAGCACATCTAAGCTGAGACCTACAGTGATTTAACAACAATCACAACAACAAAAACAGCCAGAACGAGAAATGAAGACAAACATTTGAGAAATACGCTAAAAACCCTCATTGGGGGAATAATGTAAGAGTACACCCTTGGAAGTGAAAAGTGAGTGAAGTTGGGTTGTTATATGCCGAGCCAGGAGAAGAGGAGCTGAGTTGGGCCAGGCAAGTGAGGTCTTAGATATTATTTTATAAAACAAGGAAAGCCATTTGCCACTTATGTTTCTAACTCTCCATAGCCAATCATTCAAAGAAGAAAATTAGTTTTGTCGTCAAAATATATCAAGTACCCAACCACAATTTATGACTTCTACTGATACCATCTTGTTCCCAGACACTATGACTTCAATAGCTTCCTCATGCTCCACACACAACAACCTTGTACTCCTATTATCCTCCACATAGCAGCCAGGGGCATTTCCCTAATGGGAGGAGTATTCAAGCGGCAGTGGCCCCCCACTGACCTGGCCTCAAAATCTGCAGACAAATAAGACCGATGTATAGTTTCCGTCTTTTTTTTGCTCTCCACTAATATTAGAATTTTAAACCTATCATAAAATTAACTTGCTTTTACAATATTTTCAAGCTATATATGGATGGAAATTATTTGTTCATTAAGAGGTAGATCTAACTAAAAAGAAAGTCAGAAAGTTTTGAAGTTTATTTGATGAAAATATATTAAAATATTTTGAATTTTCCCTGGCTACTAATCTACTCAGCTACACATACTGCTCAGTAACTTTTGGTGATTTATAATTAATTGTTCACTATAGGGGCGTCTGGGTGCCTTGGTTGATTACGTGTCTGACTTTGGCTCAGGTCATAGTCTCAC
Organism: Acinonyx jubatus; assembly: GCF_027475565.1. Classification (NCBI taxonomy): domain Eukaryota; kingdom Metazoa; phylum Chordata; class Mammalia; order Carnivora; family Felidae; genus Acinonyx; species Acinonyx jubatus. The sequence continues at coordinate 31,090,869 of NC_069380.1, read as the reverse complement.
GGTTCATGAGTTCGAGCCCAGCATAGGGCTTGGTGCTGACAGCTGGAGCCTGGAGCCTGTTTCGGATTCTGTGTCTCCCTCTCTCTCTCTGTCCCCTCCCCTGTTTGTGCTCTTGTCTCTCTCTCTCTCAAAAATGAATAAACATTAAAAAATTTATAATTAAGTGTTCACTATTGAATTCTAGTTTATTGCAATGCAACTCAAGAAATGTGGTCTTTAAACACTGTTTCCGTATTAATTTGGAATGTAATGGCCGTCTAATTTATTGATTTGTGGAAAAACTGTATCCTCTATTTATATGCAAAACTTTTTATAAAACATTTTATGTAGCTATGTAAGTCATTTTATATGTCTATATGTTACTTTACATATCTATTAATGTCAAAAGTTTAATTAATTATATAATTCTAAGAGGTATATATATATATATTTAGATTATTTTTTCTTTAAAGACAGAATAATTTATTCAAGTCTTCTTATTTTAATTTTTTCTTGTACTCATTACATACTTGGCCTATTTAATACCATGCTTTGTTACTTGAGGAAAGATCACCGTAACTCATGTAAAATCACTGGGGCTACAAACTAAACATTTTGTGTCATGATTTTTTTTTTTTTTTTAAGGCATGTTGTCTTAAGTTTCTTGAAACTTCACAACAGGATTTTGTGTTCTGAACTTCTCTCTGAGGGAGTTTTACTTTTTATCATCGAGTATAAATCCAATTGTATAAACATTAATTTTGTTGTGGATATCATCCTTTCCTGGTTTCCATCCTTACAGTAGGCTTCATCTAATTATTATATTGAAGTTCACATTTAATGAGAGTTTTTGACTATGATGTAGAAAAGGAATTTGCTGATGTTCTATTGTCACGTTCCCTATTCTCCTTCCCATCCATGCAATCTGGTTTGGACAGTCATAATTTTGATTCAATAACATAACACCAAGTGTTTTTAAATGAACCTAAATTATGAATAAGAAAATCAGAGAAGATAAAGAGAGACCTATCAGTGGTAATCAGCCTTCCAGAGAGCACCATTCATCGTTTGCCATCGTTCTTTCTTTCTTTCTGTTGTCTCTTAATACAAAGCATATTTTATCATGCAAAATTTTTAAAAGTGATTTAGTAGCCAGTCAAACCGATTTATTATTCATCTTTAATTTAATAAGACACTCTAAATTCTGAAAAGTCTAATATTCTGAAAATGTGGTTTCGGCTTTTTTCCCCCTCTTTCACCATGGCAATTACATCAATATAAACAACAATTAGATGTTTCAACATGCAATAGATGAATTACTGATTCCCATTAAAGTCAGTTTATGACCCTCTTGAGCGAGGCTTCTTCGTTGCAAACTACTGTGAGGCACTATTTGAGACTTTGCATTTTCTGTTTCAATCGTACTTCAGATCCCGTAAGGTAATACTATCTGCACTACTCACACAAATCAAGATAATTCTCTGATATGGGTTTTACATTATAGTTTCTTATGTGCTTATTACTTGGAGGCTGATGCTTCTGAAATTTTTTTTTTTTCCCACTGCAGTGTAAACTGACAGTTTGCCCTGAGGGGTTCTTTCTTTGAGGAGCAATGACTAGAGGCTGTATTTTATTTTTGTAGCCTCAGAACTGCATTTGTAAATTGATTAAACTGAAATGCATATATCTTATAACTAGAAAAGAAAAACAGATTCCTAATGGACTTGCTAGAATAGTTTTAGGCTTTTATTTGTAGAGTTTCATCTAATATATAAATAATAATTGGCGTATCAATTAGGATATCTTAAAAATAATGCCAAATAAATTATGGTCTAATCTCAGGCAACAGGTTCTAGGGAGATATATATACCACAGTACATATATATTTTTTAGGACTCTTCACTTTTTCATTTAAACCTGAAAACGGATATTAACATTTTTGTTAACTAAGGGCTTCCCCTTTATTTGAACTGTCATTCTAGAATGGGGTCAATTAATTGAACCCAAATATATATTTAAGTATTTTCTTGTGCTCTGCACTTGGTTTATACTCACCAACTATAAAATTAGTTATTATGTAAGCATATTTCATAAAATACAAGTATGCAATACAAATAAAGAAGAGTATATAAGTTATATCTTCTCCAGGAAAAGTAGGGAATATACAAATAATCAAAGAAACTGGAATACAATACAATCAAAACTCATTATGCAACTGACAGAATAGAAAAACAGGGTAAATTGGTGGAAGTAAATAAAAATTATTTATATTAATGAAAATCGTAGGGTAAAATCTTTATCTCTGGCACAAGAACATATTAGAATGAACATGGTCAGCCAATGATAGAGGTTCACGCTAGCTGTGCTGCAAATGTTAATGAAGAGAGCTAGAGGTATAAGAGAAATAATAGGTAAAGGAATAGGAAGGAATCAGAAGCCCTGAGAGAAATATTATATGAAGAGCTGCTATAACTTAGCAAAACATACATTTAACAAGTTACATTACAGGAGTTAATTAGTAATAAGAGAAGTATGGTATAAAAAGTCAGCCTATGCACAGGGACTTTGGGAAGCAAGCACTTTCTAAAGTCAATATTCAAATTGGATGAGGATCCAAAAGTCTTTCAAAATATCATTACCACCATGTATTTACATTCAAGCTTTTGAACACACAGATAGGTTTGATAACACCTTTTTTCAAAGTATTTGTTATTTTTGTCCTATGGGATTTATTTTAATTTAATGAGGATTGTACATATTTCCTCTCAGTATTGAACAATTTGGAATGTTATTAAGCAGTGACAATATAGATACTATTAACACCTAATCAGGATGGTCAGTTTTATGCAATTAGTATATTTTAAATATTCTGATTTATATCTTTTTTTTGAAACAATAAAATCATGTTGTAATGCATATACCTCACACTACATTAAATTATAAGACCGCAAATACTTACGGAATATACAGTAAATGCATACAACTCAAGTTAAAGGTTTTATACTTTTACAAAATCTCAAGTTCTACATTGTCAAAGGCAGCAGTTGTTGGGAAAAAGCACTTCTGAAACCAACAAAACCACCTTTTTTATCAAGTGATATGGTGCTAATAAACATTAGAAAATATTTTGTGTCAGTATGTCAAGTACTGAGAAATGATACTGTGCCCTCGAATATGTTCTTAATATTAGTTGACTGATAAAGTCACTGCAGGTGGCATTTATTGCCATGAACTATAGTGCTTCACTTTATCACTCAGACTAGATCACAATGTTCCAACAGCTACAATCTGTTAACTCTCATCCAAATAGCTAAAATGCCCTTAAAGGAAGGATTATTTGCCTCTGAAGGTTCCCTAGCAATTTTGAAGATTTCATAAAACTTGGTAGCTCAATATCAGCTATTGGACTGATACTCAATTAATTGTGAAACGTAAGAGAAAAATTTTCTTTCTTTTCCACAAGAAACTAAGCCTGTAAACTATAATATTTGTAAGTTGTATGCATATTTCAGTCAAAATCCAGAATTATGCTCTATTGGATTGTCCTTTCAAGCTACAAAGGCATAAGATGCTCATTGGAATAGATGACACAAAGAAGTACATAATAAAATTCAGCACTCACTCTCATCTCTCCATTCCCCTTGCTCACTCCACAAGGAAAAATTATTACCTGTACAAAGCACATCTTTCCAAGTAATTTTGTTTGTCCATGTAAGCAGAGGGAAACCTACATACACAAACATAACTTTGCTTCTTGCTTCTTTAGAACATTATATTTATACAGAGATTTATTTTTCTTAATGACTGTATAATATCAAATATTTATAAATATGCCATAAGTTTTTTAGTCATTTCCCTATTGGTGGGTATTTAAGATGCTTTTTTTTTTATCACTTCAAGGAATTCTGCAGGAAATCTTTGTATGATGGTGTTTTTCTTTCGTATTTTTATTTCAAAGTGAGAATGTTGAGTTTAATGGAATGTATATTTCAATTTTAAATTCTGCCAGGTTAGTTTCCCAAAAGGTTGCTGTTATTCCAATCAGCAATGTATGGGAGTGCCTGTTTTGATTACCCTCACCAGCTTGGATGTTATTAATCTTTAATTTATTTGCCAATATGACCAATGAAATTGTTATCACTGATTCGCTTTCCCCTGATTAATAAAGAGGTTGAACATCTTTTTAAATAATTATTGAAATTTTGAATTGAAAATCTTTTCTGCTCTGCTCTTGTCATAGCCTTTACCATCTTTTCCATTGTAGATTCTATGCTACATGTTTAGAGATTTTCAAAGAAAAATTATGAGTAAAGCCATTACACTTCTGTTAAAATCCATGTAAATAAGCATAACAAAGGAAACTATCTTACAATTTTATGGATTATATTCAAGCCTTATGTTTTAGATAATGTGTGGGTAGTAATGATGTTTTGTATTGGTTTTGCTGTCCTAGCATACACTGCTGCATTTAGGATTTGGTCAAAGCTTATTCTGAGAGCACATTTCATGGATAACAATAATTCATAAAATCTTGCTTCCATAATATAACTAAATTGCATATTTATAATTTATCTGAATCTAATTACCATAATATTCACATAAAGAAAAAAAACAAAACCAATTTCATCCTTTTTGGAAGCATTCAGGAAAAGGACCTAAGCTGCTAATACATAATATTCAAGTTTAAGTCCAAATATTGAGTACTCAACCTATGTCATAACAAGTGTTTGAATAAAAGTAGATTCCACATTATATAGAATATTTTGTACATTATTATCTACAAATATGTTCACATTTTGTTCATGTTTATTTACCAATGTATTTATTCATATGATCAAGAAAGCTCTACTGAAAGAATTCAAGGTTTTAAAATATTAAAACAGTCATTAATTTAGTGAATTGAAAGATATAAGGAAATAGTTTATAATTGTACCACTAGATTCAGAAAAAAAAAACCTATTAAAATCCATTTGTAATCAAATAAAAACTTCTTATCTACATAGTAGACTAAAAATGTTTTTTTAACTAATTAAGGGAATAGCCCATACACACAAATCTAAACCCGGCATCACATTTATACTTACTTTAGATATATTTTCAGTAAAATCATGAATAGAATTATCCTCACTATAATTTCTATTTAATTTCACAGACTGTGTGTGTGGTTAGGAAGGATAACAGAACCTGGCCAATTTCAATAAATCCAGGAATTGAAATACAATGATATAAAATTAGAAAAATAAAACAAAATTGTCATTAATTATATAGGACAGATAAACCTTAGAGAATCTAGAAATCATTAGAAATAAAATAGTGAACAGCAAGGTTGTTTGGTATAAAATAATATTCAAAAGTCAGAACAATTTACAATCATAATTTAAAAAATTAAAATATTTTAAATATCTCCTAAAAACCTAAAACGACAAGGTACAAACAAACCAAACTACTAAATGATGTATAAGGCTTTTATAAATAAAATTATGCTAAAGCAAATAAAAGATTTTAAAAACTGGAAAAACATACCATGTTCATGAATGATATTATTTAAAATTATAAAGATTACAGTTATCCAAAATTATAAATTCATAGATTCTCACTCAGAATATCAAACAAATTTCATAGTACTAGACTAGATAATTTGAAACTATGCAGGCATCAGTACAAACTGTACAAATGCCAAGGACAGCCAAGGAAATATGGAAGAAGTAAAGGTGATAACACTTATAAATGAGTGGATGTTGAAGAGACAGAGAAGATTTCTTCAGAGAAAGAGAAAGAGAGAGAAAGATGCCGATACAAGTTCTCATGGGGAAAGATAGAGAGGAAGTGAAAGGGATGCTTTCTCTTATCTCAAGCTAGGTGAGGAGATTTCAAGCCAATCACTTAGAGAGCTAAACAAGTACTCTCTCAGGTTTGGGAGCAATAGATTCTTACGTCTGGTTACCATTTAGGAAAGGGTAAAGAAGAAAGATGTGGTTGGAACAGTCTTCCTAGCTGGCTGCATTCAAAACACTCTGTACTTTACAAATGGTTGTGTAATGATGCATTTTGGGTCACTCGAATTTTCAAAGGCAGTGGAATTCCAAGAAAAGAGTTGTATATGAAGAAAGGAGTGAAAAACAGCCTTCCAGATGACAGACATCATTTGCCAAGTAGCATCAGTCAGAGCTTGCCACAAGAGAATCTCTAAAAATACAAAAAAAAAAAAAAAGCACACACCTAAAAAAGAGCAACTAGCAACTACGCATCTGCAACACCCAGAGGGAAGTAGAAGCCAGATTATATACCGCACCACAAACAAAGCAGGGTCCTTTTGTCTGTTAAAGTTTGATTTTCAAAAAGTTTAAACATATAACTCAAATAAACACAAAAGGAACATGTATTAGGGAAAATGTAATTGAAGAGGAAACCATTATGATGATTCAAAGAGCATTTAAGAAGTTGAGGTTTATAGACAATGAATACTAAAATAAGATTGCTTGGTTACTTACAAAACTTGCTGATTTCCTATCGAACAACAAATCATAATTTCTAGGGTTATCTTTTTTAATAGAAAGAGTATCTGCATCTTTGTTGGACAAAGATACACAAGTAAACATGTAATGTCACTAAGTCTGGGACTTTGTTTAAAGTGAGTTAAAGTATATATTTCTCTGGATAATCCTTAGATAGGTCCATTAAACAATGTCCACATATGACCTTAAATGACATACAGCCCACGTTTTAGCCCTATTTCCAAGTTTAGAACAATTTTTCTTAACATATCTTTATCCTGAACTCCCATCACCTTGCCAATCTCCAAGAATAAAAATCCACTTGTAATGACATCTCCTCACCATGCCCACGCTTCACAGCACACTTCCAAGTCTGAAGCTCACCCCAGATGGAGGAAAAGCTGTCTATTTAATTTGAATAATATTCAAGGATTTTATAATCATATTGTATCATACATTTTAGTTATTAAAGAGAGACTGGTAAGACTATATGTATATTAGAAATTTTCTAAGAAAGTAGAACTTAAATGTTCACTGAAAAAAAAAGGAACATGTGAGGTGAGGTATATGTTAACTAACTCAGTGGGGGACTCCTTTCACAAGGTATATGTATATCAAATCATCTTGTACACTGTAAATATCTTATATTTGTATTGGTCAATTATACCTGAATAAAGATGGAAAAAAAGAAAAGGAAACTGGTGTTAAGACTAGGAATTAGACAAAATGCTATGGAGCAAGTCAGATTCTTTTTTTTTTTCTATAGGACAGATTGAGAGACAATGGGAGAAAGAGTAGGGCTGCTTTATGAATACACATAACGGATTTTATCTTATTTCATAAAAAACAGTTATATTTGTAAGAGTGGAACTTGGGAATAATTGCCGTTTGTATAAGAATAAACAAATTGTAGCATAATCATACAATTAAATACACTACAAAATTAAAATGAATTAACTCTAAATGAAATGCAGCATCCTAGATTGGATCCTAGAATAATAAAAAAAGCATCCGTGGAAAAAATGGCAAGATTCAAATAAAGTGTGAAATTTAGCTAATAGTAATATACCTATGTTAGTATGTTGGTTTTGAAAAATATGTAATAGTAATGCATACACACACACACACACACACACATGCACACACCTCTTACTGCTTTTGTTTCTTTGGAGAACCCTAACATAGGAACTGTCTGTATTATCTTTGTAGCTTTCCTATAATACTAAAACTGTTTAAAAATAGAAAGTTATTGGGGCGCCTGGGTGGCTCAGTCAGTTAAGCGTCCGACTTCAGCTCAGGTCATGATCTCACGGTCCGTGAGTTCGAGCCCTGTGTCGGGCTCTGTGCTGACAGCTCAGAGCCTGGAGCCTGCTTCAGATTCTGTGTCTCCCTCTCTCTCTGACCCTTCCCTGTTCTTGTTCTGTCTCTCTCTGTCTCAAAAATAAATAAACATTAAAAAAAATTTTTAATAAAAAAATAGAAAGTTATTAAAAATATTAAGTAAAGCTACATGCATAAACAAAGATAAATCACAAAATATATCTTTGAAGAAAGTTATAAATATATTGCTTTCTCATCTGTAATCTACCCAACACATCCAGATTGTAGATTCACTGATATTTTAGACTTAAGAAATACAATGTCATATACACACGTATATCAATAAGATGTATTTTTTTTCCTTAAATACTCATTGGTATACCCTTGTTCGTAAAGGAGGAACAGGTTAAAATGTTAACAAAAATACTTGTAACATTTTAGGAAAATTAATCATTACTATGTTAACATTTTTATATTTTTCAAAGTTAATTACATAATTTTATTTAATTCCTCCAGTAGTCAAAGTAGGCAGAAAATTATACTAATCTAATGAAGATATTCAGAAATGTTATATGGCATGACTAGTTACAGTATAAAAATAGTATAGTAACAGTTAAACCTGAATCCAGTTGTTTCAAAATTTTATGAACATAGGATGACTATGGAGTCTACTGGGAAGCTAATAAATTAACAACTTCAAAATATTTTAAGGGTCTTCAGGTAATCCTCTGCTATTTGAAAGGATCCCATGTGCTAACCAACTTGCTCAAAATCTGTCCTATAGATCTTACATTACCATATGCTGGAATATGTCCATTTATTTCTTATTATATACACTTTCCTTTTCCTTTCACTAAAAAAAAGAAATCTGCATTAATGGTTGCACCTTCACACCTTGTTACATTCCACAATCATGACAGATCTACCAAACATGCAAAGTGGAGATGAGGAGATGAAGCAGGCCCACATCTCTTTCTCCAAAATAGCCAAATGACTATTCCAGATAACTTGCTCCTGAAAAACCTATTTCCAGGTCAGAGTCCCCTGAATTTTCACTAACTCTGTTTGACTAAGTCAGGGAGTGTTAAAGAATCTATCAAATATTTTACTCTTAATACTTTCCTCTACAGGTAGAGAACCATGGATCGCTTCCTGCTAACTAACTGCCTTATTCAGTAGAACCCCACATTCAGTAAGAGATGGAGGAAGTTGCAAATCCAGTCACTATCCATGCAAATCAATTTCACTCAGACATCTTTGCTTGCTATCCAAACGGTTATCTATTTTTATAGTCTCACTTTTGTCTTAATTCTCTAGGATTCCCTTTCTTTTCAAGCACATTCCTACTTAGCCAAAACTCCCAAACTTCCTATTTGCAAATATTTGAAATTACAATTACTTTTTAGTATTTTATTCCAGTGTCTTTAAAAGTCCCACACATATATAATAACATCTTTTATTTCATTTATGGGACTTTATCCTATAATAGTTGCAGCTACTATTGCCAATCTTAACTTCAATGTGTCAGATGGTACAACTAATTACAAATGTGTGTTTTAGTTACTACATAGACAAATACAAGAAAATAAAGTATGCATTTAGGTAATAAGGCAATCAAGCTTATGTAAAATATTATCTCCTCTTCTGAACATATATCTATGAAAGACCAATGCTACTATCTTCTCCCAAGAAAAACCTTTTTTTGGGGGCACCTGAGTGGCTCAGTTGGGCAAGCAATTGACTCTGGGTTTCAGCTCAGGTCATGATGTCACAGTTTCATGAGTTCAAACCCTGATTCTGCAGCACAGAGCCTGACTGAGATATTCTTTCCCTCTGTCGCTCTGCCCTCCCCCTGCTCTTGCTATCTTGGTCTCTCTCAAAGTAGGTAAATAAACCTAAAAAAAATTTTAAGGGGCACCTGGGTGGTTTAGTAGGTTAAACATCTGATTTTGGCTTAGGTCATGTCTCACAGTTCATGGGTTTGAGCCCAGCGTTAGGTTCTGTGCTGACAGCTCAGAGCCTGAAGCCTGATTCAGATTCTGTGCCTCTCTCTCTCTGCCCCTCCCCATTCATTTTTTCTCTCTCTCTCAAATAAATATTAAAAATTAAAAAAAAATAAACCTTTTCATGCTTTTATTTCCACATTTATTTCAATGTCTGCCACACTGTAATAATTAAACATTACACCTGTGTAACTAGATGCATTAATAATCTGTATAAATTCTGATTTGTGTCAATTCACACATACTGTCTAATAAAAACAAGATGACGTTTTGCTAGTCTGTATTTCATGTCTTACTTCTAGCCACGACCTACTAAGAAGAAAATACAGTATCATCTTCTGGTCTGCTTCATAGTATATGCAGGTAAGTCTTCCCAAAGAGACCATCCTTGAGGCAAAATTCAAACTCCCTTGTATTGCCTTGGAGAATTTTTCTCTACTGCTCCCTCAACATGATTAATAGATTCTTTTTAAAAAACATCATATCAATTGTTGCAGAACCTACTTTTTGCTTCAAGAAGTGATATTGTTCCCCACTTCAGACTACTTTTGGCTAGAATTTTTTTCTTTTATTTTCCAATTATACTGAATGCTCTTTATCTAAACACAGCAATTATGAATTCTTCCTTTCGTTTCTTTTTTTATCTCATTAATGCAAGTAGATGGAAAGAAAACAATTTACTCTTTTGATTGATTTTTCTAAAGTGTAACTTATAATAAGAAAGGAAATAATTTAAAATAATGCTGCCTACTTGAAGAACAATGCCAGAGGAAGCATAGGATAAAGATAAAACTTTAGGATGGAACGCTATACTACAAAATGAAAATTCAACTAATTGAAATCCTTGGGCATCTGGTGACTTTAAGTGAAAATTCAATATAACATTTTTGCCTTCAGTTCTTCCTATCCGTTTAAGAGACTAAACAAAATGTACAGTGCAATCTTGCATAAAGGAAAAAACATAAAAATCTTTGACTGAGTTACCCTGTGGATTTGATAAATTATACATCAGGATTCGATACTGGGAGCATTTTCTCCCTGTGCCCTTTCCTGGAAACAACTTACAGGGAAAGAAAATGAGCATAAGGGAAGCCTTGATTGTTCCTTCTACTTGATTGCTGTCTTTAACCTCTCCATCTCAGCCCAATCCTAGGGTCCGTTAAACTTTTTTACTTTCAGGATTTGATAGATAATGTACCATTTCTTAAAAACATTTTAAAACTAGCTTATCTCTGATATGCTATTCCATCTAACACTTTCTGGCATTTTCTGGCTATAGGAATAACAGTTCATGCAAAGTTCAGAACTAATCGTTTTTCTTTTTTTTTTTTTTTTAAATAGCCATATACTTAACTCATGGCAACTACACTGTGTATAAACTTTCTTTCTTTCTTTCCTTCTTTCTTTCTTTCCTTCTTTCCTTCTTTCTTTCTTTCTTTCTTCCCCCTTCCCTCTCTCTCTCTTTCTTTCTTTCTTAAATATAAATTCCAGTTAGTTAACATACAGTGTAATGTTAGTTTCAGGTGTACAAAGTAGTGATTCAAATCTTCCATACAACACTTGGTGCTCATCACAAGTGCACTCCTTAATCCCCGTTACCCATCTCACCCAATTCTCGCCACCACCAATTTCAGAACTAATCTTTAGGTATTCTTTACAATGAAAGAAATATCTTAATATTCCTTATTTTTTATGAATTTATTTTGGGGTGTTTTTCTTGATTAGCACCTCTACAGGTCAGGTAACAAATGTGTCACAAGTACAAGATTAACAGAAAATGGAAGGACATTAAGGTAGTCTCAGTATGGGAACTGGGGAGTTCCCAGCTTTGTTGATGTTCCCAGCTGAATCAATTCCACTCCAACTCCAACCTAATCCAACAAGAATCTAGACAATTGTCTTTTGTTTCAGGATTTCTCTGCAAAAATAGGTACCATTTGAATTGACAACAATTTTCACTACATTTTAAAAACACAAAATCATGTAAAAAATACTTAGCTTGATAAATGTGCTCTGCGGCGCCTGGGTGGCTTTGTCTGATTAAGCCTCAGACTTTTGATTTTGGCTCAGATCATTTCACAGGTCCTGAGGTTGAGTCCTGTGTTGGGCTCTGTGCTGACAGCATGGGGCCTGCTTGGGATTCCCTCTCTCCTTCTCTCTCTCTCTCTCTCTCTTTCTCTCTCTCTGCTCCACCCTCAACTCACACTTTCTCTCTCTCAAAATAAATAAAGTTTAAGAAGAAAAGAAAATAAATGTGCTCTGAATGGTGATTTTAGTCAAAATATCCTTCAGAAAAACAATAACAGGTTACTTGATGGATTTACACATTCTAATTTTTTTAATCATTGACTTATGACTTCCAGTCAACATCTTATCCATGTAGAGTCTTCCCTGTTTAGATAGAGCATAGGACTTTAGTATCAATGCAGTACGTTTTTACAGTGGCCTGTGGTATCCCCTCCTGGGCTAAACAGGCATGCCTTCATTTTCACTGGAGTAAGCAAAATGCTCCCCAAGAGAAAGGTTTCTGCTCAGCATATCTCTAAAAAGGGAGAGAGAAAACAAAAACAAAAAGCAACAACTAGGAGCTGTCTTCTCTGAAATATTCTTTTTATCCAATGGCATACTTAGCAAATCTAATTCTGCAGTTATATTTTCCTGTAGTGTTTTTTTATAATGTAAAATGAATCCATCTTTTTCTTGTATCATGATCTATGCTTAGTAAATTCACTAAAATTAGCATCCTGGGGCATATTTATTTCCCCAAAACCAAATCATTAACACTAAAGATAAATTGATGTCCTTTGTCTATGACTTGATGAAAAACTTGGACATTTAAGGATTTCTGGAACTACTCTCCTTTCCCCCCCAATTTAAAATGCTTTATATAATATTATGCTGCATGGATCTGTGAATCTGGCATATCCCTTCATTATTCCAAGGCTGAGTTAAATTCTAAAATCGCTACAACAATAAAATATTTCGTAAAATCCACAAATGTAATAAAACGTCGTGAGAACTGACATAAAATGTTTGAAACAATCTTAGCTGGTTTTGTCCCTGTAATCACCCCAGTATTTCCCACGTCCATTTCATTTTCCTACTCCCACAAAAGAATCATGAGCTTGCAGGTGTTTCTTCCCATGTTCAGTTTCACAATTTAAGATTTCATATTTTCTCAATATCCTTATCATATCACTGTCAAAACTTCAGGGAATGATGTTGTCATTTTAATCCACAGATGACAGAATATCATTTTTTCTGTCTCTTATGAGAATGCCCCTCCCACTTGTTCATTCACTAATTAGAATTTCTCTGTATATCCATGTGTATAATTCATGGATTTTTCTTTTGTTCAGAATCTGGAACACACCACACTTAAATGCAGCGGATTTCTTATATTCTAGTTTAAATAATAGGATATATCAGTCCACTTAACATCAAGTTAACAAGTTTGGTAAATACCCCTTCTACTGGGTCCTAGAGGAAAAGTATGGCACAAAGAACATTCCATATTTGGCTCTTTGCCTCCAATAGGTACCTCCTATTCTTTAAAAAAAAAAAACCACCGCTACTGATATAACCATTTTCTCACTTTGCTGTTTTCCTCTAAAAGCAGCTTCAATAAAAAATAAGTGCGTGTATCCCTGTAACACACACATCCATGAGGCCTTAAGTATCCCAGAGAAAGTTTGAATGAATGACAATTGTTTATATTCCCCACATTGTTATTTAAGAAGGGTGTTAAGTTAAATACCTACTACTTGCATTATGAATCTTCCATGATTTTTCTTTGTTATTAATTATAATAAAACTTGACTCTGAGGATCTATGCAGTGTTCAAGGCTGTTATTTCAAAATGGTGTTGTGATCAGAAAAGTAATATTAATCAAAATGTTTATATCATATTGAAATAAAGTATTTTGATGGCTACTGTTAAAATTCCATATAGTTTTGAATCTCAAAGCTATAGGTCTTCTACACTTCATGCTTTGATACTGGTTCTCAAATGTCAAATTCTATATTTGTCTTTGGTTTTCTCTTTAGCAATAAATTCCACACGGCAAATATGATTTGAGTAAATGACCTTCGATTAAGCTCTTTGCTTCTCTTACTGCAGTGCCAGTACACTGGCAGCAGTATAAAGATTTTAGTAGCAATGCTTCCCTTGCATGTGATAAAACAGATAATAAAGATCAACATTCCCTAGGTACAGACTGGCCAATACTATCTTTAAAAGACACAAAATGTGCTCTTCACATAAGCTATCTACTAAATAATATACTCAAAAGATAAAATAGGACTCTTTACAACTGTTTCACCCATGTTCTAATGCTGAAATGCATGAACATTTAGAAAATCCAACAGTGCAATAAATTTATTAAAAAAAAATCTAATGATGTTGACATTAATAGTAATTTTAGTAATACTATTGTGGTCAAAATTTATTGAGGGATTTCTATGACCATTGTAGTGTGTTAAATATTTTATACATATTATCTAACTTAAATTACCCCATAATACCTCTGAGGTAGATATTATTATTCCTCTCATTTTTTTTTTTTAGATAAAAAACGTGTTATCTGAATTATCTACTGAGAAATTGTCACAGCTGTGCTTCATGCCCTGGTGTGCCCATCACATCCAGTTTTCTAGTCACTCTTATACATTACTTTAAGAACGATAAATTCAGGGGTGCCTGGGTGGCTCAGTCAATTAAGCATCCAACGTTGGTTCACGTCATGATCTCACAGTTTACAAGTTTGAGCCCCTCATTGGGCTCTCTGCTGTCAGCATGAAGCCCACTTCAGATACGCTTCCTCTTCTCTCTCTGCCCCTCCCCTGCTAGTGCTCTCTCTCAAAAATAAATAAACATTAAAAAAAAAAAAGAAGAATGATAAGTTCATCTTTAGCCTCTATTACTAGGCTTTATTTTATTTGTGCTCTTCTCTTGAACATCCGATTTCATACAAACATTAAGAGTCATCCCAATATTTATTAGAACTATACCTTCTTTATAATATGTATTAATATTTTTATTATAATTCTGTGCTAGATTTGAATATAATGCATATAGTATCCAATGGTATTTTCTACGGGATTTTTTTTTTCTTTAGTCAGTGTTGTCAAGGCCACTCAACACATATTGAGTTTTACCAACAAACTTGAATGCAATGCTCTGACTTACTGATAATGAGGAATGTTGTTATGAAAACGCTGTCAGGAAATTTTGTTAATAGTCGCAACATTCATAAGAAGTCTGTGCTAGATACCTTCCATTTATGCCTCCAGATTTATTTATTCTCCCTCCTTCTCCTCCTACCCTCTGAACTGATTGGCTGGACTGCATAGACTGTATTAACAAGGTGCATATACCCTAATTGCTTATGGTTGTTTTACCCCTAGGCAAGAAGTCAGAGCGATGGAGCAGAGTAAGATTAGTGTACGTTTTAATGTTTTTTTAACATTTATTTTTGAGAGACAGAGCAAGACAGAACATGAGTAGGGAAGGGACAGAAAGAGAGAGGGGACACAGAATCCAAAGCAGGCTCCAGGCTCTGAGCTGTCAACACAGAACCCAACGTGGAGCTTGAACTCATGGACTGAGAGGCCATGACCTGAGCCGAAGTCAGACACCTAACCAACTGAGCCACCCAGGTGCCCCAGATTAGTGTACTTTTTAAAAGCAGACTGTATTTTTAGAGCAATTTTAGGTTCACAACAAAACTAAGTAGAAAGTACAAGGGAGTTCCCATAAACCTCCTGCCCGCAAACGAGTAGCCTCCCCCACTATCAACACCCTGCACCACAGTAGCACATTTGTTACAATCTATAAACTTACATTGACAGATTATTATCACCTAAAATTCACAATTCATCTTAGGGGGCTGTACACTCTATGGCTTTGGACAGGTGTATAATGACATAGATCTGCTATTATAGTATCATACACAATAGTTTCACTGCCCTAAAAATTTTCCAAGTGCTGCTTATTCATCGCTTCCTTTTCCCTGACCCTTGACAACCATGGATCTTTTTATTGTCACCCCAGTTTTGCCTTTTCCAGAACATCTTATAGTTGAAATCATAGGATTTAGCTTGTGCAGGTTGGCTTCTTTCACTTAGTAATTCTCATGTAAGTTTTCTTCATGTATTCTCATGGCTTAATAGCTAATCTTTTTAGCACTGATTAATACTCCATTTGTGGATGGGCTACGGTTTATTTATCCATCCACCTATTGAAAAACATCCTGATGGCTTCCAAGTTTCGTAATTATGAATTAAAGCTGCTATAAAATTCCACGAACAGATTTTTGTGTGGACATAAATTTTCAACTCATTTGGGTAAACACCAATGAGAACCATAGCTGGATTGTATTGTAGACATTCGTGTACTTTAGTTTTTCCTCCCTTCTACAAGCCAGGAATCTCTACAAGATGATGTCTCCAGTTAGGGTCCCTTCCCTCATTTCTTCGGGACTCTAGGTGCTAATAGCCACACTGCTTTTAGCCTCAGATTATGGCGCTATCCTATGTGGTTTCTTTGTATGTAACATTCCTCTTTCTGGTGTGCCATCTATTTCTTATTTTGACTCTAACTGATAGAAAATCCAAAGTAGACAAAGACCCAATGCCTATTTGTCTGCATTTTGCTATTATTTCCACATGTGGAATATTCAGAAGAAAAGTAAAGTAAAAAATAACATCTTACCAGCCTCTTTAGTAAATAGTCTACCATATGAGACTCTTCTTAGTACAATAGCCTACAGGAAAGAAAAAAAATAAAAAACAAGGTACATCCCTACCGTGGTAGTATCCAAGGTTATTCTCTCCACATCAAAACAATAATGGAGTCCCTTTCATAAGAGCCTTCTCTGTGCTTTATTAATGCCAAGCATTTAATTATTATCACTTATTACCAATAGCCATGTGGAAAAATGTTATTATACACATTTTACAAATTAGTAAACTGAGGGTCTTTTGCCAATGAGGAATTTAAATGGAATGGAAAACTACATTCAAATGTTGTGCTTTTATATATTTCAGTCTGCCTTCCTTCTGTAAAATCAAAACATTTAGGGTTCTGTACAATATATAATGACCTGGTTTTAAATTCCAGATCCCGTAACTGCAGTGAAAACTATTAGTTCCCACACGCGTGAATCACCTCTCTGCATTCCGGTCGCCCAGACCCCTGATCTACAGTCAGCAGATTAGCAATGGGGGCGGGGGCAAGACGTTGCTCCCCCCCACCCCCCACTCCTGCCCCCTCGTGCAGTCACCCTGAGACAGTCACAAATCTCAGGCCCCTGCCTAACCCCCCAGCAGATGTTCTACCACTGCACATTCCTCTTGCAGGAAGCCATCTCTCTCTTGCATTGGATTAATAAACTAATTCTGAAAACTGTAGATGGAAGACAGATCGCTTTAGAAAAGCAATATATCTGATGTTTTAGCAGCCTTGACCAAAATGAAGTGAAGAGTGTTGGGAATATTGTAAAGGCACACAAAGCTGCTATGGTTATAAAACAGCGATATTGATAAATTCCTGAAAACAAATTTACCAAAGAGTATTGAAGCCTTAAACAAATATAAGGATATCATAAAAATGATAATATCAGAACTATTAAATCAATAAAAATATAAGAAAAGCTACTTGTCTTCTGGACTCTTTCAAATATTAGAGTTTCATCCTTCCTACTGAATATTTGGACTTCTTTAGCAATTGATTTCTCACTTAGTCTCCAACCACAGGCATGTCCTAGACAGACAGATATAGATTCTGATACTTAAAACACATTTGTAGAAGAAACAGAGGTAGAGAAACAATTACTTTGCCCAACTGTTACAATACAAAAGCAACATATTTGCTGTATTTCCTTCAGTATAGGCTCTCTAGAATGACTCTAGATTATGCTTTTAAGTACATCCATGAAAAACATGAGAAGCATAATTATGTAGGTTTTCTAGTGATGCTTATAAGCAAAACTCACAAAAAATCATAAGGGGTAAAAGAAAATTAATAAAGACAAAAAATAAATCACAAGGAAATAATACTAATAAAGAATTTAAAAGACTAGAAGTCAACAGGTTACATATAATTAGTAATCACTGCATGCATCCAAAAAAAAAGAAAGTCCTAATAAGCAAACAGAATAAGATAAAGTAACATGCAATTAAATCAAATAGTAGACTTGCAAATTAGAGAAAGCTAAGACTTCACCCAGATGTTTGGATCAAATTGTTGAACCATGGATTTATTTTACCTTATGTAATGAAGGGTTTTAGTTATTAGCCTTGGACGAAGAAGAAACATATTCTGCATTCTGAGATCATAGGATGGGTTCTTTTAAGATGTCTTGTTTCATAAGCAAACATTGCCAAATATTAGCTCATAAAAAAATGGTCACTCTTCTTTGACTTATGGCATCTCTCAAAAATTTTAGTTTAACCATGATAGTTGCCTATAATATTTTTTATGTACAAAGAGCTAAAAATATGTTCCCTCCAAATAATGACACACGTAGATCTGAGTTAAAAAATGATTTATATTGCAAAGATTTCTTAGCTCTATTTCCAAAACAGATTTTTAAAAAAAATCGTTAACGTTTATTTGTTATCTTTGAGAGAGACAGAGAGACAGAGGATGAATGGGGAGGGGCAGAGAGGGAGGGAGACACAGAATCTGAAGCAGTCTCCAGGGTCCGAGCTGTCAGCATAGAGCCCAAGGCGGGGCTTGAACCTATGGACCTGAGATCATGACCTGAGCCGAAGCTGGATGCTTAACCAACTGAGCCACCAAGGCACCCCAAAACAGATTTTCATGTATAGAAGAAAGTGTTGTAACTAGATCTGGGTTATGAAGCACCACACTATTTCATAAATTAAATCCACCCAATCTCTGTATTTGAAGGTTTTAGGATTGCCTCGTTTTTTAGAAGACAATATAAGCATGTTTACATCACAGGAAAAATTCCAGGAAAAACAATTCTAATAATGCCTGTGTTTAAAAAAATAAAAATGTTTAAGTTAACCTCAAATTAGGATCCTTACCACTTTCAAGGTTTGTGTTATACTGGATTGCAGTAAATGAAGGAAGCAACTGAGGAGTTACTTATTGATGGCTATGTATTCTGGATTCACTTCTAATTCCAGTCCCTTAAAAAGATACAATCCACACAAACATAACACTGGTATAGATACTCAATGGCACTTGAAATTAACATGGTTTTAACCCCAGGAATCTTGCAGGAGCAGGGTTTTTTTGGTTTAGATTCTCCAATAACTATAAATTATGTTTTTATACATACTCATAAAAAAACTTAAGAAGTTTTATACATACTCATAAAAAATGTAAGACATAATTATTCATGTTTTCTTTTGATACTTCTAAATAAAACCAAGAATATTAAAGCTTAAGTGTCTCAAATGTGCCCTATGCCTAACCCAAAGTCAACATAACACATTAACAGGTTAATAGTTAACTATTATAAGCTAGACTTTTAAAATACAAATGTTTTCATATATATACCAGAAACTCCTCTTCAGCAAGTGTTGAACAATATAGCATTCTGATATGGGATAAAAGGATATAACATTTGTCAGACACAATTCCTATACCCATAGTAATGTATTATGAGAATTCCTTAGGAAAAGATCCCTTTCCTCAAGTGCTATGAGATTTCACAGAGAAATAAATTATATTCCATTTGTTGAAAGATTTCCTTTTATAAACAATTGGTTAATTGGCGCTTTAGGGAAAGGACAGTGGCATTTCAAGAAAGCCCCATTAGTTTGGTGCTTTGAAAGTATAATGGGACTTCAAAGGAAACAGGAAGAGTAAAACCAATAAACTAGAAGCAAAATATGTTTAGATATGATGAAAAATATCAAGTAGACAAGGGAGATGATACATAGAGTTTTTCATCCATTTATTTAGGTGTTTCTGAATATGCACCAAGTTGTGCCATGTACCATATTAGCTTCCAGGCCTAGACTTCCAGGCTGACCAACTATATGTTCTCAGGGAGCTTACATGGAGTAGGGAAATAGAAAAGCAAATAAATACATAAATATATTAAATAATTACAAACTGTGATAAAGGGTGCCAAGGGAACCAACTGGCATCTAAAATAGATACTAAGAAAAGGTTGACTATCTTATTTACCTTTTCAGGAAAGATTTCTCTGATAATGAGATATTTATGATAAGAGCTGAACGAAGAGAAGGACTTGTTTTAGAATGGGTAAAATGGAGCACAATGCACAGGCAAATGTATGCAAATGTTTCACCAGATCTGGGATCTGGTGAAAGGGGATTAGGGTAGTAGGTGAGAACAGCATGAGATGAGGCCAAAGAGGTAAGCAGGACCAAGATCACGCAGGGCTAAAAATTATGTTGAGAAATTTGATTTTTACTCCATGCACAATAGAAGCTATTAATGGATTATAAATAGAGGTTGACACTATTCAAATATGATTCCTCTGGATGCCTTGTGAAGAATGTGGAAGGTGACAAGAATGAAAACATAGAGTTAGAAGGATGTCATATTTCAAGCAAGAACAGGTGATGATCTACAGTGAATTGATGACAGAAGATACGAATATAAATCTGCTGATGAGTTGCATTTGGGGATGAAATCGAAGAATAAAACAAATAATAAATATGGATTTCTGATGTCAGCAAGTGGGAAAGTGGTGTTATTTATTATGATAAGAAATATCTGGGGAGGAACACAGATTTCAGAGGTAAAAAAAATGCTCTCTTTGGAGAAGTTAGTTCTGAAATGTTGGTAAGACATTGAAATAAAAGTAACAAGTAGGCAGTTAAATGTGTGCTTTCTAGAGGAATCAGGCTAGAGATATACATTTGGAACTCTTAGCATAGATAACTTAAATGTCATGAGCATAATGGGGATAATATGGAGAGAGTGTGTGAAGAAAATAAAAAGAGAATGTGTACACATTCAGTAGAAAAAAACAAGAATATGTGGCATCACAGGACTCAAAAAAAGAAAAGTGTTTCAATATGCATCATGAAAAAGATGTTTAAACACAACACTTATAGGAATAAATTTAATTTAATTTTACAGTCTAGGAGGAGTCTTTAAATTCTTTTCAATATGAGAGTCATGCAATCTGCATTGAGGTGTGGTAAGACCAGTCTAACAATACCATCTGGGAGGATCTGGAGGATAAGTGATCATGGACAAATTAATAGGCTAAGACCAGAGTGCACACAAGAGGAAAGGAATACATTAGAGGCAGGGCAATGTTGGATTATACAATGCTGGTGTTAGGGAGAAAGGAAGACAGAGGAATATGCAATATACTGTAGTGAGGGGAAACAAATTTGGTTGTTATCAAAGATTTATTAAAGAAACCCTTTATAAAACATATAGAAGCAAGGAGAAATTGGATTTCTTTTTTAACAGGTTGGTAGGGACATGCTTATGAATATCCTATTGGAGACATACGTAAAATGTTTAAAAGTAAGGGCTGGGGGGCGGTGCCTGGGTGGTTCAGTCGATTAAGACATCTGACTCTTGATTTTGGCTCAGGTCATGATTTCACAGTGGTGGGATGGAGCCCCATACACCCCACGTTGGGCTCCATGCTGGGTGTGGAGCCTGCTTCAGATTCTCTCTTCCTCTCCCTCTACCCCTTACTTGCTCATGTGCATGTGTGTATGGTATATGCATGCACACATGCTCATGTATGAGCACACTCTCTTTCCTCTCTTAAAAAAAAAAAAAAAAAGTAAGGGGTTGGTCTATTTCCCAGGTAGGAGGAAGGAAGCAACTGGTAGATTCCATAGTCATAAAGATAGTATTTAAAAGGATGGGCATAGATACTATCATCAGACTATGAAACTATATTTAATGACAGGCATGGAAAAGTAGTCTCAGCAAGAGCCAACAAAGAAAGTGAATGATAGAACAGGCATTTCAAGAAGAGTTATCTAGGAAAAGGCAACATTTTTACAGTTTGGAGGAAAGGCTTCACAACGTCAAAGGTTGGAAAAGACTGCAGAATTTGAGGACACCTTTTTGTTTGGTGATAAGAGATGAGACATTTTGGGGTGCCTGGTGTTTCAGTTGGTTAAGCATCCAACACTTGATTTCGGCTCAGGTCATGATCTCATGGTTCATGACTTCAAGCCCCACATCAGGCTCTTTGCTGACAGTTCAGGGTCTGCTTGGGATTCTCTCTCTCTCCCTCTTTATGCCCCTCCCCCACTTGTGCTCTTTCTCTCTCTCTCTCTCTCTCTCTCTCAAAATAAATAAGTTAAAAAAAAAACTTTAAAAAAGAGATAAGATGTCTCTTACTTAAACTTTTGAATACTTTTCTTCTACATTTTTAGCTTAATTCTTCCCTTGCCTTTTAAAACTACTTTCTATTTCAGTATTAAAAATTTATATGGATTGTATCAAAGATTGTTTTGGGTTCAACCTTGCCAAATGAAGTAATTTAAGAAACTGCCTTTGAGTCTAGCTTTTCTTGAGCTAGAATTGTTACAGAGCAGGTCATGGAATTCTCCATTGGGTCCCCTATACTTACTCCTTTAAAAAAAATTTTTTGAGGGGGGGGGCAAAGATATGGAGAAAGAGAATCTTAAACAAGATCCACACTCAGTGTGAAACTGCAACGCTGAGATCATGACCTGAGGCAAAATAAAGAGTCAGACACTCAACTCACTGAGCCACCCAGATGCCCTGTTCTCTATACTTATTCCTAAAATGGATCTTCTTTATGTATGTATATTTCTACTAAGGCTTCTGTTACATGTTGTGATCCTTATATATTTACATACATGTAGACTGTAAATTCACTGAGGTAAGAGCCATTGCTAATTCTTATTGTATTCCTAGAAACAGATAAAGTGCATAGGACATCTTGGGGTGCCATAAATGTCTGTCTGCTAAATTAACAAATGAGGAAGGAATTCAACTGAAAAAAAAAAACTTAAAAAATGAGCATTTACAAAAGCAAAGTGGACAGTGCTGATACTTTGGGCAATATCACATTTTGCAAAGAATTTCTCATGAACAAAGTCAATTGGCTACAGGCACTGGATATGGATGTTCAATTTCGTTTTTCTTAAAGTAAAGGGCACATTTCTATCTTTCAAACAAATTGGTGCAATTACTGGAACCAGATAGAATTACACTGCTTGCTATTGTATGTGCTCAGTTTCCCAGAATATGGAATATACCTTCAGGGATTTATTAACAACTTTCTATAGTCAGACTATTTTAATGTTATGAATGCCCTGGACACTGAATCCTCAAGGTATAAAAAGAGTTTTATTTCCAGAAGTTTTGCATAGCACTCTTATAATTGTGAGAGGAATAAATGCAAAATTTAACTCCTAAATGTTCACTGGCCTTTTTTTCCTTTCTGCAAATCATCTGAAGTATATGCTAACACTGTCAGATTTGCTTTCCGATGCTTACCCTGGCATTTGGTATAGTAAATTATAGGCTGGGGGAGGGGTAGCACCAAGGGGGAAATGGTTGAATTAGAGAAGTGGAGATATAGAAAGATTTTATATTTGTATGGGCAGAGCATAACTGGCAGGAGAGAGAAAAACAGAAAAGTAGACAGAGGGAGAAGTAGAAGGTGAATACAGATAAATTACAGATGGAGGGGGCGCCTGAGTGGCTCAGTCGGTTGGGCGTGCGACTTCAGCTCAGGTCACGATCTCACGGTCCGTGAGTTCGAGCCCCGTGTCGGGCTCTGGGCTGATGGCTCAGAGCCTGGAGCCTGCTTCCGATTCTGTGTCTCCCTCTCTCTCTGACCCTCCCCTGTTCATGCTCTGTCTCTCTCTGTCTCAAAAATAAATAAACTTAAAAAAAATTAAAAAAAAAAAGTTACAGATGGAGCTGTAGAGTTCGGGAGGGGGATTATAAAGAGACCAAGAGACCAGATCATCTGCAAACTGTAGGAGGGACTTAGAGGAAGCAGTCAGCAATGGGAAAGGTGATTAAAAAATGTTACTGAACACAATAAATATGTTCCTCTCTTAGCAGCATTTCAGAATGTACATTTCAGCAATGTCAATTGTGTAATTGCTTATAGAATACAAAGAAGAACAGTCATCCTCAACTTTTACAAAATTGAAAAAAAAAACACTTAGTGTTATGAAATACACTTTTACTGATCTCCCTCCCTCTTTCCTTCCCTCCCTTTCCTCCTTCCTTCCTACTTTCCTTCCTTCTATGTTTCTCCATTAAGTGAGCGAATACACATGAAGTCATTTAAACAGGACCTGCAACATAATAAGCATTCAATAAATGGTATACATTATCACGTGTTTAAAATACAATGCAATTAAGATTTCAAGATCCTGATTAAATTAGAATAAAGGAAACATAACAGTTTTGCCTTTAGAAATCTTTGATGATGGTAAATATCATGCTAATTCTTAAACCTAAACCCATCACATCTATTAAATAATTTACTTTTTAACCTATACACTTGATAAAATATGGAAATCTGGATACTTAGAGATGGAATGTGTGTATTAATTAGAATAACAGTATTTTCTTTAACTTTATCAAACTATTCAAAACAAAAGCTGATGGATTAAAAAATGGGCAATATCTATGACAAATTAAATATAAATTTTCAAATTGGAACTTTTGGAATAGCTAATATTAACCACTAATAACACAGCTAGCCTCTCTTTTCCATCTATTCTCTTTTCTATATTAATATGATTCATCATTTTAGGAATAGCTTAAGTTGAACATTCTTTATGAATTCTCCTCCTATAATGAGTTTCTCTGCTGAAAGCTTATAACCTCTCTAGACTATCTTTGACTCTTGTAATTAAACAAATACTGCCTTAAGTTTTTTCATGTGTATATGTGTTTGTTCTTATCTTGTAAACAAAATTATGAATGTCTTCAATGAAGCTTTTTACATTTATTTTTATTTTTTTATTTTTTATTTATTTATTGATTTTTGCACACAGAAAATAACCAAGTGTCTGGCATATGGTAGGCATTTACTGAAAATTTTTGAACTCATCTAAAACTTACTCTAATCTCTCAACTTCCATCTTTAATTAGTTAAAAATGTCTGGTCACTTTTACTTCTCCAATATCTGTCAAAGCACTCTCTTCATCTTCATTGCTGTTGTCATTGTGTTATATTTTTATACCATCATTTCTCACAAGGGCTATTTCTAGACATCTAATTGGATTCTCTATCTCTTTCCAGTCTGTCATCCAGTCCACAGCCAGCGGTAGCATCTTAAACTGTAAATCTCATATTTATCATCTCTGGGATTAGTAAAAGAGGCTACTGTTAAGAAGATCTGAAATCACAGCAATTTGGATAAGATAAAAACTCACTGTTCTCTCAAGAAACAGGGTAGTACAGAGTAATCTAGCCAGTCAGGACCTTTCTATGTGATGTTCACCATCCATTAGAAGGTCATTTCATTCACACCACTGTGTATATTTCTGATTTCAGGAAGGGAGAAAAAGAGAATAAGAGTAAGCAGCTTCCTTTTCAGACATGACCTATAATGGGTACACATACCTTCCCTTCACCTGCCATTGACCAGAATATACTCACATGGCCACACCTGAATGCAATCTCTAGTTGACAAGTATTTTATTTCAAAAGGAAAATTCTCCCTCAGCCAATTCCTATAAACATAAAAGCACCTTTCTTCTCATATATTAAGCATATCCTCAACAAACACACACACACATACACATACACACACATTCCAGGAAGACATCCCAACATCCTATCCATGTTTGCCATTCAGCTCAAGGTCCATCCACAATCTCTAGATGAGGACTGGTCCACTCCATCAGGCCTAGATGTGGCTCCTTAAAATTATGGCATCCTTTACTTCAACAAATGGGTTTATCTACTTCCTATTATGCCTAATTTACAATGGTGGAGTATGAGCAGAGTAATTGCATTAAATCCTTTACTCAGAAAACTGAAAGAATGAGGAACACATAACAGTCACTGTTCTCTAGTAGTTATCAAATTCTGCTTGGCAGACATTGTGAGAAATCATTCTCTGGCAGCTCCTAAGACCATCTGCAACCTGAGTTGTTGCTGCTTGGACAGTTAGTTGTCGCTCCATCTCTATATTTGCCATTGGAGAATATGCCCTGCCAAGGCCTGCCCAACTTTGTCCTGGTACAGATTTGGTGCCCCCAACTTTTTTTGGGTGGGAGGGGTTGAAAAGACATAGACTTTTTCAGGCCAGAATTATAGTTTCTTTGGCAACATACTTCATCTTTTAGGCTTCTAAATGTATGCTTCCAGTTAGTTCTATATGCAAGTGCCCTTAGCCAAATACTTCATCTACACATATTTCCTAAGCCTTATACCTCTGCGTTCAGAACATCCCACTCTCTTTCAGGCTATTTAGGATTCCCTTGATGCCCCTTGAAACAAGATGCTCTGTAAAACTGGAACTTCCTGAATCTTATATTTACTACAGAGTTAATTCCTATTGCGTAGCAAGGGACATTTAAATAGAAGATGTGAGACAAGCTTGAGGTCACATTGATAAACCCCAGTGTTTGCAGTTGAAAAGTAGTTGATCATCCCAACACCGCAAAACCTCTAATGATTAAACTCCCAGTCACTTTATAGTGCAGGCCATGGCAGAATCTTCCATTGAAGAACTATATCCATTGCCATTTCTGCTTTAGTCTGATTATTTTATGATGATATCTTGCTAATCATTATAAGACTAAAACAAAACAAAACAAACAAAAAACCCAAGAATATTTTAACATTTTCTAACCACTTCTAGAGCTGTAGATTATATAGAAATATGATCTGCTTTCCAAATTGTTATAGAATGCTTTAGTGTTTTTCACTACTAACCAGAACTAAAACCTTCTAGACTGTGGCATCTATATCCTTGCTGTTCAGCTTAAGATTATTAAACTGATGCCATATACTTTAGGATTTTATTATAAAATCACCTAATTACCAGGTACCATTTTTCTTCCTATTGTACAGGATAGAAACGAAATTTCTACAACTAATAGACTACCAAATACAGTAATTTAAAGAAAAAATATATTAAGATCTTTCTCACCATAACAGTTCAGGGTTGGTGAATGGTCCAGAAAGAATTAGGCTGCTTCTCCAAAAATTTTCCACAGATGCAGAGTCCCTCTGTCTTCTTGCTCTACTTTTCTCTCATGGTTAGCCCTCATACACCATTATAGCTGGCTGATCATGACCAGAATAACATTCAGATCCTCAGGAAGGAAGAAAGGGAGTAGAGGTTAACAACTGGTTTTTTTAGGCCATGATTTAGAACTTGCACACGTCACTTTTTGCTCATATTCCATTGTCAAGAATTTAATTTTACAGGTATATCTGTGTGAAGGAAGAAGGAAATATTGTCCTCTATAGTCTTTTCAGCTGTTAGCCCAGATAAAAGGACAGGGAAATTCTATTAATAAAGGAAATAAGGGGAAAACAGATAGTTGAGAGACAATTAGAGCATAAACTCAGATCCTAACCCTTTCCATTGCATTTGCTCCTGACAAGACAAAAGGATAAGATACAAACTCCTTAGCATGGTATACCAACATCTTCATGGACATTCTTTTCAAATAATGAAGCTGGGAGGGTGAGTTTGTCATATATTTGATATAATAAAATCATTATTACCATTACCATACATTATGAATTGTCATTAATTTGTCTGTTTCTTCTGCTATAATAATAACTCAGTAACAACAACAACTTGCAGTTCTCTAAAGTCCACATACAATCCTAAAATATAAAGTGTCTTAACTGGTAATAATTGCTAATTAAATGGAAATTACTCTAGCTGAGTTTATGGAAGTATTATGCTGGAGGTAAAAAAAATAGCAAAAACCATTGTCCTAAGTAGGGTAGCTTCTATGAAATCTATTTATCTGAGTTATTTATTAAAGCAATTGCCATTCAGAACTATCTTTTGTCTCTGTCACACACTTGAAGAAACCAGCCATCATTCTAAAGTAATGTTGAGATACAAGAAGCCACTTATTATAGTATTAAATACTTTACTCAGCGAGCAAAGAGTAATGGGTTGGAGGCTTCAATCAGGACAGAGTACATAGGTTCAACTTGTTCTTTGACAATACAAATTGATGCAATAGAGGAAGTCCAAAATTCCTTTGGTTTGAGTGAATTTGCCTTAACCTATTAGACTTTGTTACATTCCAATTTCAAACACGGAATCATCCTGAAATGTATGTGGTATAATTCTATCATAGGATGGTTATTTTCTGTGAAAGAAGGGATCCTTGTGCCTTACTACAAATGCACAAATGCCCTTCAAGGAGCTGAAGAGGACGAAGAGGTAAATTTTATATAATTTGCCTTGGTTTAGAACACATAACTGGTTTTCCTGATTTAAAGTGTTGTTTACATCTTTAAATTCTCTCCATTGTACTCTACTCTGGATTAACAGAAATATCCCGGAATTTTAACCAAGATAAGTTATGTAAAAATGAGACTTCTGAATATAAGCCTGTCTTAAGTCATTAGAATTAGTGTGAAAGCTTCAGATTATTATGTACCATTAACAGATGAAAATTCAAGATTTAGTTCGGCTATGTTTAAAATCCATTCAATACGTGTTTTCAAATTTGAATCAGATTTGTATCTTCCAGAATTCAAGGGAATCTCTGTATCAAAAGTACATTATTCAATTCAAAGGAGATTTTATTAGTAAGTTAAAGAAGGCTTATAAACTTTACCAGTCAATAACTACATCACAGATAAAAAGCATTCTGGCAAATTTAATTTTTATTATTTGTTAATATGCTGTTTTTTCAAGGCATGGAGTACTTGGGACTCCAATTACATGCATAGATTTGTGGTTTTCTTAGAAGACATTCTATCCATCAATCACTTCTGCCTCCTTTGAAAACACAATGGAAAATAACAAGGATATTTTGTTTATAATTAATTTTTATATTTTACTTTATATTTATTAATACTTGCACATATTACAAGCACAAATTTATAACAGAACACAGCATTAGCCCGGCTATCCATTTCTCTTGTTCCATATACACACAAAAATTAGTTTTGTCCTGTGAGCCTACTGTTTTCAACTCTTATAAAAACTATTTGGAGAGGGGCTGGCTTTTATTTCCCTATTTATTAATATTTTCAATGTGCTGATAAACATTCATAATATTTTATATTATCTGTTGATTTATTATTATTATAGTTTTACACTCTTTCGTGTTATTTTGGAACTCCCTTGCATTTCTATTTACTGGTTTGTCTCCATGCTTTGGTCAAGCACATCTTCTAATAGCTTCCCAAGAAAGGGAGAGTGAGGAATAAAATTTTGATGTTTCGTTGTCTGAAATTACTTTTATTTTACTCTTTTCCTTGGCTTATGATTTTTGTAATTTGAATGTTTTAAGATAAAAATGATATCATCTTAGACTTTTGAAGCCAGTGCTCCAAACTTGATTCCCAATGTTTTCGAGTAATTTAATGCTATGCTTGAATATTTACCATGACCTTATTTTTACCCTGCAAAATTCTAGAATTGACTATCGAGTGTTGGTGATCTAAAATTTCAAAATTATGTTAATGATGCATCTACTTTTCAGTCCATTGTATTTGGACTTCGTAGGCCATTTCCATCCAGAATTTTATACTCTTGAGTTCTAATAAAGGTCCTCATACTATTTCACTAGAAATCTCCTCCCTTCTGTGCTCTTTGGAACTCATTAATCAGATGTAGCAATTTTTTCTTCAATCTTCTAACTTTTCCTCCTTATTTCTCAACTTTTTCTTTTCTTTTATCCTTTGAAAGATCAACTTTAACTTCTAATCTCTCTAATGAATTTTTGTAAAATTGCAGCTTCCATAATTATAATTACCAATTGAAATTTCTTATTTTCTTTTATTTCTTTTAATAGCATATCCTTGTTTCACGTTGCAGTGTCTTATCTCTCTGATAGGTGATCAAATTTTCTTTGAAATTTATCTCTGCTGAATGCCTCTCATGGCTTCTTTTGCTTTTTTCCCCCTTTATTTTAGAAGGTTGTTTAAAGGAAGTCATATGTAAGATTAAATACCTGAAAAACTACCTGCAAATATTCCCCATGGGTGGACCAAGTTTGTCAAGTGGTGAAATCATTGTACTGTCTGTTTTTACCTTGGGGCTCACTCCCCACACTGTAGTTTCTGCAAGACAATCTTTTAAAGCCATTCTCTTTCCCCAGAGAGGGATCCTCTACTCTATTGTGACAAGGTTGAGGGAGTGTGGAGAAAAGCAAGAAAATAAGGAGAGCAGGAAAGAACCCTACATGCATTTTGGGTACTTGTGAGAGTTGCGGCCACATAATTCATTGTGATTTCAGTTCTTCTATATTGTCCTATTATTTACCTCTGCTCTGAAACTTTTCGGGTTCAGGTTCTTAAACCCATTGCCTAAGACTGGTGGTAGATGAAGGGCGAGTATCCAGGTCACATTAAGGGC
This sequence comes from Acinonyx jubatus, assembly GCF_027475565.1. Taxonomy (NCBI): domain Eukaryota; kingdom Metazoa; phylum Chordata; class Mammalia; order Carnivora; family Felidae; genus Acinonyx; species Acinonyx jubatus. The sequence goes on along the minus strand of NC_069380.1, from coordinate 31,060,574 downwards.
CATTGGGGACCTGGCCCCCAATCCACTCCATTAAAAAGCATTCAAACAATCCCCCTCTTTTCAGCATCTCCCTCCACCTCCCCCTTGTCTTTCACCAAAGTTGTCCCTTCCAATTTCTAAGATTTTAATTTCTACAATGTGAAACAATTTGTTTCTCATCTGTGTTATCCTCTGCAGGCCTCACTAATCTGCTTTTGCACTTCATATAGGTCTAAATTACCAATATCTCCTAGCTTCATCAGATTTGAGCATTACGCTGTAACTATGTCTCTGCTTATTTTATTACTTGTAAGTGATTTTTGAGCCTAGGAATGATGTTCAATATAAACAAGGACAGTTGAGTCATTTGTAAGAAGTGTAATCAATAAAGTGATATTTATTTGCTCTTAGATTGTCTTGTAGAACTAAAAATTAAAAATCACATTCCCATTCAAGGGTTTTCCTCTCCCTGTAAAATAAGCAAACCAAAATTATGTGAGTTTACTCATCCATTCTATGACAATTTTTTTTTTTTTTTTTTTTTTTTACTATTGTGCTAGGCATTGTGCTGTTGACTGGGGATTCAAGGGTGAACAAGGTGTTCTACCATCTGGTGTGGGGTACAGACAATTAAACAGGAAATTACACACTAGTGTGGACATAGAACAGTGTTTTATGGGAGCTCATAAGAACAACATCTGTCTCAGAATTATGGGGTCAAGCAAGGGTTAGCACCTAGTGTAGAAAATTATGTCTAAGCTGACATTTGAATGATGAGTACAAGTTAGCCAGGTTAATTTTGGAGGGAAAGAATGTCATAGCAGAAGTATGGAAAAACCTGAAGGAGAGAGATAACAGAGCACATGTAAAGAAATGAAGGAATTTTATAAGGCTTGTGGGAACTGGCACTCAGAGATGAGGTCAGGAGAGAAGCTTGAAGAGGTGAGCTGAGGTCAGACTCTCAGTACCTTAAAAGTAAAGTGAATTTGTTTGAACAGTTACTAAGGGAAATGGGGCATTCCTCTGAGGTGAAGTAAATGATGCTGAATAGAAGAAAGTGTTAATGAAGGTAAAAGATGTTGGGATGCCCAGGTGGCTCAGTCAGTTAAGCATCTGACTCTTCAGGTCATGATCTCATGGTTTGTGAGTTCAAGCCCTACGTTGGGTTCTATGCTGAAAGTGCAGAGCCTGCTTGGGATTCTCTCTCTCCCTCCCTCTCTCTGCCCCTCCCACACCTGTGCTGTCTCTCTCTCTCTCTCTCAAGATAAATAAACAAACAAACTTTAATAATGGTAAAAGATGTTTGCACATAACTGATGTAATCCAACTTAGACACACTGGATACCTCAAATAGAATCATAACAAAGATGACAGAATTATATAGAACAACACCATCATTTTCATAATGCACAATTAGATAATTAATTAAAATAATAATTATTTCCTCAATTTTACTCATCTTCGTGTTTAAAATTCAATTCTTTTTTTTTTCAAACTGTCAGCAGCAATTTAAAAATAAGTTTGCTTAGCAAATGGAATTTTCAAGGATCCATGGCTTAATCTATTAATTCTCTTGATCTGACTATTAGAAGACCAATCCTGAATGAATGATACTGATGGGACCTATGGAACTCACTTCCTGGTGGGTACAATTTTCTAAGTATGTGTGTAGGAGATTATGCTTCATTGACTATAGATCTTCTATGGAACAAGCAGTTAATGAACTATACTGTCAATGAGTTGTGAAACTCAAAATCAGTAGACTTTAATGATTCTAGTTAATCAAAAATTACCTCATTCCATAACCTGTACCACTTAAAACACCAAACATCATCTTGATAAGTAAAATGTGAGTTAGGTTGAATATAACAAATAGATTTAGTTAATATCTCATTATTATGGAAATGAACAAATTAATCCAGAAATTCTTATTTTTACTAGGTTCCAAATCTCTGTTTAAGCATCATTGCTTCCCATTAAGTCATCCCCATGATGAGGACTTACAGAACAGTAAGTAAACATGTAGAAAAAAATACTTGCTTTTATTTACCATCTACTATATGCTCAGACATAGTCAATGGGTTTTGAGAGAGAAATTTAATTCATATTTTTGTTACCAAGTTCCCAGTGAGGGGAAAAAATATAGACTATGCTAGTAGTCTATATATCATACCAGTAAGAGAATTAATAATTACCCTATTATTACACAATCAGCAAGCAACAAAACCAGGGTTTGTGGAGTCATATCTGCCTCCATTATCATGCTCTTTCTACCTTCCCCTTTGCTCAAATTCTTTAACATGATACCTTCATAGAGCATAAGTTGAAAGAACAGTATTAATGGCTTTTTTGTTTTGATTTTTGATTAACTTCCTTATTTTTGTGTGCTTTTACTTCAGTATCGTTTGAATATTCCCTAGTTATTCCTTTATCAAGATTATTTATTGAATAAATTAATATAATACATTGCCCCTGCCTTAAGAAAATTTTAAATCTAACTTGAAAAGTTAATTAACATTGTGAGATGAGAGTAAAGTGCCAGCACAGGAGAGCATATGATCAACAGCTAATGACACTGTACACATAGGAATGCTTTTGGAGTTTAGGAAAGGACAAGATAATTGTGCCTAATCAGGCATAAGAAAATAACTTTTAAAAAGTAGAAACTTTATAAAAATAAATATTCCCCAACCCCTTCTAGGAACACTCTTGTAGAATTGGTCTGCTTAATGATTCCAAAATGCTTTTACCTTTCATCATTGATCTCCCTCTGGAATTTAACTCGTACTGTATGTGTTACAGGTTGGATTCTGACACTGTGTGTTGAAATAAGTAGTTAATCTCATGTAATCTGCAATATGCTTCCACAAATTCACTGCCATCTTCAGTACAAGTATGCAGAATCACATGCTCCAACAAAACACAAACCTCTTCACTTTATCAGACACTGTGGAAGAGAGGAGTACAACAAAAGTAACACAGGTAGTGAACACAGTAAGATGGTACACACCTTAAAGAGAAACATGATAAAGCAAATATTGTACATGGAAGTCTAACTTTGTCAACATTTGCATTTATTTCATACAGATTTTATAATGCCATCACAAACTTCTTATCTTTCCCATCTCCTTTGGTTATCTGTAACTTGCATAGTTAATTTGATATAAAGAATTATATGTGTCAAATCATATTTATCACACACACAAAAACAAATTTTATAGCAATTCAGATTTTCATGAAATGAACCAAAATGAGGATAAGAGATAAAACTACTTTAGTCAGATAATGGAAGAAGGGTAACTGATATGGGTGCTGGGTGAGAATCCTCCTAACCTTTCCTTTTTACTTGACAGAGTTTATGGCTTACTTTCCTCCTATAAAACAACAGTATCTCAGAAAAGAGAAGTGCTAAATGGAAAGCAAAGATTAAAGGATGCAGCTGACAACATTGGGTAGGTTTCTGAAACCTTGAAGTTGCAAGAATTGGCCAAATAAATGAATATCACCAATACAAAGTGTGACTAAGTTTTTGGAGATGGACTTCATGGGTTCCTCAGGCAATGGCAGACATCAAGAGACTTTGGTGGAGCCTGGGTGCAAGTGGGGGACCTGAGGATCACTAAGAAAATGTTTCCTCCTTGTTGGGATATTTAAAAGAGGGGCTAAGAAGGTTGTGAGACTACATTGGAATGTGGCTGGCGTTACTCATTCATGAAATCATAATGATCATACTTTTCATTTTCATGTTTATTCCATGCATAGTGGGATGCTAGATTGTTACATTCACTACCTAATTTAATACAATCTTCAAAACACTCTTATGATTAGGCATTTGACAACATTTTAGAAACATCTCGGAGGAAGGGAATAATTTTTCAAACAACCTAGAAAGTAACTAATAGAATTGGCATTTGAACCCAGCTCTGTCTTATTCCAAACCATGTATTTGCCTTTCTACATTATGATGCTAAATCATCACTGAAATGTTGGCCTAGGCATTCTTTCCTAATCAACAGAAAGTCTTCATATAATATTAAGATATATAGGGTGCCTGGCTCGCTCAGTCGATGAAGCCTATGACTCTTGATCTCGAGGTCATGAGGCCGAGCCCTACATTGGGTGTAGAGATTACTTAAAAAATAAAATCTTTGAAAAAGTGACATTAAGACATAAAAACATATTTGATACATATATAATACTGATTTCCTATTTGATTCAATTAATGATTTTTATTAGTTATAATTTTGATTTTCCTTCTTGAAAATACATACTAGTGCTTATTTTTATTCCTGATATAAACACCAAATGGAACATAGTAGAAATGCTACAAACCTGAGAAATTTTCATTATCCTATTAAGCTTATATTTCTAATAATTTAATAGTGCATATTTTTAGGGAGACAGATTTCACTGAGTAAAACTCTCGTTTCAATGACAAAATTGATATCATGGGTTCAAAGTTCTATATTAGAGTGAACTCACAAACTCTTTTTGATCAAAAATTAAGTGAATGTCTAATGTCAAAATTTTGTCATCTATTTATTTACATTCCCATTTTGTTTTTGCAGACATATGCTGACAGTTTAGCATAAGCTCAGCTACCTCAGGCATGAGTATTATTTGTTTCCTTTAATTTGAATTTGTGCCAGAGCCTTGGGTGAAGTCACCCATTACTTTGTTAAACGTCTTCAGTTCTTGGTCTCCTCAAACACCTTCAGTCAGCAAAAGGATTACTTATAATTCAGTGTAAATTGTTAATTATCCTCATTTAGCATACCCTGCAATTTTGCTAAGAACTCCATCTGATATCAGAGACTTTACTGGATTGTTAAACATTTACCTGCCAGAATTTAGAAATTACTGCCTGGGATTAAGGAACAACTAGTGAAAATTATTCTCAAAACTACCATAAGAAACAAGGTGGAAATTTATTTTAATGTGTTCAAGAATTTAGCACCTTTATTTACCCACTTTCTGGCTCTTCATTGAAATAATGGGGGTTTATTTTTTCACTCTTCTGTTTCAGCAGATTCTCTTTTAAACTCTATGTCAATTTATTGCTTCCCCTATCTATATTTGCATGTCTCGCCTGACATCTTCTTTACTTTTTTGTTATATCTTTACCCTTTATTTCCCCTTCTTTCGCAAAATCTCTTTTCTCTTTCCTATTACCTATGACAAATTCATTTTTAACTTGCTACAGAATCTTCCCTACAATCTCACAAAATACTCACTTTAATATTAATTCCCTTCTCTTTTCACAAAATATGTAGATTATTTAGAGGTCTAAACTGCTCTTGTCATTATTTTTCTGGCAAGGACAGATTCTGATACTTCAGACTCTGCTGACAACTTTCAGTGCCTAATCCTAATGAAACTCCTCCACCTCTTATTGTTTGGCTTTTTTCCATATTTATTTTGAGGACTCCAACAAAGCAGAAAAAAATACTTAAATAGCCTGCTTCCCTCCAGAGTCTTCAGGACTATTCCATTTTTCATAGATACATTAATCTTAATTCTTTCAAATCCATCAGAAAGTTCATGATTTCAAATCATGATTTTAAAGTCCAAATCTAATTTAATCAGGGAAATTTGATGAAGTCTTTTCCAAATGTATTCTTAAAGAAATTATTCCAAAGCTCTCCCATCCAATAAGGTCTTATTAATTTTGAAAGAAACAAACTTGATTTCACCCCTCAATATATTTCAGGACTTCATCACAGATCAATTTAGATTAATTATACTCTACAAGATATTACAATTAATAATACATACTGTATTGCACGCTTTCTTTAGGCTGTTCACAATCATGATTATGAAGATAAGAATTTAAAATTTGACAGCATACCCTACAGAGCCTATATCCAGAGAATTACCGTCTATTTTCTCTTCTTTAGAGCGAAGATTCTAGATTTTTTTTCCTTTTCTATCAAGCTGTTTATTTTCCGTCGACCTTATGTCCACTTTGCGTTTAGAGTCTGTGAAAGAAGAGCTTCAGACCGGTCAGTAGTTCGCCCCCAACTCCGGCCTGGTAGTGGAAGCTACAGACCAGGCCTCAGCATGGAACTGCCGGCTGGCTGCGGGCACCACGTGCACCTTCAGACCCCACCGCCACCTCCCGCTGAGTCATAGCGATCGCGGCAGCTGGGGTTGTGCATTCAGCCTGAAATTCCCCCTTGCTCACACCCTCTCCAGCAATGACCCGCTTTTCCTCCTCAGGCTCTTCAGGATTTCTTTGGAGGTAGAGACTTCCCGCTTACTTCTCGCTTACGCGAGACTTCCCGTAAGCGTTCACGGGAGCCAGGACCGCACATGCGCAGAACTTCCTGGCCGCCCGGCCTCCTCAGGCTCGCCTGGTGAGCTCCCTGTGTTTGCTCTGGATGGCCGGGTCCACACGGGTGGGGGAGAGTATGTTATACGGAGCGGTGGTAGGCCCATGTTTGGAAGTCAGGGTTGGTGCCATCTAAGAGGGTTCCTGCTGCAAGAAATTTCAGGACTTCCTCCTCCTTCATCTGTAGGACATCAAGGGCTCTGGACATTGTCAAAGTTTCCCTGAAAGCTATGAGGGAAACTCAGAACAAGAGGGTGTGGACCCCTCTCTCGGTAGTAGGAAAAAAGCCAGTATCTCTTCATTAAGTTTCAAAAAGAACATATTAGGTATCATAAAAAAAATATAATTCTTGCTTATTTTAAAATAACATGTAGAACTGGAAGTTTGGCAATGGAAAGGGCATTAAATATGATTTTATATGATTCTTTATACATAATGAAACTAAGGCACAGAGACTAGGTGATGAAAGTATAGCTCTTTTTGTTTGCTCCAAAAATCTAGGTTACAGTTTACATACAAAATTTAATACAATGATATTTCTTTATGTACTTTAGTCTATTTAAAACTAAAATTAAGTGTTTTCATAATTGTAAAGTATGAAGTGACTCATTAGATATCACCATATATGGGGAGCATTGCAGTAATTTCTTAACAAAGAATGGTAAAGTATTAGCATGATTATAGATTAATGCCTTTCAGATATTGGTTTTTTAAATGATTGCCCCATGTGCTTTAAGTTATAAATAACATTGTATTCCCTAGATAATTCCTTATTTCTAAAGCATACCCTTGAATGATAGTTACCTTCTCTTCCATATTCTTTTTGCCTATTTTCCTCTTTTAAATTATTTAACGGCTGATATTCATTTATTGACATATAAATACAGCCAGTAAATACTTGTCATTTACCCTTTGATGATACTCTGAGAGTCTCTTGAGTATGCTAGCCCATATAAATGCTAGCACAAATAAACTAATGGGTGTGCTGTAATAGATACTCTTTATGAAGGATACTGAAAAAGACAGCGGAGGAAAAATAAACTAAAATACAGTGCAGATTGAGAAATATCTATACTTACATTTGTGTTGATATGCACATTTATGTGTATTTATTTGCTTTTGTTAGTGGGAGAAAAAGTGAGTTATAAATGCCTCTTGTTTCATTATGGGATACACAAGCCTGGACCTTTAAGTTCTCTACAAGTATTTATATGTGTAAGGAAAAATGGGAAATTCTGATACTTACTGATTTTTTTTAATGTTTATTTTTGAGAGAGACCACAAGCAGAGGAGGGGCAGAGAGAGAGGGAGACACAGAATGGGAAACAGTCTTCAGACTCTGAGCTGTCACCAACTGAGCAACCCAGGTGCCCCAATACTTACTGACTTTTGCTTTAACTTAGATGTATATCTGTAGATATTTAATTACTACCATATTTATCAATAAGCCTAAATAATGTAGTGTATTTTTTTTCACTTCCATGTGAAAAAATTAAAATGACATCATAAAATTATCACAAAACGTTATGCAATTAAAAAGTAATTTGATTTTAATAATAATGGTATTAGTAACACTCGCTGGGTTTTATGGTATGTCAGGGAGTGCAGTACTCATTCTCAAAATAACATTGTTATTTATGCACTGTTACCAACTCCATTTTATTGATGAGCAAACTGAGGCTAGTGTGGTAATTTCTCTAAATTTAGATATTTTGTAAGGGCTGGAGTTGAGATTATAATCCAGGCAGTCTGGCTCTGGGTCCATGATTTGGCCTCTGTGAAATGGGAATTAATATAAATATTATTTTGCTCTTTCTACTGTTACAAAAGTCATGGTTTCTTCAGTGAAGATGTATTATTTTGAAATTGAATGGAAAAGATCAACAGTGATACAAACAAAATTTTTTCCAAAGAATAAAAAGAAACTTTGTTCAATTGTTTACAGAAAGCCAGATATTTAGATTCAAACTGAACATGTGTATTAAACAGATGGCACTGTAAAACTATTCTTATTTCTCTTTGCTGAACTGCCCTGGGTTTGAAGAAATAATAGATTTTTAAAAATTACACAGCTCTTGCCAGAAAATGAATTCTCAATTTCAAAAGTGGTTAGTGATTATAAAATGTGCTTTATTTTGTGTGGCTATGTTTTGAAGTGCAAATCTCAAGAAGTATCTCAATTATAAAGTATCTGCATCTTCAGTGTTAGTTTCTTAAGCAGCTGAAAATAAACCGTGTCCCCTAAAAACTCCCTATACAACAGGAATTTCAGGAACAAGTGAATGTGTTCTTGAGACCATAAGAAATATATAAAATCTGTAATTCGTGTTTGAGTCATAGTCATGGTTCTGCAAAGTTCCCCATGAAATTGGCTTTCTTTTATATAATTTCTGAAAATGAAGCTGAATACTCCTAGCAACAAGGTAAAACTGGAGATAAAAGTGAGATTTAGATCTGAATTCACTGCTCAGCTCTTGAGACTATTTCAGAAGATGAGGATACTTGTTGACTTGATCAGAAATGATCAGTGACCCAGTGCTCTGTGAATACTCTGAACTCAAAGAACAAAGCTCGCGAAATGTTCGTAAAAACACAATGACGTAAAAATAATAAATGGCACACAAATATTAGACATGTTTACAATATTAACTTTGCAGTTAAGTGAAAGTTATAAATGAAATATCCAGTAATGGTGATCTGATTGTTTTTAATCTTACCACACACCCATACACATATGCTTCATATAATAAATATCTAAAAATAAAATGACAAATATATTTTGATGAAATATTTGTGCTTAAAGTATAATTCAGATTGATAGAGACACTGAATTTAAGTGTTAAGGAACTATAGTATATGATGATCATTTTAAATGTGTTGAATTAATAATAATAATAAAAAAGATACTACTAAGGTTGTTAGGATAGACAGAAATGTACAGTGTTGTATAGTGTTGAAGTATATACTAAAAGGCTTTGGGAAAAAGGAATACAAATGGAGGCTGGAAGGGAAATAGAGAACTAAAGAGGAAAGAGAGAAAATGAAGGGCTCAGGCATGAAGGTGTCCATGTATGTTTGAAAAAGGAAGGGCAGTAGGTAGAACCACATTCCTGCGTTTCTCCATACCAGTCTGTTGTTCATTCACAAAGCTTTCTCCTGCCCAATTTATATTCTCTATGAAAATAAATCTTGTTAGCATGTTATGAATGTTAACAAGTGCTCCAGGCACCTTCCAGAAAATACCACCAAATTAAACTTTCAGGAAGGAAACCCATTTCCTACCCTCACATAACTACCAATTCTTGTCTACATTCCAAACTGGCAGTTCACATTTTAGTTTTAATATGTATAAAACTTTGCTTTTTCCAACATCCCCAGAGATTATTAAAGAGAAGCAAAGTTTACATTACATGCATTTTATAAGAACTCAGGCCCAGTGTGTTTGGAGGCAGAATGGCAAGATAAAAGAGGGCAGAACAGAAAAGGCAAGAAAGCAGAGAAGATATTTAGATAACATTTAATGACCTAGTGAGAGGTCTTTATTAAATTAGCATACTTACTTGAAAGTAAAGAAATTCCTAACGAGTAGGTGCTTATGTTTCGCTCATGTTGCTATTGTGGTTTTTAAGTAGACCTCACACTCAGTGCAGAGCCCAACATGGTGATTGAACTCATGACCCTGAGATCAAGACCTGACCTGAGATCAAGACTCAGGCACTAAACTGACCAAGCCACCAAGGTGCCCCACTCATGTTAGTTTAACAGAAAATTGTATATAGTAGCTCACGTTTCTCAACTACAAAATGTTTGGTTTTCTCAACTTTCTTCATGGGAGATGCTGAGGCATCATAAGTGTGCCAGGTTAAAAATACAAATAAGATATATGTGTTATTAAAATATAATAATAAAAATATAAAATGGTAGCCATAAAGCAGCAAACTGGTATTTCGTGAGTCCTTGCTTTTGAAAAAGAATCATTCCTAATTGTAGGAAAACACATCCTATTCCAATCTTTTTGAACAATAGACCAAATAGTAAGCGTGGAGTGAGGATTATTTAAATTAATTAAAACTGCACGTTCTGGTTTTGTTCTATGACCTAAAAAAAAAAAAAAATGTACTTCAGCTTTGTGAACTTTGTAGGAGGAAGTCCTTGTAAAAGCAGAATACAGTCTCTTATGGTTTCGGATGTACAGTGATTGTTGTGTTTGGTTTATAGCATTAAGGAGACCTGAACAAGTCTACAAGCACTGCTAGTTATCCTAGAATTTGAAGATTGAATCTAATATTGGTGGAGGAAGGTTAAATGCATTTAACTCTGTATTTAAGGATGCAGTATTCTGTCAGTTTTAGGAGGATCATCTACCAGAGCGATCAGACATATCTCCCTGAGGTCTCTGGGACACTTTCCCAAAGTTCAGGGATAATGGATAGCTGTGTCTACTTAGGAAATCTGCCTATTGGCTCCAAGAGAAACTGTTCAGACTACTTTAAAAATTTTTGTTAACATTTATTCATTTTTGAGAGTGAGAATGACAGAGTATGAGCAAGGAAGGGTCAGAGAGAGAGGGAGATACAGAATCTGAAGCAGTCTCCAGGCTCTGAGCCATCAGCACAGAGCCTGACGTGGGGCTTGAACTCACGGACTGCAAGATCATGACCTGAGCTGAAGTTGGGTGCTTAACTAACTGAACCACCCAGGAACTCCATATTCAGACTACTTTAAAGAGGTCATTAAATCAGGAACCCCATATAGGAGGTGACACAGAGTTAAACTTCAGCCTTTTCTTTTTTCGTTCTTGTACCATACATGCCTTCATGGATTTCTATTTCAGACTCACAATCTTCTTGCTTAAATGAGAGCATTGACTTCTCAGAGTACAACCTTTAAATTCTAGACTCCTACAACCAAGAAACATTTTAGAAAAAATAAGTATTAAAAATGCATGCAGTATTTCACTCAGTCCTAAAGAAGTTAGGGTAAACCCCTGTGTTAGTTTTCTGTTGCTGCATAACAAATGACCGTGAATGTGTTTTGTATATCACAGTCTTCATAGGTCAGGACTATAGGCATAGCATAGCTGGGTGTTCTGCTCAGGGTGTCACAGCCTGCCTTCTCCTTAAGAAGCTATACTGGAGTAGATTCTCTTTCCAAGCTCATTCAAGTTGTTGATAGAATTCATTTCCTCATAGCTATATTTCTAGGACACTGTTTTGTTTTGTTTTATTTTTCTTTTTTTTCCCCCTGTTCTTAGAGGTTGTCCATGGTTCTCTGCCACATGTGATTCTCCAACGTGGCCACTTAGTTTACTGAGCCACAAGAAGAGTCTCTTGTTTCAGTCTGTTAAAACCGAGTCTTATACAGTGTAAATCCATCCCATCACCTTTGGCAAATACTGTTAGTTAGAAGCAAGTTACAGATTCCCCCCTCCCTACCCCCCTGGCCTGGCCCCAAAGGCAGAGGATTACCCAAAGACATAAACACAAGAGCTAAAAATCCTTCGTTATTGCATTGGGTTGGTCCTCCATAACTATTTAGGGTCATAGAGCAAGTTAAAGGGAAAACTTGAATAGGAGCACAGTTCTCTTCTAAACCACACCACCTTCTCCAATTTACTACCTGTCTTCACAATCTCTCTTGTTCCCATGGCTCCATTAGTCATTACAATGAATTTTAATTAAAAACTCTCTCAGATGTTCTTTGTAATCAAAAACATCCCATTACAATACATCTTACTCTTTATGACTAAGGTAACTTTTTGCAATTTTTTTCCCTATCTCTGCACTAAGGTAAGAGTATGAGATGAGGTAGGGATAGGAGGAAAATTCAAACAAAATACATTATTTTCTTTTATGATATATATAAATATATATCATTTATTTCTATTATATTTTTTAATCTACTGCAATAAACATCCCCCTGTACAGGCTCTGAAAATTACTGAAAATGTATCAGGAGAGTGTAACCTTGCACCCACTACATTTTCTCATATTGCTGTGGTATTGAGAATGAAATGATCCATATAATGTTTGAATTTGAAATGCATTGACATCTGGCTGAGAGACCCATGGCAAATTTTTTAAACACTTTGAACATTATATTTTTGACAATAGGGTAATAATATAAATTCCATAATGCTCCTTTAAAGGTTAAATAAGTTCCACTATTGAAATGTTTCTTTTTCTTCCGAGTATTAGTTTTCTTATATTGTAAACTGAAATGGCTGAACTGCATTCATACTAAAATTTCTTTCATCTTCACATTTCTACAGGAATAATTCTATAATAGGAATAATTCAGTAATTCTATAGGAAGAAGGGTTGATACCTCCACTGGGATTGATAGAGGTCTGCTAGAAAGTCCTTTGACCATAGCAAGTAGTCTAAATCTGTGTTCTTGCAGAATCTAGACAATGTCAAAATAGAGATTAGGGCTTCAAGAGAAGTATGTGATAGCCTTTTATTTTTTCTCTGCAGAAAATTATTTGGCCAGTTACATCTCTGGAAGGATACAAATCACATGATCTGTTGTGTCCAGAAATACACTAAACTTTTGTTACATAACAGAAATTCCTACATTTTTATTTGTAAAACCCAAAACCTTACTTTGTTTTATCCAAACTTAATGTCTTTTTCTTTAATGTGTATCAAGCATTTCTGTATATTCATGACTTTTTTTCTGCTCTGCTCACTTTCATTTTTTTTGCTCACTTTCAAATTCTTTGAGTCTCTGTAGACTATTCACAGAACCCCAATCTCAAGAATTTGAGTGACTTTTCTTCCTTCTAACTTAACCTTTTATAGCCCAATCATATCTTAAGTATTTGAAAAGGTTCCAGAAAATAAAATCTCAAAAGGTTATGATTTAAAGTAATGAAAATTTTCTTTGCATATGATACTTCATTCCTGTTAAATCCCTTAAAAATAGTTTGCTCTTTTCTGTCAACTGTATTTTGCCTGAAAGGGAGGAAGAAATTACTAAGAACAGGATTAGGCTGGTTTGGGAAATACTTTCATGGCACCCTGTAAGCATTTTAGTCGACTTCGAAACTATGGCTAAAACAAAGTAATTTTATTTCCCTTCCTGATTTTGTAGCTTTCTTGCTCCCTGAGAATTATAACATAGTGACTTGGTGTTGCTTGCAAGAATATTGGATTTCACTGGGTGCCAGATCATACCATCTTTTTAAATCATGTTCCTTTCATAGATAATTTGCCCCACTGTAAAATCATTAAGGATATTCATTAAGTATGCCACTCTTTTGTAGAGGATCAATATGTCTAAAATAAAAGGCACAGTTGTTTGCATTTAGTTTCAGTCATGTTTTCTTTTAGGCTTTCAGTATTTTGTTTTTAATACGCCAGAGTAGCTCCTCATGTAATGAGATGGCACCTTGTGTAATGAGCTACTGTTTATTGTTATTCCTGGCAACAGACCATACGAGGGCAAGGCCTGTTAAATACAAGTGCGCACAGGAGATGCTCCTTCAACCTGCAGTGAGGGCCTGTATGAGCAGAGGAAGGACAATATTTTTCCTTCTGTTTAGTCTCCAGGCAGATTACAGATGTCTCCAGCCTCTCTGTCTAGAGGCCTGGATCCGCTATGCTTGGTGAGTCTTTCCCCTACAAGTTCACTGATATTTTCCAATCCTTACAAAGTTAAAAGCACAAAGCAGAAAACATTTACTTCTTATTATGTTAAGTCAAATTTAAAAAGTAGGACCAGACTTAAGGCAGCTTAACCCAATCCACCATGAACTCAACTTACAGTATGCTAAAGCAACCCAGGTTTCAGCTGAACAATTTATGCTTAGGCCACAAACCAATTCTTTGCTTTCACTTCAGTTACTTTTCCCAAGAATTAGAAATAGTCTGTCATTAATTTGGACTATCTAGGGTATGAGTACTTTTTAGAAAATGTTCATTTTTATTGAATACAGTTTCAGTTAAAACCTCAAATATATTGAAAATACTCAAATTATTTTAAGTAAAATATTAGTAATTGACCAGCCACCAATTACCTAAGCTGAATGAGATGCGATTATTTGGCCAATTAAAATGAACAGATCAGAGGAGACGAGGGCCTATGAAGAAACAACTCAAAATGAATTTGGACAGAAAATAAAGTTGCATATACAAAATTAAATCATTTGAATTGAGAAAGAAGAAAATCCATCGAAAAACCACTGTTGATGGCATTTATAAGTTTTAAAAATGCTATTCTGTATTTAGAATATTTGACAAAAGTATAAAAAGTAAAATCTGATTACATTTGTTTTTGGCATGGTGAAAAATAGGAACAGGGAGGAAAATGGATTACTTTTTTGTTCCAATAAATTTGATATTACACAGATTCCATGCATTTTAAATATACATACTATTTAGTGAAAAGCCTGCTCTACTGATATTCTATTGTGGAGCATGAAATGTGAGTATACAGTAGGGTCTTACATAACATTTAACACCCCTAACTCTATGTCTCTCTCAAGTGAAGACTTGAAATAGTTTGTATGATTCATTACAGATATGTAATTCTATGACCATAATTATACTATTATCTGTAAACAAATACCCAAACAAAAATAACAAAATTGGATTCTTAATTCAATGCCATCAGGACTGCTTTCTGCGTTGTAGAATGATTACAAAGCCTAAAAATTCCAGTGAGAGCTTGAATGAATACAACTTTACTTTGTTTAGTTCTTTAACAAGCAAAACATATGCAATGGTTGCAACTGTGATAACTTTTTTCCTAGACTTTTCTAAACTAAGGCAAAAATAGCTTATTGACTAATTTCAAACTATTGACTTTCATTCTGTACATTTTAATGTTGTTACTAACAAATGAGTCAACATAAAATTTAAGATCTCTTCACACATGCTTAAATCAGAACTTTCTATTAGCTTCATCTAGCATCTTCCTGGGTTTAAAAATGTGTCAGAAATACTGCATGGTATAATATCTATCCTCTAGAAATGTAACATATATATATGTAACAAATATACGTATATAACAAATATATATGTAACAAATACATATATATTACTATGTATTTGAATTATAAGCTATGCACAGAGAGAAAACTCAGGATCTTAGAAGCTCCTATCCAATATGTGTTGAGCTTGTTACTGAAAGGTATGATACAGACAGTGGCAAACATAAAGTATGTGGGATTTGGCAAAGAGGATAGGAGTCTCAGTGCCAATAGTTGAAAATGAGCAATATAATTTTCCCGTTCTTTGAAATATAACATTTCACAATATGAAATTATTCATTTTCATTATATAGATTGAATCATATATAAAGTTTATCATTCTACCTGAGTTTTTTTTTTGTTTGTTTTAATGTTTATTTTACTTTTGAGAGAAAGACTACAAATGGGGAGGGACAGAGAGAGAGGGAGACAGAGGACCCCAAGCTGGCTCTGCACTGATAGCTGAAAGCCTGATGTGGGGCTTGAACGCATGAACAGTGAAATCATGCCCTCAGCCAAAGTCAGATGCTTAACTGACTGAGCTACCCAGGTGCCCCTGTCATTCCACTTTAAAATCATATTTCTTTGCATTTTGAAAAATGTTACCAGGATTAGTTTTCATATGCAAGAATTTCAAATATTTGTAAGAAGATATTTCTTTGAAGATAACAAGGGTTTGTAGGGATTGAATAAGTAAAGTGAAGGTAGCTGATATCTTTTTTTTTTTTAAGTTTACTTACTTATTTGGGGTGGGGGGAGCAGAGAGACAGGGAGAGAGAGAATCCCAAGCAGTCCCTGCTCTGTCAGTGCAGAGCCCGACGGGGGCTCAATCCCACAAACTGAGAACATGACCTGAACCAAAATCAAGAGTTGGATGCTTAACCAACTGAGCCATGCTATCTCCAAGGTAGATGATATCCTGATGTTAATAATGGGGATACTGCAGGGCACCCGGGTGGTTCGGTCAATTGATCATCCGACTTCAGCTCAAGTCATGATCTCGCATGTGGTTCATGAGTTGAAGCCCTGTATCGCGCTCCAGCAGTCAAGTCTGTCAACAAAGATCCCACTTTGCATCTTTTGTCCCCATCACTCTGCCCCTCCTCCACTTGCACTCTTCGCCCAAAATAAATAAATAAATATTTTTTAAAAAGTTAAAAAATTTGGGAAACTGGAAATTGTGTACTATTTTTGCAACTTTCCTACAAATCTAAAATTAATTCCAAAATGGAAATTTATATTTTTATTTATTTATATTTTTATTATTATTATTTTTTCATTTTAGAGTGTAAGAGTGCAAGTGGGGGAGTGGTAGAGGGAGAGGGACAGAGAATCTCAAGCAGGCTCTATGCCCAGTGCAGAGTCTGACAAGGGGCTGGATCCCACAACTCTGAGATCATGACCTGAGCTAAAATCAAGAGCTGGACACTCAACTGACTGAGCCACCCAGGCACCCCAAAAATTTCTTTTCAAATAACCAAATAAATAAAATGAAAGTAGATGGAGGAGAAATTTACCTACTACTACATTGCATCAAGAATTGTGCTCGCCATCTTAAATTTTTTTTTTAACGTTTTATTTATTTTTGAGACAGGGAGAGACAGAGCATGAACGGGGAAGGGTCAGAGAGAGAGGGAGACACAGAATCTGAAACAGGCTCCAGGCTCTGAGCAGTCAGCACAGAGCCCGACGCGGGGCTGGAACTCACAAACAGTGAGATCGTGACCTGAGCCGAAGTCGGACACTCAACCGACTGAGCCACCCAGGCACCCCCGTGCTCGCCATCTTAAATGTATTATTTCATTTATAATGTACTAACAATACCCTTATTGAAAGATACAAAAGGCATACCAAAACTAGAGATTAAAAAGAAATTGACAGCACTGCAATAGCCTTGCATAATAGCAGCCAACAAAAAGAAGCCCTTCATGTTAACAAATTAAACCATCATGCCTTAACATTTTGCATGCAAAACTTCGTCCCCCAAATTCACTAATATATATTACTTTAATGTTTCTGTTAAATTTGGAATAAGTGTAATGCATCCTTATGGCAGGTATTTTGGAGTATGCAGAAAAGAAAGAAGAACCTAGAAATCATCATAATTCTGCCGCTCATAAATAGTATATGTGTTCTTTTTTAGCTTTCATTCTTTGTGATATGCCTATGTGTACATAAAAAGAAAACCAAAATTTTATACTATGTATTATGTGCTACTTTTGTGTGTTTATTTCCTAATTACACAAATTTTACATAAATGCATTTCATAATAGTTTTGTGCATTTTTTTCATTTCATTTTGTGTAGATTTATAATACGCACACAGCACATTTTAACACAAATTTGACCACATAATTGTGTTTGTGGGATTGTAATTTTTCATTCATTAGTACAGTGGTTTATATTAATGTCTCTCTCACCCATAAATTCTAAACTCTAGAAGTTTATATACCAAGTCCCTTGTTATCTTTGCATACCCAGGCCTGACTGTCAATCCCAACATGGCTGTAATATCTACCTCTCCATAGGTCTTGAAGTTAATTTCAATTCTTCCCAGACATGTCAATAGATTTTATATTTATACATATATATAAATATATTTATTTATTTATATCAACATATTTTGTACGTTTTGTATTTGTTTTTGTGATTACTTTTAGCTTTTCTAATCCTTTTTAAAACTGTATTTTAGTATTATAATTTAGAAGTTACACTGTGAGCTACTAGATGCCATGTAAGCTCAGATAGATAATTTCTTAACCTGAAATGAATATTCTTTTGAGACTATTCTGTGTTCTGTGTTCTCAGCATTTTGTTACAAGTAGAATTCTGGAAGAATAAATTTTAGCAGTTGCGACGACTATAGCAAAATATTGCTTTTCTATTTAATGTCCTAAAAGAGTAATCAAGAGATATTGCTCCTGAAAATGAAACCAGTTATCTCTATAAAAATTTTCTTCCCATTGTCCTCTTGTTGTCAAGTTTCCTGTAGGAAAGCATTTGAGGCTGATCGGATTCTCCCACTGCACATTGTAATTCTTCCTTCATAACACTCATCACACTAGTAGTTACTTATTTATCATCCGTGTTCCCCACTAGACTTTAATCACAAAAGAACAGAGACAATGTTACATTCTCTCACCTCTATAAGCATTGCACCTAAAAAAATCTGCTTGACACATAGTTATTTGTCAAGCTGAATTGAAAGGAACAGTGCCATCCTTGGGTACAATGCTTAATCTTGATCAGTACTTCCTAGCCAAGAAAGGTAATCATGTAAAGTTGTAGAATCAGGAGGTGCAGATTGATCAGCTTAAAGAATTACCAAAATATATTTCATAACCTAACATGACAGTGCCTACTGGCACACAATTGATGCTTAATAAGCATTTATTGAATGGTATATGATTTATTGAATGAGGATCAAACAAATAAACAAATACTTGCATGTGTTAGTGAATGAGACAAGATGTCAATTATGAGACATCATCCCTGATTGAACCTTTTGGTCACTTGCTGGTTATGTCCTACCTCAAATATTTAAACCTGGCTTTCTCACACAGAAAATACAAATACTTGTCACTGGGTTGTTATGAAGCTTTAATAAGACTATACTTGTGAAATCCCCCAGCATCATGTCTAGTATGTAATGAATATACAGTACATATTCTGAAGATTCTGGACATCATTAGAAACTCCATCCTGGTGTGGATTATAAAATCCAAGGTTTTGTTTTTTTTTTTCCACTTGTCTTTGAGAGGGAGCACATTGGACTTTTTTGAAGAGTATGTAATACTTGAATAATCTCCATAAATATTATAAAATAATATCATTCTTATTAAAAAATTTAGAAAATGCTTTGTTATATCTTATAGAATTATTTTTAAAACACTTTCTGAAATTTGCCTTGAAAACTCCTCTAATTATATAATTTTATAATAGAACATATGTCAAAGTTAAGATATATTCTTGATAGCCTTTTTACTTGTAACTACATTTTCTACTAGCTTCTTTTTTCAATCAATAATTCCTGAAGCCTACTCATTGATTTAGTTATAATCGTTTGACTAATTGAAATATTGAACATCAAGGTAGGAGGTAGTATGCAGAGGTAGTATTTGACTTTAAATGCATTGTTTTATAATTAAAACATTTATTTTTTTCAATTTATTTTAAGGATATTTCATGTTATCAATCAAAGAAAAATAGGAATTATTGCTATTTCACAATTTAACAGGATATTTTTAAAAAAGCCTTGAAATTATCTGCCTTCCTTTATCATTAAATGTCTACAAAGAGGTATGTGTTTATTTTTTCTACTCCTCATTCACCCTTTTTTTATTGCAATATTCTGATTCTCTTCCTAAATTTCCAATTGCTCCCTTTTTCTTCTTCATTTGGAGTTCAAATTCTGTCATCACATCCATCAGTCAAAATCCTTAGTCTCTCCTGAACACAGTGTCTTCATGTAGGAAGGGGACTTCAAGATACTAGATCCAGGAGTTTATGTATCTATTTTTTTAAGGACCTTATTTCTTCTATCACCTAAATATACATATTTACCAGAGTTTATTCCTTGACTTTTCTCTCCTCTGCCCTATGCAAGTAGGCAGTATTAACAATCTCTGCTTCAAACTTTACCTCTATGGTGACTCCTAAATTGATATCTCTAGGCCTAATGTTTAAACTTAACCAAAGCTCTTCAACTTGGCTGTGTCTCTGAAACTCTTCAGGAAACAGAGTTGAATAAGCCACACGAGACTTCTCCATGTTCTGAACATATCTGGTGTATTTTCTCTGCTCATTTACATCATTCCATCCACTAGATGGAATAAACCTATGTGAATAAAAACTTAATCTGGCTTTCAGTGCCAGAATAAATCCACCTTTCCCACGAAGCTCTTGTTCTTTCACTATTCAGCTAGAATTTTACCCAACCCTTTGTAAAGAACTTGGAACAGAGTGCAAATAAAATCGAGAACACATGTTTGTTCTTACAGAGCACATTGTTCAGCTCTCACTCTCAAACCCAGTTGGGAGAAATTTCTTCTGTCTGTTCTCAAATTAGTATGGGCATCTCTCTTCTGACACTTATCCATCCCTATATTCCTTGCAGGCATTGTATCTACTATACATTCATGTGGCATATGGTCAATGAAAGAAATGTCTAATGTTAGATAGTGTGTAAAAGAGACTACAAATTGTTTAACCTGTCTAATCGTGTACACTGCATAAAGCAAATTAGAAAAAAAAAAGTCACAGGTACAGATCTAGATAAGCATAAAAGGATGAAAAAGAGTGAGATAGGAGAAAGATGGACAGCTAAGTTCATATGTGGCTTTGTAGGAAGGTAGAGAAAAGAACCAGAGAGGGGAGTCTCCATTACTCTTAGCTTGTTTTAAAAAAATAAAAATGGGGCATCTGTGTGGCTCAGTTGGTTGAGTGTCTGATCTCAGCTCAGGTCATGATCTCATGGTTCATGAGTTTGAGCCCTGCATTGGGCTTGCTGCTATCAGTGCATACATAGCCCACTTCAGATCTTCTGTCCCCTCTCTGTCTGTCCTTCCCCCACTCATGCTCTCTCTCTCAAAAATAAATAAAACATTAAACAAATTTAAGAGAATATGAAGAAAGTTTAGAATCATATTTGTCAGGGTCTCACATCAGCCAGCAAGTATGTTCCCAAGAGCTGACAAGTAGTCCCAGGGTACAAAAAGACAAATCAATTTAGCTTCCAAGTAGCAAGTAACATTGAGGGAGATGTGTCAGGAGTAAGTCCTCAGGCTCATGACTGATAATCAGTAACAGATTTTAGTTCTTAGGAGATTTCTGAGAACCAAGTAGAGCACCAAGTTTTAAGACCAGGATGCCACTGAGTATGCCACTGAGTAGCCAGAGAGCTAGACATTGTGAACTAAGGCAAAACATAACTTACCAAATGCTAGTTCAAAAGTAAACATGTTTTCAGAATAAACAAAGTCTAGTTATGGGGACATTGGGTAGTGTATGGGCTCTAATGTTAGCAGGAAAGGTTTGATGTTGAGTTTATGAAAGCCGGGTTATAGTTATGTAAGTCCTTCCTGTCATATGTCAGGGTTAGCCTATCAATCTGAGACTGCTGGTTGAGGTCAAGGTTTGTTTTTAGAGCAGAATGAAGTAAAAGGAATGCACAGGTTGCGAACAGGGGCGGTGGGGAGGGAAGTCATTGATGTGTATTTAATCAAAACAGGCAAATGTTCGAGCTAATAATTTTCAGAAAGTGAAGCGTTTTGTAAGTTCAAAATAAAAGTTATTATCTAGTGTAACATAGAACTATTTATATTTACTAATTAAAATTAAATAAATTAACAAGAAAAATAATTGTTTTGTACAAAATATAAAGTTTCAGTTTGGAGTATACACATTTAAGGTAGAATAAAATATTTTTATTTGAGAAAATGGAGCAAAATGGTCTTCTACCTTAACATGTTTTCATATGTTTTCAGTGATATATATTATATTAGAAAATGAATAATTTGGGTTTTTATTCATATCTACCACTGCACTAAAAGAATTTTTAAATAATATTTTCATTTTCACACTCATTGTGTGTTAGCATCTATGCTAAGAATTTTACCTACACTCTTTGACTTAATCCCTCTTATATTCATATATATTCACATATGCCAAATATGATTTTCCTTTTAAAAAGAGAACTTTGAAGCTCAAAGAGATTAAATAATTTGTTCAGAGTCTCACCGTTGGTGAGCAAAGTTAGGTTTTTACTAAGTATCTGGTGGATTTCCAAAGTACTGGGATTTAAAGAACACATTGCTAAAACCAGGTCAATGTGCATACTCACAGCATCTTAGAATGGGGATGCTTTAAAATTCATCAGACAGAATGAGAGATTTTGAAAATATACCTATAAGAACAGCTTTCAAGATAACACAGGTTCACTCATTAATGAAATGGTGAGGTAAAATTGTAAAATATCCTCAGGATCGAACTATTTCAGCTCATTTATCCAGAAGCTTGAAGGATTCTCCTCTATTTGCGTGGATCAACAGATAGTGGTAAGAGAATGTGTGGATAGAGGGTAACACTATTTTATTAACCTCCATCGCAGGCCCCAGTAACATTCCTTATACCTCTATAACTTTTCTTCATTACCATTGTTTAATGGAGATTTACCTTACCTACTGTCATGAAATAATTTGATCTTGCTAACTAGTATAAAATGTGTATATTTTGAGCAACATGTTGAAATAAGAAAGCACAAAATATTACCTGCAAAGTAACAAACAGTGAAGACCTTGCAAAATATATAGGGATTATATAATTTGGTGAGAGAAGTTTTATAATTCATTTAATAATCTATCCTATGGTTTGTAAAGCAGTTTTGCACAATGAGGTTCAAAATTTTGGAGGCAACAATATATCCTTAAGTAGTAGAAAAACAAAATGCAAAAATGAACTTGCTTGAGTTTTAATTAACTTGTGAATACAGAAGATGGATAATTTTCTAATAAAATGTTAGGTTCTATCCATCAAAGGAAAAAGTGTTTATCCTAGTTGCAATGCTGGGAATTATAGGAAGAAAGGCATTTCATAAATACAAATAATGCTTATTCTAAAACATTATGCAATTTTATGAAATGTAAGTTCTTCTTCCACGTGCATCTCTGATTTCACAAAAATAGGCCATATATTGGCTTACATAAATTTCTAATTCCTCTATTGTTTTTAAACTTCCAAGTCAAAAGATTACTTAGAATGGAAGACATATAAGAAGTATGTATATATTTAAAATTACAAGTGCAGATAATTGTCCTTTTCCTCAGTACTCTGAACAAGAACCAAAAATTGCTAAACAAATAAACAAAAATCCCCTCTTGCTGTTGAACTTAATTAGATTTGAGCAGCAGGTCTTCTTAGCACTGATAACACTCCTAATCATTCCTGACTCAAAATAAAAAGAATTGTTAGAGGTTTATTAATTGAATAAACTATTATTGTTTTTTTTTCTTTTGTCCTCATTTAACTTTATGCTCATATTGTCCAAAAAACTCAAAACTTTAGTTACAAATACCAGAATATAACAAAGTTTCCCAGTTAGTAGCCAAGTGGTTTGTTTCCGTGTTGGTTATCACACAAGCCCAAGGAAAGTGAAAGTATTAAATTATGAATATGCATTTATTGGAAAAAGCAATTATGATGAAGTATGTATAACACTGGCTTCGGAGTCAGAAAGAACAGGTTTGGAGGCCAGAATCTGCATTTCCTAACAGTATGGCCTCTGATAAGTGCCTTCATTTTTCTAAACCTCAGTTTCCTTAAATGAAACGTGACATAATCACACTTCAGGGTTGTCCTGAGTATTAAAAGATACAACACATGTAAATCACTCTGCACCTCTGCACAATGTCTGGCTTAGAGTAGGCACTCAAATTGTTAGCTCTCTTTTCCTATGATAAATTAAAAGGGTTGGGGATTATACCCTAAAGATAAAACTTGATGTCATTTTGGTTTTGCAAATTGGTGGTTCGTGTTATGAGTAACTGATGGGAAAACCTCACCAACTTTAAAGATGCTTCCAGAGAATAACATCTACCCAGCACTATTCTTCTATATACCCACATGCTTTGCTTTCACTCCTAGATAGATTAACCCTCAGAATAATTATCTAAAGCCAGATGTCAAACCCTTTTACCTACTGAAAGTCACCCTCTAAATCTTCCTTATCTTTCTTAGACCATCAGTTTTTCTCTTACATACTGGATCGTTTCCATTGGCAAACATCCTAAAGTACATTTTAAAAGTCTCTTGACCACAGTGGTGTACCAAGGGCTGTAATGGAAGCAGTTTCTCAGCGGGTAGGCAATATTAAGAGATGATCATATAATGTTATATATAATATGTTATATAATACGTGTGTGTGGTTAAAATTAGCACATTTATTGCTTATCCTTTCTCAAACATTACTTTTATATTGACGTTAATTTCTAAAACTCCAGGTGTACCACCATCTTCACCGGACTCATGAGGACAGAGGTACACACATTCATTTTGGGGATTAATCAGTAAGAGGCTGGAATTATTTGAGCTTGCTTCAGATGAAATTTGTATCTCTAACCCCGGTACATTAAGATAAAAAAAAAGAGAAAAAGTAATAGATTAATGCATTTAAATTACTACAATGAAATGTCTAAGAAAAGGCAAGAAGTAGGTGAAGAAAAGCCTCTGTAAAGGTTAGAAAATGATTTGCACATCGATGACAGAATTAAAGTAACTCAGTTCTGTTTTTCATGTTTGTAAGATCTGTTCTACCAGTGCTCACTTTGAATCTTCTGTCTAAACACAGGAATATGTCAGAGCACTGGGGTGCTCCAGTCATACTGAGAACAGCCACCAAAATTGACAGGTACTTATTTACCTAAGGAAGCAATTAAATAGAAACATGATCTCATATATGAGATTTAAAAATATGGTTAAGCAAGAAGAAACTATTCACTAGTTCTTTACAACTCTGTGGATGATCTTTCTGTTCTCTTTTTAGCTAAGCAAAGTGTTTCAAACTTCACAAAGAAAGAGAAGAGCTTATCTTGTTAAATCGTCTTTGAGAACTGTACTTGTCAGTGATGTGAGTGGATGAGTGTGAATCTTCTGAAATTGTTTTGTGAGATCTGCATACAGAAAATCTCTCTTGGGAGCCTACTGATGATATCAAACTACACACTTAAGCCCTTTCAGCTCTAGAAGAGTTCATTTACTTTTAGGTTTGTTAATTGATGCATTTTTGCAAGATTGTCAGACTGTCCCAACTATTCCAAAGAAAATCTCTTTTTTGCTCATGAGAGTCTTAAGAATGAATTCAATATCTCATCCATAAAATGACTATTTTATTCTTATCCATATTTATTATCTGCCCTTTGTACATTTTATCACTCTAAAACATTTTGCTAGCATGATCTCATTTATCATTTATTGCCTCTCTTATCTTTTGCTACTGGCAGGACACTCAGTGAATTGTGTACCTTTTCAAAGTAACACATGCTCCATGAGGCAAAGTGCCAAATATCACTCCCCACGTTACCTCCTCTTTCTCAAAATATTGATTTTCTTCTCTGAGGTTGATCCAAGAGTCCCATGATATTGGTGGCTGTCTACTGATCTCCCCAATGAGGGGTAGGCCCCCTAGGGTTCTAGTCATGGCAAGCTGTCATGGCTTTAAAAACTGGCAAGCACTCTGTCAGGAAACAGATTAAAGTGTAACCTTGCTGTTTCATACTTCACTGCTAATATCATGACCATCTATTAAAAGTGCTTTCTTTGGAGGCATAGATTGCTGTTTCTTCTATAATATCACCCGTGTGTTGTTTAAAAATCTTGTGGTGTGGAAAATTGCACACAAAATAGTAGAACTTATGGGAAAAAATATGATGAGAAGATCTATGCAACTTTGTAGTGAGAACACTAAGAAGTAATTTTTTAACAATATCAAAAGAAACAAGACACTGCTACACTTAAAAACATATTAAGTTACTAATAACCTTCCTGTTAAAGCAATAACCATTTAATGATAGTTTTGATGGAAAGTGTGGAAGGAGAGGATTGCAATAACTGAGTTATTTAGACAAAAAAAAAACCCAATAAACACTTCTGGAATAGAATATATGGCAGAAGAAAGAATAGCAGGTGACTGGCATCTTAGATAGCAGGTATACCTCCATTAGTTACAATAAGCAGTATACTCATTATAGTTACAGTTACTATCAGCAGTACAGTAGTCTAATATGGGTTCAGCTGCCCTTTCAACAGGGAAAAATATGAATGAGTTAAGTAAAATAACAAAGAACCAACACAGTTTTCATTCCTTAAGTGTTGAAACTTACAGTTTTCCCTAATGAACCAGAGAATGGTAAATGGTCTTACCTTCTCATCCACGAGTCCCCCAAAACAGAGTTGTATTGTCAAGAGTTACCATTATTAGGGTAAGGAGACTATAATATGTACAAGTACCAATTCTCAAAAAGTTAACAAGAAACAAACACTTGTAAGAACTGAAATTTTAAGTTTTTAAATTCATGTATATTAATTTTTTTAACATTTTATATTATCTCATATTCAGCTCATTGTATTTTCAATTTAAAGAACGGTGACTATGAGATATTTCTAAATTTTAGCAAGAGTGCCAATGGTCAGGATTATTAAAAATGATTTTATAACAAATATGTATGATGTTCAAAATTATGTATTATTACACTGTTGATGTTTTTATTTTACTTTCCTCTTTTTTTGGTCCCTTGAAATATTTGCTATGTTCTTTTATAATAGAAAATAAATATTTGGAAGGTCAGATTTCAGTAATTGGTATTCCTAATTGAGAAATTTTGTGGGCCGATAACAATGTGCTGATTTCTAAAAAAAAATTTTAATGTTTATTTATTTTTGAGAGAGAAAGAGCACGAGTGGGGAACGGGCAGAGAGAGGGAGAGACAGAATACGAAACAGGCTCCAGGCTCTGAGCTCCAGGCTCTGAGCTGTCAGCACAGAGCCCAATGTGGGGCTCAAACCCACGAACTATGAGATCATGACCGGAGCCAAAGTCAGACCCTAAACAGATTGAGCCACCCAGGTGTCCCGAATGTGCTGCTTTTATTTCACTTTAAAGATCCCAGCTACTGGGGTGCCTGGGTGGCTCAGTCAGTTGAGTATCCTACTTCGGCTCAGGACCTCAGGCCATGATCTATGGGTCTAGAGTTTGAGCCCCACATCAGGCTTGCTGCTATCAGTGCGGAACCCACTTCAACCCTCTCTGCCTCTCTTCTCTCTCTGCATACTACTCCATGCAGTATATACTATTATGAGCTATACTTTACAAATGAGAAAACTGAGGCTAAGAAATGTCATGTAAAGCTCCTATATTACAGCTAATCTAGTAGGTAGTAGATCTGTGATTGCAACGCAAGCAGTTTTATTCACATCCTATGCTCTTTGGCCATATAATGTATTAGAACATAGAAGTAAATATTGATTCTGAGTGTATATAAGATACAGAAATACAAGAACAGGTAAATGAGCTAGAAAGATCTATGAGGGAGAAGATGACTCCAGAAAATGGCTCCAGAGGAAGCAGAAGGAGCAATACCCTAAGAAAGAAAGAACTTAGGGGGAAAAGGGGGCATGGAGAACACAAGGAAAATAAATATGTTCTTCTTCCTGTGACACAAACAGCAAGAAATTTGGCACCATATGACCTTAGGATTCAGAATTAGATGGATTCATTCACAATCTGGAATATGAATAGAATAGGATCCAAGAACATCAAGAAACTTAAGAATCTCAACAATCATATCATAAAAGTTGTGACCCACCATGAACTTCAGAAATTCAGATTGGAAGCTAATCCCATAGTGGACAATCACTAGTTAGGGTGTTCACGTTATTTGAAAAGAAAGATTAGGCAATTATACCGCCTATAAGATACATATGTCGATACTAAGTTAATGTTGTTTTATATTATTTAATGATATTATTTAGTAAATAATTCCTAGAAGAGGTAATGAAGAAAGAAAATATTTCAGTATGCTGTTCGTTCATGAATATATTTAGCTAGAGAAATTCGTAGAAAGATAATCTTGCTTGGGGCACCTGGCTGGCTCAGTCAGAAGAGCATGTGACTCTTGATATCAGGGTAGTGAGTTTGAGCCCCACATTGGGTGTAGAGGTTGTGTAAATAAATAAAACTTTAGACAAAATGATATCCTTTCTAAATTTCTTAATATAAATAGTATTTTTTTCTTTCTCCAAATGGACTATTAGTTTAATCACACACACACACACACACACACACACACACACACACACACACACACACAAATGTGTTAATGGGAACAAAAACATACTGCAAGAAGCAATTTATTTGCAATGATGATACAGTGAATTGTGTAGAAAATACTTTTCTTTTGGGGTACCTGGGTGGCTCAGTTGGTTGAGCATCCAACTCTGGACTTCAGTTCAGGTCATGATCCCAGGGTTGTTGGATCAAGCCCTGTGATGGGCTCCTTGCTGGGCGTGGACCCTGTTTAAGACTCTCTCTTTCTCTCTTTCTCTCTCTCTCTCTTCCCCACTCTCACTCTCTCTTCCTCATATTAAAAAAAATAGAAAATACATCTCTTTTTATAAGCAGTACTATTAATAACATTTTTCCATAAAAAAATTAACTTGGGCTTTTGAATTAATTGATTTTTTTTTTAATTTTAGAGAGATTGTATGAGTGGGGGAGACAGGAAGAGAGAGGGAGAGAGAGAATCTTAAGCAGAGTCCATACTCATTGTGGAGCTCAATCCTAGGACTCTGGAATCATGACCTGAGCTGAGATCAAGAGTCAGATGGTCAACTGACTGAGTCACCCAGGTGCCCCTGAATTCTTTGACTTTTAAAGGAATCTCAGTTTCAGAAATACTGAAGAAATGAAAAAGAAAAAAAGACAGACAATCTTTGGAAGAGGAAATGTATTAATTTCTAAACTCTTATTACTGCAAAAAAGTCCATTCAGCAATTTTATTAACACGAACATTTATATAAATTAACTGAAATTAATCAGTATATATTTGAATCACTGTAAATTCCATTATAAAGAGTTGATATTTTGTTGAGTGGTCTTCAATACGCATTAGATAGATAGATGGTAGGTAATAGATAGATAGATAGATAGATAGATAGATAGATAGAGAAAGAAAGAAAGAAAGAAAGAAAGAAAGAAAGAAAGAAAGAAAGAAAGGTTATTAATATTGATCTCTTATGTGTTAAAGTCTCCCTTCTTTTGTCTCTTCTGTATCATAGAAGACGGCACTTTTCAGATTCTTTTGTTATTTGGGTTCTAGTTAGTTTTGCCCAAAAGAAAACTCTGGCATATAAGAAGACAAGAAGAGAAAAGCTATTCTGTTTCTTGCTCTAGTAGTGGTAGAAGCAACTGTAGAGGCCAGTGGCTAAAAGCGATGGTGGCCTCCAGTAGAATTGGTGTCCCAGGGACAGTGGTTGACAGACCTGTCCAGTGGTAGCAGTTGTGCCTCCATCAACTCGAACATAAGCATGGATCCCTGGGCAGGCCAGGGACAGTGACAACTATCTGATCTCTGAGCAACAACTTTTTAGTTTTGTTGCTCTTTTATTCTTTCTAATAATCTTGCAATTTGTTTTATATAAATCTCTCTTTGGTTGAAATATCAAGAGTAGATTTTGCTTTTCTGATTAGACATTGACTGATAGAGATAATGGGAGAGGAGAGGAGAGGAGAGGAGAGGAAGTAAACGAAATTCTTAATGTACATCATTAGCAACCTTCCCCCCTTCAGGTTCTTATGTTTTTCTCTTTACATTCCTGGAACATTATGATACAAACCAGAATTTGGTTGATGATATAAACAGAAAATTCCAAGTTACATTAAATTGATCCATGTATTAAAATGCTGAATGCAGAATATAAAAAAAAAGAAAAATTAAAGGGCCACTGAGACAGGAAAACATGATTAAGAGGGAAAGTAGGAAAGAGAGGTAAGAAAGTAATGAGGAAAAAGCAAGACAAACCAGGTAGAATTTGGGTACGAAAATGTGGAAGAAATACCAGGTACATCTTTTGTCAAGTTTGATTCTTTTAAGCTTGAGTTCTGCGTTGTGTGATGCCAGAATCACAAAGCTACTTTCTTATTGCTTCAATTTGCTTGGTTTTAAAAGTAAATCCCTTTTTAAAATGTTTACCTTACGTCACATTAATTTTGTTTTCTGTTTTGTTTGTTCATAGCATTTTAGTTGCCTCTTGATTTTGAGACAAAATAAAATTTTATTTTCCTTTAATAGGTAAATTTGTTAATCTCATTTAGTTGCTAATACTGATGTATTCTTCCAGAATCTTCTGTTATAATAATTGTGTATAATATTTTATATATCCTGAGTTTTCTATGTTTCTTTGCTTTACAAAATGTTTTGATATTTAGTAAAGTTGATATTTTTGATTTTTGTTCAAGTGAGTAGCTTTGTACCTTTTACTTGTTTATTGACTTTTAGTACCTTCATAACTTTTTTTTTTTTTTTTTTTACTAACTGGTTTGGCAGTTTTTAAGCAAATCCTTGAACCTTTACATGTTTAACTAACATATTAATTCTTCTTTTCTCCTTCCTTATCCCTACATTTTTATTTTGTCTCTTGATGTTTAAGCAATGTATCTGGTTTTCTAGGGATGACAAGATGAATCTTTAATTTATCTCAGCCTAAATACACATAATAATAAGCTACTTCAAATGACATAAAAACCATTTGTATATATAAAATGTTTATCCCCACCAACCAATTTTATCTACTCAACAGTGTATTTTTATTATTTTATTTAAATGGGAAATCGTATTTTAACCAAAGATAATAAGGATTTTTTTTTTAATATTTAAGCAGATATTTCTCCTCTTTGATATTCTTCATTACTCTCCTAACAATGGGAAATCTCTTCAATTTACAGAATATCTGCCTCCTCTTTGTGTCATGGGGAATCTCTGCCCTGAGTCCCATCCCCAGTTTTCTGCCCTCAGGAATTCTTGGTTCCCAGACTTCCCCCATCCTAGGACAGCTACAGTGCATTCAGTGAAATCAGTTGGGAGTGGGGGGAGCACTTTAGAGAGATTTTTCTCAGCTCCCTGCTTCAGTTTCCACTCGGTGAGGAACAAGAATGCCCTGTAAAATTTTCTCTTCAGTTCTGTTTCCCCGTCTCCAACTTCAATATGATGACGAATTTACAGGATTTTTGTTTGTAAACATCCTCAAAAACAGACTAAAAGAACTAGTAGAAGAAAAGGTTTGTTATATATCAACTGGGAAAATTAAGTCATCAGACTTGCTGAGGTGAAAAAAAAATAAACAGTACAAATTTAGTCCATTTACTAAAAACAATGCATTCTTGGTGAATGTGCTTCAAGCTCAAGTTCTTTATAGAACAATACCCAATTCAGGGTAAGGTACTGAAAATGCATTTTCAGAAAATGATGCGAAAGTCAAGAATGAGGCTTTGTGGGAGGGATGGTTGGTCTGACTTATGAAACGCTGTTCAGTGAACACTGGAAGAAACATTTGTGCAAACGTCTGCGCCCCACCCCAATGTATTGAATCAGAAACTCTGGGAGAGGGGGCTCAGCAATTTGTGTTTGAAAAGGTCCTACAGGTGATCAGGATGCACAGTCAACTACATGGACCATTAAATTGGTACAACCATCTAAATTTTTTATGTTTTTAGTGTCATTGAAAATATAACAGAAAATTTGTCACTACAAAGTGTTTAGAGTTTAACTTAGAGCATTTATTTATACAAAGGAAGTACTGTTCTGTAATATTTTGCATCAATTCCTGTAAGTAAAAAAAGAAATTCTTATTGAACCTGCATATTTTCATCCATGTATCACATAAAACTGACATAGATTAATTTTTCATTTGGGGAAAATCTTTTCCTTGAAACTCTCAGAGTGGAATTATGAAAAGCCTATGTGATTTTTTCAAAGAACAATGGGAATGTAAAAAAATCAAGTAACAGCTTTATGTGTGTATATAAAGACCTCCTTGTTTCATGCAACAAGACTATATATAGGTCACACACACACACACACATACACACACACACACACACACTATTCTTTCCTAGTCCATTGCACTTTTATGTGATATAATAGATGACTTTGGAAATAGGGGTAATCATAGTCTTTTGTTGCTGCTTGTGGATAATTTTACAATTTGACTAAAATCCTGGGAGTCAGTCCTATACCTAGTAATCAATATATTGGGGGGGGGGGAGGAGTGCATTATAAGCATTTAGTGTTTACTGGATTTTAAAAATTAATAGAACAGCCTGAAACACAAAGTTGCGTAGTAGTATTTTTAGACACTTATTTCTAAATCTATTTAATAGTAGTTATTAACTTATACAAAAAGGTAATAGAGGGAAAACCTTTGATATATAATATAACCTGAATAAAATCAGAGTGTTGGAGATGAACAAATAGTTTTATAAGATTTTGAATTTGGAATTGATTTGATAGAAATTTCAGCATATTGCAGAAGGCATTAAAAGATCATCTATAGAGAGATTTCCTTAGTACAAAATGAGAAGTGGAAATAAATCTTAAAACAGACATCAAATTCTCATTCCTCTCTACCCTAGTTCTAATTTGCTGCCTATTTTTAAAACAGTATTTTTTCTGTCCCATCTAGGTTCTTTTACCATTCTGCTCTTTTTCACTACCTCCTCTGTTCTACCCTCATCCAAGCTACCATTATTGATTGCCAGAATTGTTGCAGAATGACACCGCCCCCCCCATCCCCGTCAGCCCTCGCTCCACCCACACTGGCATACCTGATGTTCCCAGGACACATCAGGCGTGCTCCTGCCTCAGTGCATTTTTCTTTTCTCTTTTCTTTGCTTGGCATGTGTCTTTTTTCAGATATTTGCAGGGCCCATCATTCTTTTTCTTCAGAAGATCTTTAATCAACTATTGATTTCCCCAAAAAGAAAGCCATCTTTGGCCACTATTCAAATTTGAAAGTCCCTCTTTATTTTCCCTCTTATCACTTACCACTATCTAACTTGCTCTA
Source organism: Acinonyx jubatus (assembly GCF_027475565.1). Taxonomy (NCBI): domain Eukaryota; kingdom Metazoa; phylum Chordata; class Mammalia; order Carnivora; family Felidae; genus Acinonyx; species Acinonyx jubatus. The sequence goes on along the minus strand of NC_069380.1, from coordinate 31,027,682 downwards.
TATTTAACCAGTTATTTATCTTACTGGTTGCCAGTCTCCCCACCCCACTCTTGTGCACATAAGCTCCAGAGGTGGTAATTCTGTTCTATATGGTATCCTCAGTGCCAAGAGAATGATCTAGCATAGAGTACAGGCTCAATTAAGCATCTATTGATTAAATGAATGAAAATAAAAACTAGTGATACAAAAACTAAGTATGGAACATCAACATAAGTTTATAGACTAAGAAACCTCAAAGGAGACAAGCATATAAAAATAATCAAACTCATACATAAGCAAATAAATGAATATTTAAAATCTTCCAGTTATAAAATGAATAAGACAGGGCTGTAGTGTACAACACAGGGAATATAGCCTATCTTATCATAAAAATTTTGTATGGTGACAGATGGTAACAAGAATTATTGTGGTGACCATTTTGTAATGTATATACATACCAAATCACTATGCTGTACATCTGAAACTAATATAATATTGTGTATCAATTAGTCACCAATAAAAAAAAATAGTGATGATACTCTGTACTTAGGGGGTATAGACTGAAAAGATACTAAGATTTGCCAAACAATGACAAACCATTATTTGCAAAAGCAAATAAAATCTCAAATTCTTTGCCATGTGCACTTTCTTATAAAAATGTTTCAAGAGATAAAAAGTAATTCTTTTATTTTTATTTTTTAATGTTTATTTATTTTTGAGAGAGAGGGACAGAGCGTGAGCATAGGTTGGGCAGAGAGAGAGAGACAGAGACAGAATTTGAAGCAGGCTCCAGGCTCTGAGCTGTCAGCACAGAGCCCAATTGGGGGGTCAAACTCCACAAGCCATGAGATCATGACCTGAGCTGAAGTCGGACACTCAACTGACTGAGCCACCCAGGCGCCCCAAAAATAATTCTTTTAATCTGACATGGTCACCAAAAAGAAGAACAAAAAAAACATAAAAACAAAATGTAAAATAGGAGATTGTTGAATCACATTCTTCATTGATTTTGGAAAATCCTCAGCATTGCAGAAAACTGCAAAGCATTTACAAGGCAAAAAAAAAAAAAAAAGGAAATCACTGTGACTTAAAAGTTTAGCAAAGCAGCCAACACTGTGAAACAGTAACAGAGCATTTTGCATGCTGGTGAAAACTGGGCTCATTAGCAAAGCGAAGGCTTAGAGCTGACTCTGGGGGATGGGCACAACTCAACTTCATACAGTCCTTCCTGCAGAGCTGATTGTGAGACATCCTTGGTCGCACTTTGTTGGAAGCTGCTCAGCATGCTTCCTGGCCTAAGGTAAGATAGGAGTCAGTACAAAGGCAAGTGGAGAGGGACCAGCATTTTGAAATAAACAGAAAGTCCACCATAAAAGTTGGCATTGTATAAAGTAAGATCTCCAATTCCTCTGTGAATCCTTTGAACACAGAATATGCCAATGCCATTGTTGAAGCACACTGAAAGTCTGAACACAGCATCCTCAATATATATGCATGTATGAATATACACACACAAACTGATACACATATACATGATGTGTGTGTGTGTGTGTGGCTATCTACATACACACATACCTATACGACTAATGCTGCTGATTCTAGAAGAAATTTCCTTGAAAATGTGTGTTTATGTATTTTATGTCTGGGTAAGGATGTAAAAAGCATCTAGTCTTAATCATCTTAGGTTAACTAAAAACAGGACAATATATGGTCTCATATTTCAAAGATAATTCTTTAATGTTTAAACAAAAGTTATGACTACAGTTGTTATTTTACATATTCAGATCCAAAGGGAAAACTGGTAACAATAATAGAAATCACATGTAAAGTTTTTAAAAATAAAATGAACAGAAATTACTATATTGTCCTTGAGACTTCTGGGGTTTTCTGTGTAATTATTTGATAGTTACAAATTTCCCAAGATTATCAACTCTTAAACTTCAGAAAAAAATTGTTATAGTTACATAATATTTATGGGATAATAACATTAAATTTTAAAACCTGAAAATCAATCAGCTACTGTATTAAATGATGTGAGAAAGGAGAGGAACAATGGAAATAGTGACCAGCCAGAATTCTAGCAGAGACTGGGGCCCACTAGAACGGGGTGGTTGGAATGCCTACAAGATGCTGAACAAAGAAGCATCGGTGAGAAAGAACGTATGTGTGCAAATCATTTTCTAATTAGCTTGTGAAATTGGTTCAAAAGGAATGGGGTCATTTTCAAAACTGGATCCAAAGAAAAGAAACAGACTTGACAGCAGCCTAGGCTTAACAGGAACAGGAAGCTGGAAAGGGAGCTGTATTCTGGAGCCCTGAGGCAGGAAGAGAGGTGAATATGTAAGTTTGGGTAGGAGTTGGGGGTCAAGCCCTGAGCAGCAGGAATGAGAACTGATCTGGGAAGTCTACCCAAGCAGAAAAGAAGCAGATCGTCAGCGAGCAAGGCAGATGGCAGGAATCGGAATTCAAAGGGCAAAATTAGCTCGATCAGTATATATAGTAGAGTGGTCCCCCTCTTATCTGTGGGAGATATGGTCCAAGACCCCCAGTGGATGCCTGAAACCACTCAGAACCCTATATATGCCATGTTTTTTCCTATACATATGTGCCTATGATCAAGTTTAATATATAAATTAGGCACAGTAAGAGACCAACAATACCTAATAAAATAGTACACTCATAACAATATGCCGTAATAAAAGTTACGTGAATGTAGTCTCCCTGTCTCTCTTCATGTGGAAATGTTGGAGGCCGACAGCCAAGAAAGATTTCTTGAGATGTCTTTGATGCAAAAAAAATGGTTTTATTAAAGCACTGGGACAGGACCTGTGGGCAGAAAGAGCTGCACTGGGGTTGTGACAGGTAACTGATTATATACCTTCAGGTTGGGACGGGGTTAGGGTCAGTATAAGTCTCTAAGGTATTTGGGAAGCAAGGTTTCTGGGGCCCTGATGGGGCCAGCTATTGTTAGGAAAAGGTCATTTATTAGTGTCTAGTAAAACCTTAACCATGAGCCCCTTCAGATATATATCAGTGGGCCATATGCTTCAAGTATGTTTGCCCACATACACCTTGGGGGGGTAGAGATAAAGGAAGTTTCCAAAGGAATTTCTAGATGTTTAAAGCAGATTCACAGGATGGGGGGGGGTGGGTAGTGGGCTAAGATTTTCTTTTGCTCTTAGCAATGTGTCATCATTCAGGCAGCTGAGCCCCCAGAGGAAGGTCACTCTGCATGTCTAAAGGACTTAAAATGGGCTGTAAGTTGTAAGGAAATTTAATTTTTTTTCTTTTGCCTTTGTTTCCCACATCCTCCCTGTCTCTCAAAATCTCTCCTTGTACTGTACTCAACCTTCTTGTGATGATGTGAGATCGTAAAATGCCTACATGATGGGATGAAGTGAGGTGAATGACACAGGTACTATGACATAGTGTTGGTAATGTTAGGCTACTTTTGACCTCTGACCATATGTCAGAAGGAGGATCATCTGCTCTGGACCATGGGTCACCACGGGGCAGGTTACTGAAATCACGGAATGTGAAATTGTGGAGGGGGGTGGCGGGGACTATTGTAGGGTAGAATCCTCCTTCTCAAACTCAGGGAACTTTTTAATTCAGATAGAAACAGAACATCACTTTTGGATCTCCATTTTTCTCCCCATCTCTCAGAATATCTCCCCAAAGTTGTGCATGTAGGGATACAGAGAATTAAATGCATTGGTTCTAATGCACTACTGCTTTTTGTTTGAACCACTCTCTAACAGTTAATTCACAGAGGAACAGTGGCAGGTACTAGGAAGTGCTTAAAGCATATATATTAAATTGCACTCATAGCCCATGAGAACTGATCCTTCACCTGACCATTATTAGTTCCACCAGTGATTTTGATATTAAAATTTAGCACCTTCTCATTAAATCCTCTAAGAACATCAATATTGTGACATAGCAGCTACCTTAGAGAATAGTTTTAAAACTCAATTTGACCGTGACAAATTGGGGAAGCAAGCACAAACAAATCAGATAAAGCCTGAAAAAGCGGGAGCATGCTGCCATTTTCCTATTGAAACCCACTTAGAAATATTTTATCATTATGCACATTCTTCCTTTGATTTATTCATTAACATAGCATGGGGATTAAATAGCAGTCTCTATCATTGATTTCTAGTTAAGGGGGGGTCACAGATAGAACTTTATTTTTTCTTTCAAAATGGCTCATCTAGAATCGCTGTTAATTTCAAGGAAAAACATTCTTTCAAGCACAATTTTCAGTTTGGCAAGACGAGAAACACCTTACCCCATGTGTCCTTTGAGATTGCTTTGAATGCGTGTGGGTCACTTTTTTGTGTGTGTTTGTTTCTTTTTTATTCAGAGAAATTACATGAAGTATTAAAATGGGTGATTTAAAAAAACATACACATGGGTGCATCACCCCCTGTAAATCTAAGTCATAGAAAATGACCTTTTTTCTATTCTTTATGGATGTTTGTTAAAAGTTAAAAATATACTGCATCATAGGTGAAGCCTTTATGATTTCTTCATAAAGAAGGACAAAACAGTCACAGAAAAGGTGTTACTACTGGAATAATAGACGAAAATGATCAAAATTTCAGGACAATCTTGGCTAACAGTTTTTCCAGTCACTGTACAAAGCTATTCAAAGCAGTTCATATCCATTGCATTTTATTGTCCAGTGAAAAACAAATTCAGACTTAGTAGGAGACAATTTATTGAATAGTATTGTCACAAGGTCACAGGGCGGGGAGAGGGAAATTGAACAACTGGATGGAGGCACTACTGCAAGTGGGAGAAGGACTCTGAGCAGAAGATCTGTAAGCATCTCAAGGGCTATGCTAAAAAGGTTTCTTTTATAGGGAGGCATGTATAAAGCCAGAAAGAATGGGGTGTGGGGAAATGAGATGATAGATGATAGACCCGTCTGCTGGAATGTTTTACCCTGAGGGCAGCCTTCTTCAGGGGCAGTGATGGGGGGGGCGATGCTGTTTAAGAAGGGTTGCCAGGTGCTCAGGTTATGAGTGGGTAAAATATCAGGAATCTGGAAGAAGGAGAATATTTTAACCAAAGTTTAGTTAACAAGTACTTTGTTTCAAGTGATCACTGGCAACAAGTAGTTCAGCCAATCATTTATGAGGCAGAGAATGGGAACATGGGGAGTCTATGTTTGCCCTGGTTATAGGTAAGCAAGTGGGTCATTGTTTAGTCTTGTCTAAGTCTTAAGGGGAGGATGTTTCTTTTCAGTGACATGTTTCCTAAAATATAAAAGGGTGGGGAGAATTTTTAACCTTTGATGTGTTCCAGGAGCACAGGGCTCAGTCAAAATTCAATAGTGTTGGGGTGCCTGGATGACTCAGTTGGTTAAGTGTCTGACTTCAACTCAGGTCATGATCTCATGGTTTGTAAGTTTGAGTCCTGAGTCTGGCTCTATGCTGGCAGCTCAAAGCTGGAGCCTGCTTCAGATTGTGTATCTGTCTCTCTGTTTGCCTCTCCCCTGCTCATGTTGTCTCTCTAATAAAATTAATTTTTTTTATTTAAAATTCAATAGTGTCCATATGTCCAAGATTACATTTTTGTCACATCACTATTCTTGCTATCTAGTGACTACTATTTTAAATATGAAATGAATTCTTAACACACGTAAATCTTTATTATTTTGTACCTCTATAAACCTGAGATTTTTCTATCTTTTTGAGTGAATGTATTATTTATTAAAAGATTTATATAAAGCTTCTATACTGTCAATATGCTGAGGTAAAAATATTTTCTTCTCTGACTTTTCTCAAATTTAGCACACATGAAATGGAGAGGTCCTCATGACTTACTGCTCAGTATTTCCCCCATCTTTATCAGGACATCGGCAAGAGATACAATTTAAAGTGAATGCATAAACTGGTCAGTTTTTGTTGTTGTTGTTGTTGTTTCCTCCAGGTGCAGCCTCATACCACTTTCCTACAAATATACAGTTTGGTAGAGAATAACCCAAAAGCCGCATTGCTCGATAAACTTGCAGGCAAAGTTATTATAATGTAATTTCAATGGCTTTTTTTTAGTAGAATAATTGACAGCTTCTTTCAAGTAGCAACTTATAATTTAGAAATACTTATAATTTATTCCTTGACACTTAGCTAGTTCACTGAGAAAGTTTACCAGTGACCATGGATATCTGTTGGCACATATAACAAAACCAAGGGCTGGATTTGGAGAATCAGTTTGACTGTAGCAAAATGTTCTTGGGGAGCTTTCTCTCTCTTCTGGAAGAGTTCACTAACAGATGGCAACTTGTCATTGTTAATGGAGTGTTATCCTGAAAAACTTCAAGGATCCATGCAGAGTGTGACACTCTTCCCCTCCTCCTTTCAAGCCACCTCACAGAAATAGCCAATAATGACCTCTTTCTCTTCACAGATGATTCCACCTTATGTCGGCTGATTCCTTCCAAGCCACATTGTGGTGGCTGCAATCCTAATATGACAAAAGACGTTTTGTTATTTGACAGCTACTCTATGTACTAAATGACAGAGGCATCGTGATACAGTAGGAAAGATATTGCCACCCTAAAATGCGAGTCCTGTGTTCTAACCCTCGCTCAGTGAGTCCTTAGCCAAATAACTTCTCCACTCTAAATGTAATTGCTGTCATTGAAACAGGAGCAGATTGCCTTAAACAGACAAGAGGCTCATTTCAGGTGAATTTGTGATACTCTAAATTCCTTTGATATAAACAAAGAAAACATCGGTTTGTTAGCTGAGTACGTGTGACCATTTTACATTTTGCTTACTTTATTCTACTAAAATTATATTTTCATAGGAAAATTGGCAGTTTGGTTTCTAAAGTATATAATAGCCATTAAACAGCAACAAAAACATTTTCTCTTTCTGTATTTGTTTAACAGCACATGGATTTAAGAGCTCATTCAAGGCATAATTTTGTTTCTGTAAATCCATTAGTAATATAGCACTTCAGAGATGACAGTATAACATGGTAAAAACTTGCCCAAGATCATACAACTTGAAGAGACTAGTGCAGACTATAACCTAGAAGATAGGAGTCCTGGCACTAAGATTTGTTCACTTACTAAATCAGAAATCACCATTTCATTTTATTAATGATAATTAATATTCACATTATACCTGCTAGTTGCATGTACTTTTAAATGTTTTTTTCAGATATACTTTTACTTACATCTTGACACAGTATCCAGAAGAAAAGAAAGAAAAGTGTCCAGACCACAGAGTTAATCAGTGATCCATAAGGAAGGATAATCAATACTAGGCAAGTAGAGGGAGGTATCCATTTTTCTCCTCCTCAGTATTCTAAATCCTGCTTCGCTATTTAAATCAGCCACTATTCTAGAAGAGAACTAGGCTGGACACCGAATGCCTGTGTAATAATTAGAAATCAGTTCTTTTAACTGGACATCTTTTTACTTAAATTTGCTTAAATTTACTTAAATCAACCAGCCTTTTCCTTCCCTTCCTTCCTCCTTTCCTTCCTTCCTTGGCATCACCTTTTATTCTTCTCTCTTTATTCTGCACCTCTCTTTCCACATTGTTATTTCATGCAGGTCCCATAGGCAGTTAAATATGTTGTCCCTTTAAGAATTGTTGTTTAGTAGATGTAACAAACGCATATAGTTTTCAGCTTCCTTTGGAAATAAGTGCTGGTACTTTTGCAGGCTTTCCTTTTGTGATTAGAAAAATACCAATACCATTTTCCTGCAAATATATATTAGCATCCCTATGAGAAAATTAACATTCTTATTGCATTGAATTTGTTACTTCTCTGAATGAGTAGGAGAATAGCTAATGCTAATGCAGTTTAAAACTGAAATGAAATGTAAATAGAATTGGAGTGTGATTTCCTGAAAGTATTTTTCTTGAATAAAAGGAATCCTTTAAGACAATGCTTTCAGTTTTAGACAAGACACTCATCTCAAATATTAACAGTCAGTTTTCAATAGTTTACATCTTAATAAGCCGTGATAAGTATGACAATTGTATTTTACATTTGCATCATATTTTATGGTTTCCAAGACATGACAAGAGAGTTAGGTTATAAGATCAGTTTTCCTCTGCTAGTGCAGGGGATGTACCTAAGGACTCCACAGTGACTCCACCTGTTCAAAGGAATCAAAATGCTCATGCATACTGTTTTTAGGCTGATGATTTCAAACAAATAAACATTTTTTTCTACACATAGACAACTTTATTTTACAGACTGGATGTACATTAATCTTTAACAAATCATAGAGTGATATAATGGTAAGCCAGGAAGGTACCTCGAAAGTTCATTTTAACCATTCCAGGCAGGCACACTTCTATGTTGTATTATTAAAAGAGAGATAAAAGACCAGATAAAATTATATATATATATATATATATATATATATATATATATATATATATAAACCTTGATGTATCAGTACATATTTCTTTTTATATTGGGACATTTACACAAGAAAAAAAATCCAATATAAAAGGTAATACCAAAAATTTTTAAATGTATATAAACTTCATTAAAATTCATGACTTTTCAAGATCTCTAATGTGTTATATCATGTTGTGTACAATTTTGAAAAGTGACTCCGTTCCCTGATGGCACTTATCACAATATATAACATATGTTACCTATTTTAATGAAAAGTGTTGACCAATTAAGAATTCACACACAAAAAATAAGCAAACAGGCATTTATTGGAATTCAGGAGAATTCGATCTTATGAGACACAGATTCAGGTAAAAACCTGACTCCTGTTCTGAGGAAGACAAAGAGGGGGCAGAATTATACAGGGGAAGGGTCATATATATGCAGCTCTCATTCAGGTCCTCTATGCAAAACAGGGATTGAAACTAGTTCATTGGGATTAGTTGCTATTTTAAAAGAGACTCTTACCTAGGCATGCTTGCTTCTTTTGAAATCTCCTTTTACAAAAAAAAATATTTTTTAAAACATGGTTGAACTGTAGAGATTAATTTATTGTAGAGTGATCCATGAACGCTAGCATCCCAAAAGGAATTCTGTTCATGCAAATCTCCTTAGTTACTGAGCAGTGTTTAATGCAGTTGAACCTGGTCAAATGCAAAGGGGGTAGTTGTTCTTCCCTCCCATGGTGAATGCTGAACTCCTAAAGCACAGTGGGATCCAAGGCTTTGTCAGATTATGTTGTAGTATCAGCGCCCCTAATCATGCAAGAGCAGAGACAGTGTTATCCCAAAATCATGTAGTTTGAAGTTTTCAGAGCTCCAGGATTGAAGCCCATTCTTCCAAACTGACTTCTGGCAAGTGGTATGCTTATAAATGTTTAACAGCCAGCTCTGAGGCAGGGTATGGTGGTGTGTGATATATAATGTGCGCTGGCCATTGTCCATGGTGTAAATATCCCAAACACCGGTGACTTCAAGCTACCCACATGATGTCACTAAATAAAGAATGAGGGAGAAGTACTCGGCCGCACACAAGCATACAATATTTTCACCAGACAGATATAAGACATATAAATAACCTCAAAAATACAGATATTAGCAAAATGTAGAAGATGGGTAGGAAATTGAGGGACTTTGTGTATTCATTACCTTTGTGTTTTAAGACATTTATTTAATTCTGTGTATATAAATTAATTCCTAAGTCCATGTTTAACCACCAGGTAGCAAAGCTCCTGAAAATCTATCATTCACCACTGTATCTGGCCCCCCTATCCCTTTGAGGACTACCAAAGAGTGCTGTAGGTATTGCACACACACTACACACACACGCTATGCCTCTTTCAAGCAAGTTTTCCCAGAGAACTCTGTTGCTGCCAATGCTGCCATTGAGTGCAGCATGTGAATGACCTTTTGTTTTTATTTTCACAAACAATTGTGAGAAAAGTCGCAGCATGGGAGTACATCCTTGTTTCCTTTTTTTTTTCTCATTGCCCAGAAATCAAAAATTCCAAAAGCTTTCTTCATTGAACTAAAATGTATATAGAAGTTACAAGCACATCAATCTTCAAAATATAGATGACATTTGGTCCTATGACAATTCTACTTGATTGAAATTAAATTTCAGTGAAATTGCAAATATAGACCCGAAGTCTGTCACAAGAAAACGTTATTAAATGTTTTAGGCATGATTCACACTAGTCCACCTCTATTAATAGGCATCTTGAGAAAAGATCAGGTCATTTTCCCCCTCTCCAGAATACAGGCAGTGTTCTATGAAATATCAGAAGTTGTAAATCATCTGCTGACTATGTGACTATCAACAATTACTAATATGTTAGCACTGGGTATGTTTGGAAAGATTAAAATACACTTAGATGAACTGGTTCTAATATAAAAGATAACCTTGGAAAACCATTTCTTGTGACTCTCAGAGTATTATTAGCAGGACTATTATGGGCAAAATTTCTTCCACCCTTCCTTCTCTACTTTGTCTACATCACGGTGAAGATATGGCTACATTGGTTCTAATGCCAATTGCAATAACTGTGAGAGCGTGTGTTTGGATTCTTTGACCCTTTATACTCAGAATGTGGTCAAGGACCCGCAACAGCTACTTGTTAGGATTACAAAATCTCAGGCTTTACCTCAGACCTTAATCAGTATCTGCAGTTCATCATGGTCCCCATGTGATTCTAATGCAAATTAAAGGTTAATAGGCACTAGTCCAGACAATATCCATGACCTCGGGGCCAGTTCTGATCATTGTTATACTTTCAGCACCCATCAGAGTGCTGGCACTGGCTTCCATTCATAAATATTTATGAATGAATATATATTTGTATTGGCATTTGTATTAAATGGAGATGGATTGTTTTCAGGTTTTCAATCTTTTCATGAACATTGTCAGAGATAGCTTAAAGGTGAAATCTAGAAAAAGCAATGAAGAATCTCTAACATAAAAATAACCATATTTCAAACTAATCCAGGATTATTAATAAAGAATTGTTAATTATAATCACATATTTTTCTCAATATTCAAATTCTATTTCATTTGAATTTCATTCTTTTGTGTCTGAAGTATACTAAAATATTTTAAATTTTTGACATTATTCTCCCTTAAAACAATAATTTTAAACATAATTTTATTATCTAATTTTAGTTTTTCAAAATGCTTAACTTCTGCGTTATCAAAATGCAGGTTCTTGGACCTTACTCTGTACCTTAATAAAATCTCAGAAATATTATTAGTAAACAGTATAGGTAATTTCCCCTATGTTTGGGAATCATTTATTCTGATGTGAAAATATGGTTTCTTAGCATTTTTGTGATGATGAAACTTTTTCTTTCTTTAGATGCTTAAAAGATGTAAATAAGCAAATATTAATCTAATCGACCATCCTCTGAGGGTGATCTAACCATGAGACATAGAAATGATAGGACTCATAAAAGCTCTCCCCTTGGGGTACCTAGGTGGCTCAGTTGGTTGAGTGTCTGACTCTTGATTTCAGCTCAGGCCATGATCTCATGATTGGTGAGACTGAGCCCCACATTGGCTCTGCATTGACAGCGAGGAGCCTGCTTGGGATTCTCTCTCTCCTTCTCTTTCTGCCCCTCCCCATCTCATGCTATATGTCTCCTAAAATAAATAAACTTAATTTTAAAAAGCTCCCTTCTTAAATCCACATTAAGAAAGAATACCCCTCAGTTTAAAAAATAAATGCACAAATACCTAAGAGTGACATATTGATTAGAGTTTAACATTATAGTTTGCCTAAAATTTAGATCATGTTGAGAATCATTCCAGCGCAGTCAGACTTCTGAACTGTTTTGCTGACATCTAAAGAGCTAACAGAACAAAAAATATTTCTTACCACTCATAGACCCTCATGACCCTGTTTTGCCGGTCTTTATTTTTTTCACCAAAACTGCCACCAGTGCTTCATAAAATCAAAGTACCCCTGTTTCCCTAGTGTAAATGCATATTGATAGACTAAAGATACAATATTTTATCAACGGTGGCAATTCTGCAAATTATTTTATGACTCTTTGGCTTTTTTAAGATCATTTTTGTGTTGATCTCAGATGAGGATGAGGGGAGATGTCTGATCACTTTCAAGTCCTACAAAAGCTGAGGGAGACTAGATGTTTCTAATGATTCTAAGGAATGACTAAAGTACACACATCACCATACATATGTATAGTACTATATACATTTATGTTAACAGGCCCTTTGGGTTTAGTAACAATATATATTACATTTCAGAGTTATGACAATGTTTGAAGCTGGACAAGAGCACTGGAAGGTACACCTCAACGTAGAGTCCCAAGTCCTTGAAGAGGAATGATAGAGACATGAGCTGGAGGTGAGGATGGTGAGAAATAAACTACACATTAAAAGCCAGGGGGACACAACATCCTCGACTTAGCGAATTCTAAGACCTTGGGGCTGACCAATCAAGAGCCACAGGTGTGGAAGATACGCTTTCCTCTTCCACCTTTGCCCTGGGGTAACTCCTAGACTCATTATAATACATTTGTTTTCCAGATACAGCCCTGCCCCCACACAAGGAGAAAGGCTGCCAAGATGGTTCTGGTATAACTTTGTAGGGTCAAAAATTCCCCCTCCCAACCTGTGGGAGGAGTCCCCCAAATGATTGGAAGCAGCCTCCATTAGACACCACCCCACCATACTTGCAGCTCCTCACAGTTCAGAGCCGTGCAACAAATATCCAATCCCAAAACAACCCGGGACTGATTCCTGCTGCTCTCCTACCTACTTTTCGCTTTAATAAACTGCTTTGTGCTTGCTACTTTCCTTGGGCTGTCTTTATGCCATCATGGATCCCCACTAAGTCTTCTCCTGGGGAATCCGAGGATCAAGACCTCCATTCACACAAGGCAGATTCTGCCACTGGTACATTAATGACTTACCATATTTGAAAAATAATAATTTGTTAGGAATATTTGATTGATTGATCATTATATCAATTTATTTATTTATTTATTTATTTATTTATTTATTTATTTATGTTAGAACTGCAAGAAAAAGTGTTATGGAGAGGTTTATTTATTTATTTGGTAATAATTTGAACTTGCTAGTTAAGAACTCCATGGATTTCTCTAAATTTTATTTGATTATCATCCTCTGCTGTAGTATCATATTATATTATGTTCTATAACAACACTCCTACAAAGAGAACCTTTTACTTGCTATCTATATATCAACATAATACATATATTTTGGACAACTGCTTAGAAGACTCAAAGGCAAAACATGATTTTTAATACATTTAGCATCAATAGTGCAATAAGCTGTAGATTAAGTTTGCTTGTGGTAATAGAAGCTTTGCTAATAAATTTTAGATCTTCCATAAAAGATTAAATTACACTTTTATCCTTGTAAAAGTAAAATCTACTTATTCATATGAATGTATTTAAATATACTTAATTTAGGATATAATCTATACAACTTATTTTTTATTATACTCCGAAGGTCTAGGTTTGTATAAACTTGAATTATTAACAATTACATCACATGTAACAGTAAAGTGCTTTCTTTGATCCTTGACAGCATCTCAACATTGGAAACAACTATGCTGCCATGTCCATTTCAGTAAGGAGTAAACTAATTCTTGAACAACTTAAGTGAATTCCTCAAGGGAAGCCAGAGGATGACTGAAAGAAGAGGGGCTCATTTGAGATTTAGGTTTTCTGATAGGAAACTTGGTACTTTCATACTGCATTGCAATCTCAGCCATTCCACCAGAAATATAAAGCAAACTAGTCTTCATTATTGATTTTCAGCAAATATAGCCTTTTGTAGTCATACTCTTCTTTGTTTCATTTCTCAGATCAGCAGAAAGGCAGTTGAGACCATATTACTATGTCTGTAAGGAGTCTTCCAACGCAAGTGGAGAGATGATTCAGAATAGGGTCTTTAGAAGCCTGTTAGAATAAACACATATTAGGATCAGAGAGGATTGGAAAGTGGAGTTTCTGGCTTCATATCCCTGCTCTTCATTTAAAAGCAGTTTAAATTGAAGGCAATCACTCCACCCATCTGTGTGGTGATTTCCTATCTGTAAATATCTGTAAAGCATGTCTGAGAACATCCCCAGGGCTACTTCACTTACCTACTAGTAGTATGACATGAGGACAGGGACAGTGCAATGATTGAAAATCATAAAATGTTATAATAATATGTAAGCATTTTATTACATTTATATTATTTATGAGAAATTATATTGTAACATTATTTATGACATTTTATAACAAAGGAATAACAGTGTTGACCTATCTAGTACCCACTTCTCAAACTTCTTTTCTCTGTGTTCATTCACTCCTACAGTGATCTCCTGTCTAAACAGTTATCCATAAAAAAATAAAATAAAAAAATAAACAGTTATCCATATGCTGCTAATTTCCAAAATTGTATTTCCAGTGTCCGGTATCACATGCAGTGAAATCCTGATTTGTTACCCCATTCCACTCACACACACACCTTACCTCTTATTATTGCCCACTCTCTTTCATTCTTTCTGTATCCTGTTGTTTCTGGAACAACCCAAGTTCTCTCCTGCCTGAGGGCCTTTGCTCTCCTCTGTGCTTTAAATGTTCTCACTCAGCAACAGGACTGTCCCCTTGCTTCTTTTGAATCTCCTCTCACATATCACTTTATCAAAGAAGTGTCCTTGAAAAGCCTATATAAAATATCACTTTCTTCTCTGTCCCTTTCTATCTCTATTACCATGCTTTATTTTTCTTTAGAGCACAAATCTCCATCTAGTTGGCATATTAAATATTGATTAGTTTATTTACTTATAGTTTATTTCCCTATAGTTTATCATCTTCCATTAGAATAGGGAGCATAGGAGCAGAGATATTGTTATTGTCCCAACCCCAGGATTTAGGCCATTATAGGTATTTAAGAATTACTCACTAAATGAATTATTGAGCAGAACAACATTGTTTGTTGGCAATAGGGTTAGCTGCTTAAATATTAAAAGTTGCTTCACCTAGTTTTATGGCAGTAACCTGGACATCTCGCTATCTGTAGACTCTCTCTCAACTCCCAGTATTTATGGATCTGTCAGTTATATCTAACAATGGCAGTGCGTGAAATTGTTTTCAGGTATCTTCTTCACTTAGGTCTATTTACTCATATACTAAATATTGATTGAATTTTTGTGGGCATAAAGGGTGACTATATTCACTGTCAAATAAATATGATAATAACATCACTAAAAATTTATTTTATATTATCTTTCTATTATATTCTGGAAATAGAATGGAGCTTTACATATATTATTTCTACTCCTGCCAAGCAATCCTGCAAGGTTCACATATTTTTGTCTGTCTTACAGTCTTACAGATGACAAAACTGAGTTTCAAAAATTTTAAGTAACTCGACTAAGTAAACAAAGCTTTTAATGGTTATAATTTGAGCCTCGGTCTGTCTCATACCACACACTGTATCCTCTGCCACAGCACTTTTTATCCTACCTCCAAGCAGGAAATATTATGAGGAATATTATGCTAGAGTTTTCTCATTTAACAAAATCTATTACATGAGACTGTATTGATTCATAAGCTCATTTGTTTGAGTAATCTCTAATATGTTCCTGGAATCTGTTAGTCAGAAAGAATCTCAGAGTTATTTAGTCTGACTCTCCTTTTATAGATCTAACAAGTCTGCCAGGGAATGTTTCCCCAAAATCACACAGCTGCCCTATTGCAAACTCTGATCAGCGCTCACTAGGTTGGGCCTTCCCCAACCAATCCTGATTTACACCATACAAGATTTGAAACAAAACTGTTGTCATGCACCCTGCTCATGGGTTGGTTTGGCAGAAAGTAAGACTTTCTCTTCAGGGCAGGAAAATGGACCATACACACTGTAGGAATTGCTTTTAGTCAATCAATACTGCATTAGTTAATGATGGGAGAAGAGTGCAGGTGGGAAATCTAGGTGGAAGAAAATGGATTATACATGATAGTAATTGGAAGCTATTGTACAGCTCAAGTGACAAGTAGTGTCAGTGGCCTAAAAAGCTGTTTATGGCTAAGGTAGCAGATACAGAGTCCTAAGTTGTAACAGATCATGATCACCAATCCCTTCATAGATATGATGGCATATATATTACTTAAAAATACCAACAATCTCAATATAACAAAGCAATAAGTGCTATAAGCTGTAAGTATATGCATGTGACACATACACACACATCACTTAATATAGATACAACATAAAAAACACAAAATATGACAAGTATATACTTATAGACATAGTACATAGTTGTTTTTTTACAACTTAAACATCAAACTTTAAATTCTAGTGGTATCTTGGAAATGTCTCAAAGAACATAATATAAATTAAGTATATATTTCCTATATTTACTTACAGATTGATTGTAACCACCTCTCACTTGATCAGAGCTCAGAGTTCTATAGTGTAAGTACCATGGAGCTCATTATTTTTATACATTCAATCAGTATTTCAACAAGGTGTTCTATTGAAACAAGCCTTAAGTGACTGTAAAAATCTATATTATGGTCAATTTATGTCTTGGCTTTATTCACTTGCATTTCTGAAGCAAATATTTAAGAAACTTCCCAACTGTTTTGATTCTACAATTTCTTATTCTAAACATTTTTGAAAAATGAAGAAAAATGAGAGTGAAGAATTTTGCAAATTATAAAGCCAAAAGAGTTATGAGCAGGTATTTTTGGAAATAAATTACCCCTTACCTATTATAAAATTGGGTTGTTGAAATTATCTTAATATATATAAAGTTTACAGTATCTACATAAATGCTTATATTCTTTCACTGACACAGTTGGAGTTTGAGATTCTGGATACAAAGTTTAGTAGATACCAAGAAATCACAATCTTAAATAAATACTCTTCTTCCCGTTAAACCAAAACAATGATAGAAAACAAATTTAGCTTATAAAGAAACAAACACAATTGGAGACCACAGTTTCTTAGAATAGATAACTTACATGGTGAGCAATACTTTGTTATTCTGTTATTATTTAGGATATATTTTGTTTTGAATTTTAGGCAATCATTCCAAATCTCACTTGGGACAAAAGAAAAACAACACCAATATAATAAATTATTAAATTGTTTTTTAAAAATTTTTTCCTAATGTTTATTCATTTTTGAGAGACAGAGAGAGACAGACCATGAGTAGGGGAGGGGCAGAGAGAGGAAGACACAGAAACCTAAGCAGGCTCCAGGCTCTCAGCTGTCAGGGTAGAGCCTGATGTGGGCTCGAACCCAAAAACTGTGAGATCATGACCTGAGCCAAAGTTGGACACTCAAATGACTGAGCCACCCAGCCACCCCAATAAATTATTAACTTGTAAGAGATACAAGTTATTAAATAGTAAGAGCTGTGGAAAAAACTATTTTGTCAACATTGGAACTACTTGAAGTGTTCTAAAGACCAATATATATAATCTAATTATCTTGGCGTTTTATTGTTTTAATAAGATTGTGAACTAGTTGAGGAATCCAATGTTCATTTCTAACATTGTATCTATGGTAGGGAAAAGAATTTTGAATTTAAAAAATGAATATAGGGACACCTGAGTGGCTCAGTCGGTTAACCGACTTCAGCTCAGGTCATGATCTCGCGGTTTGTGAGTTCGAGCCCAGTGTCAGGCCCTGTGCTGACAGCTCAGAGCCTGGAGCCTACTTCAGATTCTGCGTCTCCCTCTCTCTCTGCCCCTCCCCTTCTCACATTCTGTCTCTCTCTGTCTCTCAATAACAAATAAACGTTAAAAAAATATAAATAAATAAATAAATAAATAAATAAATAAATAAATAAATAATCATCTTTAGTACTTTTCTCACTCCAGGCCATTCTCAATATAATATACATTCTGCCTAAAGCATGATTTCCCTCAAAAGAATTTTACCTTACTACAAAATAAAAATCTAAAACTTTTACCATCCATAAAAAAAATCTGCCTCTTTTTCCAGCTGTGTCATATCTATTCCCATTGTCTCCTTTGTTTATCCTCTATTTACATATGAAATTTAAGTTTCTGAATTGGACCTAAAATTCTGATAAAATATATCCATTAAAATTGGCATCAATACTCTAAAATGTCTCCTTATTCTTTTTATCCTTAGCTACTGTCAAGGTTTAAAATTACTAGTTGTCATCAATAGACAATAAAATTAAATGTCTCAAGATTAAACATTTTACCCTGAGAGGCAGTGAGAGAATAAAAAATAAAAAATAAAAATTTAAAAAAAGATTCAGGATTCACTGTAGCAGTCAAATTGACAGCTATGTGTTGATTCTATATGAAGCATTTTTAGAGAAGAGATCAATGATCACTATAAGATTTAAAGGACAGACAGCTGAGGGAGGAGTGCTGGCAGCATACACATAAAGGAAAAGATTAGAAGATGTGGTTTATTCAGAATTGGGAAAAGAATAAGGTTGGACTTTGACATGCTGAGTTTGTCTTATCAGTGAGCCAAATGGCAAGTGGTTGAAAATGTAGTTTATAATCTTATGGAAGAGGTCAGAAATCAAAATACATACATTGAATTCAATTCAACAAGTTCTATAGAGTATGTTTTCTGTGCCAGAGAATTTTCTGAGGAATAGAAAATTAAATTGAGCTTGTCTCTAGGGATTCTTTGGTCTTAGTAAGGAGAAATAGATATATACATAACTACTCATAAAGAGTTATATGGAAATATCTAAAATACACTATAGAAATCCTTGTGAAGAAGCAGTTTAACTTGCCTGGTGGTTTGGGTAAAGCCATGGAAAGCCATGGAGTTGCAGACAATAAAACTGACAACCAAGTATCACTCTCTCCAGTCCTAGCTGTTGTCTCTCCCTATATTGTACCACTTGTGCAATGATAATTTAACAACAACATGGGACTCCTCTATATATGCTGTTTTTGTAACACTGTCTCTTCTTACTAATTCTATCTATCTTTTATAGACTTGGCTCCATTAGCACTTTCTCATTAAGGTCTTCCTTATTCTCTTGGTGTGTGTTTCTCCTTATGAGTTCTTCTTATGAGACCCTGTAATCACTGCTATTTTAATATTATTAAATAGTGTTAAAAGTATTTGTTTGCTAAATCTCTCATTAGGCTCCAAACTAATTAAGGGAAAGGCCGATTTTATCTCTAAATCCCTCGAGTCTAGTATAATACTTGACAACCATGAGATGCATAATAAATCTTTGTGGAAAAAGGAAGGGGAAATAAACAGAAGAGGAAAGTATAGTAGGAGAAATAAAGGAAGGCAAGAAGATACAGATTAAGAAATTCTCATGACCAGAGCCTGAAATTGCTAAGGTGATAAAACAGATGCAATAGAGAAATGAATGAAAATGATGTAATGGTCTAGGAAAGGAGTGTAAAAGAAAATTAGAGAGCAATTTACAGTACAGTGATTTGATGAAAACGAAGAAAAT
This sequence comes from Acinonyx jubatus, assembly GCF_027475565.1. NCBI lineage: Eukaryota > Metazoa > Chordata > Mammalia > Carnivora > Felidae > Acinonyx > Acinonyx jubatus. The sequence continues at coordinate 31,008,310 of NC_069380.1, read as the reverse complement.
ACTTTTATTTAAATGTATATATATGCACACATTTCAGTATTGTGGGAGCTAGGGGACTGATGGAGAAATATGGTCAATAAGTCAGATTTCTATAGAGCTGAGACTGTAGTTATTAAAAAGTCACAAGTGGGATGTCAGTAAAAATGACAGACTAGGGAATTCAAAGAGCCCAACTTCCATAAAATACCTCCCCTCTAAAAAAGCAAAAACTGATAGAATCAATTTTGTCAGAATTCTGGAAAATAATAGATGTTTTACAGCAACAACAACAAAATGTGCTGGATCAAGAAAAAGGTAGCTTTAACCTGGTAGGAGGACTTCATGACGTTTTAACATTTTCCCCCCATTCCTCCCTGTCCTCACTATGACTGTTCTTGACTATATTAGCCCATATTCCCAGTGTGGGCACCTAGTTACAGAGGGACCAGAGAAGAACTTGTTTCAACAAACAAACAAACAAACAAAAAACTGTTATCCGTTTAGAACTGTCAGAGAGTTCCTTAAAGGACTAATACAATGCATTTGCCTTTGTTTCTCCTGACTTGGAGCTCTTTCCAGGCAAAATGACAGCTACATGGAGGACATTACTCGAAAACATTAAAAGACAAATGAACAAACCATAGTTACCTGAGGCACAAGATTATAGATGAGGACAAGAAATAACATGCTGAAAGCCTAGGAGGAAAAGCTGGGGAGAGAATTACTTTGGGCATAAGGGCTTTGAAATTCTCTTGTGTATAATAGGAAATGTAAAATGCTAGGTGCATGAGCAGGGAAGGAGATATGCCCATACAAGACCTGAGAAGACACTGGATCAAGTCCAGCTGATCTTCATGCTGAGCACAAACAGGAAGTGAATGCTAAGGCAGAATTGTAAATGTCCTGACTACACCTTGAAGAAGTACCCCAGGAAGGAGCAAATCTGCAAAAGACAAAGAAAGTGTTGGTTTTTGTTTGCTGTTTGTTTCAAGCATTTAAGGAAATATTTAAGGAAATCTCTATCAAATGGCTAGCTGACTGCAACCTAAAGGTCTGGGACATCAAGGATCACACATGACAAAGAATACAGTTTTTAAAAAATAGTTCAGAAAAGTTGCTAAGAAAACAACTGCAAATGAGAGCAAACAAGAAAAACCAATCCTGAGGAATGAGAAGAATCTGGTTTCCAGATTTACCACATTAAAATATTAAAAATACCTTTGTATGAAAAACACAAAGAAACAAGAAAAGTACAAACCATTCAGAGGAAAACAGGAAATAACAGTATTTTTCCCAAGTAAAAGTCAGATATTGCATTTACTCCATAAAGACCATAAATCATCTGTCTTAAATACACTCAAAGAACACAAGAAAATCATTGAACAAAAACTAAAGGAAACCAGGAGAATGATATCTCAACAAAATGTTAATAAAAATACATACATTTTAAAAGGAAATAAATAGAAATTTGGGAGCTTAAAATATCCACAACTGAAGTGAAAAATTCATTACATGGGTTCATCAACAGACATGAGGAAGCTGAAGAAAGACTCAGCAAATGAGACAGGATGGAAAAGATACTCCATGCAACTACTAACCAAAAGTGAGCTGAGAGGCTTATTAATACCAGGAAAAAAATAGACTTTAAGTCAAAAAGCATTAAAAGAGACAAACAAGGACATTATATAATGATAAAAGTATGAATTAATCAAGAAGATATAAAATTTAAAACATAAACCTAATTAATATAAAGCCCCAAATTATATGAAGCAAAAATTGATAGAATTGAGAGGTGCCTGGGTGGCTCAGTTGGTTATGCATCCAACTTTAGCTCAGGTCATGATCTTGTAGCCCATGGGTTTGAGCCCTGCATTGGGCTCTGTGCTAACAGCTCAGAGCCTGAAGCCTGCTTCGTATTCTGTGTCTCCCTCTCTCTCTGCCCCTCCCCTGCTCACACTCTGTCTCTCTCTCAAAAAAATAAATAAACATTTAAAAAGTTTAATAAAATGATAGAATTGAAAGGAGTAATAGACCGTTATACAATAATAGTTGGAGACCTCAATATTCTGTTTTCATTAACAGAACAACCAGACGGAATATTAATAGGGATAGAGAGGTCTTTAATAACAGTATAAACCAACTAGATCTAACAGATACACATAGAACTCTCCACACAAAACAAAAAAATAGAAATTCTTTTCAAGTGTGAATGGAGTATTGTCCAGGATAAGCCATATGTTAGAGCACAAAACCAGTCTCAAAAGATTTCATAAAATACATATCAAACAAAGTGTATTTTGTGATTATAATGGGATAAAACTGTAAGTCAACAACATGAGAAAAACTAGAAAATTCACATACATAAATTAAACATCATACTCTTTTTTCTATTAAAAATTTTTTAACGTTTTTATTTATTTTTTGAGACAGAGAGAGAGCATGAAGAGAGCCTAGAAGCAGGCTCCAGGCTCTGAGCCATCAGCCCAGAGCCCGATGTGGGGCTCGAACTCACGGACCACAAGATCGTGACCTGAGCTGAAGTCAGACGCTCAACCGACTGAGCCACCCAGGCGCCCCAAACATCATACTCTTAAACAAGTAATAGCTTACCAACAAATAATAAGAGAAATTAGAAAATACCTGCAGCTAAATGAAAACCAAAGCATGTACACCCCAAATTACAGGATGCAGCAAAAGCAGTGATAAGAGGGAAAATTATAGCTTTAAAAGTTGACATTAATATGGAAGAATGACCACAATTCAAACACCTAATTTTGTATCTTAAAGAAGTAGAAAAAGAAGGGCAAATTAAACCCAAGCTGGCAAAAAATCAAAATGAGGATGTTCCTACAATTTTATAGAAAGAAAGAGGATTTTAAGAGAGTAATATAAATGATTGTATGCTAACAACTTGGATAACCTAGATAAAATGGGCAAATTCATAGAAATACACACATTACCAAAAGTGAATGAAAAAGAAGTAGAAATATATATAACCAGTAAAGAGATGGAATCAGTAATAAAAAAATCTCCCAACAAAGAAAAGCTCAAGACTAGATGGCTTTACTGATGAATTCTACCAAACACTTCAAGTTAAATCAACACCATTTCTTTCCAAACTCTTCTAAAAAATAGAAGATGAAAGAATCCTTCCTAAATTGCTCTATGCAGCCATATTATCCTGATACCAACAGCAAAGAGATCACAAGAAAAGAAAAACAAAAACAAAAACAAAAAGCAAACACAGACAAAATCCTTTATGAATATAAATGCTAAAACTCTCAGTGTGATACTAATAAATTGAATTCAGTAATATATTATAAAGGTTTATACATAATGATCATGTGGATTTATCCCAGGAAACAAGAGTAGTTGAACACACTAAAATAAATAAATACACCATATTAATAGGATGAAGAAAAAAAAACACATGATTATCTCAATTGATGAAGAAGCAGTTTTACAAAATCCAGCATCTTCTCATGATTAAAAACACACAATAAACAAGGAGTAGAAGGAAGCTTCCTCTACCCGATCAAGGGCATCTAAGAAAAACTCATAGCTAATATCATTCCCAATGGTGAGGCACAGAACTTTCCAGGTTAGATCAGGAACAAGACAAAGATACGCTTTCACTGCTTCTATTTAGCATTTTACAGGAAGTTCTAGCCAACCCAATTAGGAAAGATAAAGAAAAAACAAATAGATCCAAAATGGGAAAAAAAAGAAGTAACACTGTCTTTATTCATGGATGATATATCTTTAATATAGAAAATCCTAAAGAGTCCACAGACTACTAGTCCTAATAAACAAATTCAGGAGTGCTACAGAATACAAGATAAGTAAAAAATCAGTTGTATTTCTATGCATTAGCAGTGAAAATTTTGAAAATAAAATTAGGGAAACAATTCTATTTATAATAGCATCAAAAAGAATAAAATACTCAGGGCATCTGGGTGGTTCAGTCAGTTAAGCATCCATCTCTTGGTTTTGGTTCAGGTCATGATCTCACGATTTGTGGGATCAAGCCCCCAGTCAGGCTCTGTGCTGGTGACAAGGAGCTTGCTTGGGTTTCTCTCTCTCCCTCTCTTTCTGCCCCTCCCCTGCTCTCTTTTTTGTCTCTCAATAAATAAGCTTAAACAAGTAAAATACTTAAGAATTAATTTAATCAAGGGTGTGGAAGACTAGTGGTTTGAACATTGTTGCAAGAAATTGAAGAAGTCAGAAGTAAATGGAAAGACATTCAATGTTTATGGACTAGAAGACAATATTGTGAAGAAGACAACACTTCTCCAATCAATCTACAGATTTCTCCAACCCCTGGCCTTTTTGGTAGAAATGAAATGCCTATCCTAAAATTCAGATGGAATTATAGGGGACTCTGAGAAGCCAAAACCTTTTTTTTTTTTTAATATTTTTAAATGTTTATTTATTTTTGAGAGAGAGAGAGAGAGAGAGAGAGAGAGAGAGCGAGCATGAGCAGGGGAAGGGTAGAGAGAGAAGAGACAGAATCCAAAGTAGGCTCCAGGCTCTGAGCTGACAGCACAGAGCCCAATATGGAGCTCGAACCCATGAACTGTGAGATCATGACCTGACCTGAAGTCAGATGCTTAATTGACTGAGCTACTCAGGCACCTCCAAAACAGTCTTTAAAAGGAAAAACAAATTGGAAGATTCACAATTCCCCATTTCAAAATTTACTACAAAGCTACAGTATTCAATGATGTGTGGTACTGGTGTACGATAGATACATATAACACTGGAATACAATTGAGAGTCCAGAAATAAACCTTACAGTTTTATTCAAATAATTTTTGACAAGAGCATCAAGATCATTCAATGGGAAAAGTATGGTCTCTTAAATAAATGATGTTGGGACAACTAAATTTCCATATGCAAAATAATAAAGATAGACCCTACCTTATGCCATATAAAAGATTAACTCAAATGAATTAAAGACCTAAATGTAAGAGCTAAACTATAAAACTCTTAGAAGAAAATATAAAAGTAAATCTTCCAGACCTTGTATCTGGCAATGTATTCTTAGGCATAAAGCAAAAGTAACAACAAAAAATAGATAAACTGGACTTTATCAAAATTAAAAACTTTACACATAAAAGACACTATGATATGGTGAAAAGACAACCTATAGAATGGAAAGAAATATTTTTGAAACATATATCTGATAAATATCTAGTATCCAGAATATATTAATAACTTTTACAACTCAACGAGAAAAAGACAAACAACCCAATTAAAAATAGGCCAATGAACTTGAAAAGATAATTCTCCAATGAAAATAATCAAATGGTCAACAAGCAAATAAAAAGATGTTCAACACCATTAATTATTAGTGAGTTGAAAATCAAAACTACAGTGAAATACCACTTTACACTTACTAGGATGGCTATTAAAAAAAAAAAAAGGAAAATAAAGGTTGGCAAGGATGTGGAGAAACTGGAACACTTGGACATTGCTGTTGGAAATATACAATTGTGCCATCACTGTGGAAAGCAATTTGAAAGTTCTTCAATAATTTAAACAAAATATTAACATATAATTCAGCAATTTCACTCCTAGATATATACTGGAAAGAATTGAAAGTAGTAATCAAACATATACTTACACACAAATGTTCATAGGAGGACAAAAAGGGAAGACAACTCAAACAGGGCTTGAATGGATAAACAAAATGTGTTACAGCCATACAATGGGATAGTTTTTAACCATAAAGATGAATAAAGTATTATTTATACAAGCTATAATATAGATGAACATTGAAAACACGATGCTGAGTAAACCCAGACATGGAAAACTACATATTGGATGATTCTATTTATTTGAAATGTCCAGACTGGCTAAATCCCTAGGTACAGAAAAAACATTTTTGGTTACCAGGAGTTGGGGGAAGGGAGAAATAGAAAATTACAGCTTAGTGAATACAGAGTCTCCTTTCGAAGTGATGAGAATATTTTGGAAGTAGAAAGCGGTGATGATTGTACAACGTTGAGACGATATGAAATGCTACTGAATTGAACTTTCAAACGGTTAATTTATGTTATGTAAATTTTACCTCAATAAAATAAATGTCACCAGTGACCTTTGAGAGAGAAGCTTTACAGCTAATTGAAAGCAAAAGTCAAATAACTGTAAGTTCTCTGGCAAGTTACTTCAAATTTTTAAAGCTCAGGAAAGTGGAAGAAATGAGAGTAATTCATAGATATATTTTGAAGATTTAAATAAGGTGATAAATATGGACATCACATTATACAAAATGGTGAGTTTTCAGTAATACTTATATATCTTAAGTACTATATTAAAAAGAATGTCTAGTGAGAAAGAACAGGTAGTCATGACAATTTTATAGACTTGACTTTCAGCAAACTTGGTATTAGAGAAAGGAAAAAAGTATATACCCATTAATACAGGAAGAATGTTTTAAGTATAACTACGATACAAGAATATGGATAACCATTGGGATGGAAAGAATAGAAAGAGAAATTGAAAATTCAAATGAGAGATGAGAAAGTTAATGGGGAGAGCTCTAAGAGGAGGTAGAAGTGATTGGGATTACAAGGAATTTTGAAAATACAAAATGACAGTTCTCAAAAAAAAAAGAAAAAAAAAGAAAAGAATATTAAAGTTCCCATTAGGTTGAGTTACCAAGAATTTGTATTGGTTCCAACCAGTGTGGTCTTGTAAGCTTTTCCAGATAACATGATTTGTGAGGGAAGGTGAAAAGCAAGGGGTATCACACAGTCGAACTCAGGAAAAGAGAAGAGGGACAGAGCACATTTCAGTGAATCCACTTTTTGGAGAATACAAATAATTGACTTCAACTGAAGTAGAAAATTTAGTGGAGTCAGAAATAGAGTGATCAACTAGGAAGATAAAGAGGAGTTGGCTTCATGTTAAAATGAGGCAGATTTAGATGAAGCAGGAAGAGGAGTAGAAGAGTCCATTGTAGTCTGAGTGGTGGAATTCAGAGTTTAAATCTTGCATTTAGAAAATTCTCAAGTAATAAGGAATGCTTAAGTTTTATGTTCTTGGTGGGTAATGGAACAAACATTTCAGTTTAACAAATAATTATTAACTGTGAACTTTGTGTCAGAAATTGTGGAAGTTGCTAAGAGAAGCATGTAGATGAAAACTACCCCCTAATTACTGATGTAAAAATTACTGATGTAAAAATTAAAAATAGATGTAAAATAGAATTACAAATAGATGTAAAGTTTCAATATACTGTGGAAAGTGTTATAATGGAGGGCATACAAAGGGTGTTATAGGAGCATTGAGGAGGGCTCACTAGGACAAGTGAGGTCTAAATGGAGTCTTATGGAATAGTTAATATCTATTCAGAGTCTGAATGCTTGCTTTTCAGGCAGAATGAATGAATACATAGAGATATGATCAGTAATGGCAGGGAAGTGGAGCTAGATGTAGGAACCACTAGAACCTGAATATAAGAGAAGCACCTTAAATCACTTCCTACTTGGCTGGACTAATTCTCTCCATTCCCTTTGTAATATATACCAATCTGTGCCCACCTCACAGTAATACTTGTAACTGTTAACTTTCCTACTCAGTGGGCTTGTTCAGAACATTGTTGTTTCCACTAGCTGAGTTATAGGCTTAGAAAGAGTCATTTCTATATTGTTTCAAAGTTCACCTGTAACAATTATTAATGCATTAAGATAATTATTTAATTACATTAAATATATCATGATATTCATTCATACAAAAGTTAAAATGACACGAATCAGTAAAGAACTTTGCTGTTGAATTAGATGTGGGTAAAACAAGTAGAAATTATCGGGAAAATATTAACTAATTGAAAATCCAACTTGCTTCTCAAATGCCTTGAGATTATTATCTTAAAGAATTTGACTAGAAATCATAAATATTTTATGTCTGGCTCCTGCAAAAATATTAATAAAAATTCAAACCAGCTGACATATTTAAAGAAAAGATTATAGCTCTACATTAGAAGTAAATGAGTCTATATTTATAAGCCTTAAGATACCTAAAACATATATTTATTATCAATCTTAATGACTCAATCTTTAACAGATTTTTATAATTTAGTCACTATGTGTTCTCATTGTGTTGGATAAGAAGTGCTTCCATTCTACTGGTAACCGTTAATTATAAGGACAGGAAGTGAGATAGATTGGTCAATCTTATCCTGAATGAGCTTTGATGAAATACTGAGCAATGTAGCACAGTGCTTTGAACAAAAATATAATTAGTAAATACTTGCTGAATGAAAACAATATGAAGTTTAGAATTTAACTTGTAGGTAACGGCAAGACATTAATGGGTTTTAGCAAGTGAGATTGTGTTTAGATGGATTACTCTTTCTTGTGGAGTGGATAACACATTTAAGGTGTGACAAAGTGGTTGTTACAAAATGGAGGAGACTATTATAAATATCCATGTGAGATCCAATTAGGGCGTAAAGCCAGTTAAATTTAGTAAGGGTTCATTTCCTTTTTTTTTTTTTAATGTTTCACTGATTTTTGAGAGAGTGCAAGTGGTGAGGGGCAGAGAGAGGGACAGAAGATCTGAAGTGGGCTCTCCTCTGATAGCAGCCAGCCCGATGTGAGGCTTGAACTCATGAACTGCCAGATCTTGACGAGCCAAAGTCAGATGCCCAACTGGCTGAGCCACCCAGGTGCCCCAGTAAGGGTTCATTTCATATATCATACACTTAACTACCAGTTGTTGCACACATACAATATGCCAGATTTTGGATAAGGACCTGAAGATTTATTTATGAATCAGACAGCATGGAACATGTACTTATATAATTTTCATCCTAGTATAAAATATAGCTAACAGTTAGCTATTTTTGTTATGCTAACACCTGCAATGATGGGGGAGATATAGTGTGCTATGGATACCTATAGGAGGAGAATCTGATAGAATGATGCATAATCAGGGTAGGCTTTCTAGAGGAGGTGAGCTCTATGGTCAAGTTCAAAGAAGGAATCCAACTTAACCAAGCAAAGAGAATTCAGGAGAGGTCTTCTAAATACAAAGGCTGTGTGAAAACTTAGAGGTAAAGGAGAGCAAGAATGAAATCAGCAGAATGGAATGTATGGATTGTCAGTAGTGAGGGGAAGTAGTGGCAAGAGGTGAATTTATAACATGAATATATAAACAGAGGTCAGATAAAGGTAAAATTAGCTTTGCTAAGTATTTATAGAGCTATCTAGTGAGGAACATCAGCCATTGTAGTGTATAAAATGAGTATGTTATGTGGTTAATTTTAGTTTATAAATCTCATTCTGATTATTAAAAAAATCCATTTAATAAATGGATTAAAAAGTAGCAAGAGTTTAAGTGAGCAGTTTAGAAGCTATTGCCATAATCTGTGTGACTAGAGCTTGTTGCTAGAGCTGAAATATCATCAGTGGGGTAAAAATAGTATAACAAAAGGTGATGTTTATTGAGTACTTACCATATACCAAGGACATGCTAAGCACCTTTAAACTTTTTAATTACTCTGTAAACTAAACTATAGTGTAGTCATTGCTATTATTTTCATTCTATAGATGATGATACTCAGATTCAAAGACATTAACTTACCCAAGATCACAGAGTGAATAAGTGTTAAAGTTATGTCATGGATATTTCTACACAGAGTACAATGCTTACAAAATTGTTGGAAGAGCTGATGAAACTGGTGTAGCTTTGGCCACCAGAAATGAAAACACAACAATAGACAAATGGCCAATCAGCTGACCTACACTCCGGTCACTCCTAAAGTTGTAATGGAATCACCTACCCATTGCTGCTTCCAAGAATTACTCTGGCCCTACAGGAAATGGGCAAATGGATACTCACAGCTATAATTAAGGGATCAGGATGACAGATAAAGCGCTGCCCTCTGCCACTGCCACCACTGTTCTGATGCTTCTTATCATGGAAGAGACTGGGGAATAGAATCTGGAATTCTGTGGAGAAATCTCAGAGATCTATGGCTTTGCTAGTTTCTTAGAAAATTACTTAAGAGGAAGGGGATATGGCATCTGTCCAACTTCCATCTTCCAAATCTCACTCTGTGCATACAACTGATCCAATACCTAACTTCAAGGGAGTCTGGCAAACGTAGTTTTTAACTTTTCAACATCTCCAATTAGGATAAGGGTAGAGGAAAGGGGATAGGTAAGCCAGCTAGGGAGGGACAAGAGGGAAATCATGGAAGATACCTAGAATGCTATGGTTAAAATCCAAACAAAAGACAATCATGGCTCAGACCAGAAGGGTAGCAGTAAAGACAGTGAGAAGTAATTTAGTTTGGAATATATTTAGAAAGTAAAACTACTGAGCTATGTTGGTGCATTAAATGAGAAATATAAAAGAAAGAGATGCAGTGCCTAGGTGGCTCAGTCGGTTGAGCGTCTGACTTTGGCTCAGGTCATGATCTCATGGTTCGTGGGTTCCAGCCCCGCATTGGACTCTGTGCTGACAGCACAGAGCCTGGAGCCTGCTTCAAGTTCTGTGTCTCCCTCTCCCTCTCTGCCCCTCACCCACTCATTCTTTCTGTCTCTCTATCAAAAATGAATAAACATTACAAAAAATTTTTAAAGAGAATAGTCCATGATAACTAATACTTTGAGCTGAAGCAAATGGAAAACTGGAATTGCCATTTGCTGAGGTGGAGAAACCTAAGAAACAGATTTGGATGAGGAATGGGGGGAGAAAGCTTAGGAGCTAACTTTTAAACATTAAGTTGAAAATGTCTTTTAAACATCTAAGGGGAGATGTCAAGTAGACAGAAAGTATATCTGAAGTTCAGTGTGAGTTCAGTGGCAGAAAATAAATTTGGAAGACATCATCTCCTATAATTTAAAAAATGTAATTGTATGAAAGACAAAAACTTTGATAACTTTTAGTCTGCATTTTAGTCTGCGTGTGTTTTATGAAATCTATCCTCTGTTTGGTTTAGCATCAGTAAGTTGTTAGTGCAACAAAAGTATACGATTCTGTCTGACAGTGCACACAGAATGATATAAATAACACTGAATGCCACATATGAATGAGGAAGATATCTCCATGTTGGAATGAACATGAATCTGGAACAACTCATGATCAAACTTAATCAGAGTTATTGCTCAGGACGATATGCAGATTATAGAAATCTGAAATGATTCAAATCCAGCAAGAGACACGAAAAGAGTTAACAAGTCTCTTGGGGCAGAGGGAATAAAAGAAGATGGTAGATTTTGTGTTTAAAAAATGGTTCACAAAAGAATCGGTCAGAAGGCAAAGAAAAAGCTAGATTCTAACAATGAATTGTGAAGAAAAGTGAAGCAAACCCACAATGATTTTATGCACATTGTCATGCAATGTTTACTAAAGGAGAAAAGGGTTTCCCAGCTCTTGTGATAGATCAAAAGATTCTTCTAAATCTTAATATTCTCTCTTTTGTGTTCAACGTGTAAAAATAGTAAAGATTAAAGTAATTGATGGTGGGTAATATGATAAAAAGTTCATAGGTCACCCTGTTGCATTTTGTGCTCTGCTGCTTTGATTCTGCTGCTGTCTCCTTTCCTTGCAGCATTATTTATTCAATCTGTTTAGTTTGCTTTACAGGCTGTGGCAGCATTCACAGGGTGGACCTATTGAACCAAGCCGTAATAGATGTAATACATCAATACATTTGAGCTGAACAGCTTTAATTAGGCCTTCCCGGTCATTTCATCAATTCAGTTGAGTACCATTGGGATTTGGATAACACCGAGCCTCCTGTCGAGCATGAGAATTACAGCACTCCAGCAGGGCTCCACCAGTCACAAAGCAAGGTTAGGCAATCAACGATAATTCACACAGGGAAGTGCTCCGCGCCCAACCCATAAACTTGCCCTTACAGTAATATCTTTGAAATCCGGAAACCTTCACACCCAAGTGTCAATTCGGAATGCAAACTGCCTTAAAACCCCTCAAGCAGACACATAAAGCTCTTTTCCTGCTCAATAGAAGAACAGGAGTTTACCTTGTTGCTGCTGACATACATGTATAATCAAGATACCGTTTCTGTAGCAGTTAGGTTGATGGACAGGATCTAAGAAGATGCAAAAACTGTGCTGAGTGTAAAATTTTATGTATGCAATTTGAACGTTCAATAACACAGCTGGTTTATATTTTGTGTTGTACTTGTCACGTACAGCCCAGAATAAATATGCTAAAAGTAACCTGATACAGAAAATCTATACAGATGAACAGTAGAGCAGGGCCAAACCATGTCTGAAAAAGGATAGACTACTTTACACACAATTTTGGCATGACTCATGGCTAATTTTCATCTACAAAATGTCTTCAAAAAGAAATCCCAAAAATGAAAAGGAACATTGGTCAGTATGGTTTGCCAAAATCCAGGTAACAAAGACATTTTCATTTATGTAGAAAGGCATCCAAAAAATCTGATGTCATTTTTCTATAATGTGTACAGTGTGGAGATATCAATTTGTCAAGAACACCCAGTGAAGATTTATTGGGGAAGAATCAACTAACACTGTAGGTGCAGCTTTATGGGTCATGGCCGGCACAGGAACTGACCTGCCTGTAGCGCTCTGAAGTGGGCTTTCCCACTTTAGACTTGAAATCTAATGATTTCCAAATCAGTATATTTTGAAAACAGAAGGAATGGGCCAGGTGTATTAGACTGAGGTCTCCATTTCCCCAAATGCCAAAGAATAAATCAGCAGATTAATCGAGAATACCATATCCTAGGAAAAATAGTAAGAGGTCTTTATCAGGTAGTCTAACAAGGCTCTCCTCATTGTTTTTCATCCAAATGGAACCTTTCTTCCAGGGTAAATATCCTGGACACCTGGCTTGTGCTGTAGCCACATCTGCTGAAATTTGGGAGCAGAGCCTGCTTCATTTGACCATGAGTCAAGGTAGCAACCAGTCCAATTTGTTATGACTATGAAAGTTTTAAGTTATGAAATGACAAAGGGAATGGAATGTTTCTTTAACAAATTTAACCATGCTGAAACTGTTTTTGCAAAAAATGAAAAAGGTAGATGTACAAAATTAGAACATAGGAACTAGCAAAAGAATAAATGGTTTTCTCACTTTAAAAAATTAACCACATTTCTATGAGCTTAAAGGGTTATGCCATTTACATTTGAAAATAATACTAGACATAATATAGGTTAATTTGAAATACTCTTTCTATCAACTGCAAACAAGAAAACCAAATTAGTCTTAATTGTGCCTTGTTTAACTTGACCATTTAAATTAGAGATTCTTTGCTAATCTAGATGCTTTTATAGTTACCACATATTTTCACATGGAAATTTTTTTTAAATTTGACTTCTTTGACCCATGGAATATTTTAAAGTGGGAATTTTTATCTTTGCAAATGGTAAGAGTGATGCTATAATTACACTTGTGGGTCTCTGAATATTTGAGTCTTTACAATGTTCGAAACCACAATACTGATATTTGTTATTCATGTATATGGTTAGCAAGTAATATTAGTTCATTTGTTTTAATATAAGAGAAAATAATACAGCTTGGTTATAAGAGAGAGAATATAAATCTAATAGATATGCCAAAACAGACAGAAATATTAAGTTAAATTGTAGTAGCATTTAACTCCTCTTATTTTAATATTCATTTTTTAGTTTGATGATGGATTGGCCAGACAATAAATGTTGGGCTGTTACACATGGAAAAAGCATTATATCAAGAAATGTAATTACAAATTTTATTAATGCCAATAATACAAATAATCTTTTAAAATGTTAAAAGATGGGTTTTCTAATGCACACCATTAACTTACAGCAAGGGTGGTTAGAGTATATAAAACATAATTATTGTGCAGTTGAATCCAAAAATCCTTCAATGTTTTCCTTCAATGTTTTCAAAGCTGTCCTTCCCACTCCATCAAGGTTCCCTGGCACATAAATTATTGTGGCTACTTATTGCACTCTGAAAAAAGATTTAGATATAGACTCAACATCTACAATATGCTCCTTCTGTAACTCTTAAATCCTACATTCCCTATCTGGATGGATTTATATTTAGATTTATATGTGATGTATATGTTATATGAAAAACATATATATGCTTAACATATATAACATATAGATACACATCTATTTTTGTATGTATATATACATGTACTTTTATATATATGGGCACACATACATATATATGTTTATCCCTTACACCCTATCAAAATGCTATATGAAATCTAATATATTAGAGAAAACATTGCAGTGGTAGCTAAAATCTATTAAGTTTTAATTGTTTTTCAACCTTAAAGCAAATAAACTAATGTAGAAAAATTTCCTTAAAAAATTTTTAGTAACTAAGTTAATATTGTTGTTGTAAAAATTCAAATAGTAGAATGTTTAGAGAAAAAAATAAATATTCCTGTCCTTAGTGCATATCCCTGGGGGTAACTACTGCTATCAGTTTGGTGTATATCCTTTTTGTTATTTGAAATGCATATTTTAATATTAAATATGTAAAATAAAATATATACACTTACATTTGTTATTTTGCAATTATCTTCATTAATATTTTAGGCAAAGTTAATGTTGTGACATTTAGATTTACCTCATTCTTACTAAATATATTTTTATTCCACTATGTGCATATATAGCTATTCATTTATCTGATCTCCTTTTTAAAAAAAAAATTATTTTATTTATTTACATTTTATTTATACTTTTTTTTAATGTCTTATCTATTTTTGAGAGATAGACACAGAGCGTGAGCAGGGGAGGGGCAGAGAGAGAGAGGGAGACAAAGAACCCGAAACAGGCTCCAGGCTCCGAGCCTTCAGCACACAGCTTAACACAGGGCTCGAACCCACGAATAGTGAGATCATGACCTGAGCCGAAGTCAGACAGTTAACCAACTGAGCCACCCAGGCACCACATTTTTTTATTTATACTTTAATTAATTTCTATTTTGCTAGTACAAACTGTGCTATAGTATATATCTTGGACTATATAACAAGACATTTTTGGAAATACCTCAATGTGTTAAATTCTTATATTTGTAATGCATACGTCTAGCTTTTATATAAAAAAAAGTATTACATTTAATAGGTTTCCCAATTTTGCTTCAAAAATGTCACCCTAATTAATACCACCACAAAAAGTATATGTGAGTGCCATTTCTCTCAAATTTGCAAGCATAGTATATTAGTAATGTATCTGTAAAATACATTTTAGATATTTTCTCCCAGTGTATACTCATTCTGCTTCACTTATTGTGTCTTTTCCCAGTTAAAACATTTTTCTCAAGTCAATTTAATTAATATGCTCCTTTATGTCCTTGGAGTTTTATGTCACATTTTAGGGAGTGTTTTCCACTCCGAGATTATAAAAGTGTATTCTTAGTTCCGAATTTCTGGAAGCAGGGTCTGAGTGGGGCTTCTAGTAAAATGTTTTATTAGGGATGCTCTCTGAAGAAATTTTAAAGGCATGAGAGAAGCAGAGTAGGGAAAGGGGAGAAGTTGAGTAAGCTGTGGATTCAGGTGAGAACTGGTTAATTCCACATGGAGCTCTGGGATATGAATTATACCATAAAGGTTGTCTCGCTTTAAGATGGGTGAGTAGAACCCTTGCATCCCATCATGAGTGACTGGTTTCTGAGCTGGGGGAGAAGCATAAATGCAAAGGACTCCCTAGCCAAGTGACATCATTCTCACAGAGAAGGGTAATTCTCCAGAGAACACTACAGGTGTGAACCATTAGCAACAGACTGTGCAAGAACAAGAAGTTACCAAAACTTTGGGCAGGGCACTGGCACCTTTTGCTGCAAGTGAGCTCCTGCATTTTCTTCAATTAGCTGTACAGACTTGTAGATGTGGTTGTTTTGTTTTTGTTTTTGTTTTTAAGAAAGCTATGCCTTCTGGAACATTTTAATATGTAGCATGATATATTATTTTTTCCCCAGAGATCACCAATTGTAACAACAGCTTCAATTAAATAATAAATGCTTTTCCCCTATAAATTCAAAATACAGCATTTACCATATCAAATTCCCACATGCACATCGTTTTTAGATTCTAAATTGTGGTCTACTGATATGTTTTGTCATTACTATCCTCCTCCCATATTGCCTCAATTATTTGGTTTTTAAGCTTTTAAGAAAAGTCACTCGACGTTATTCTTTTTACCCACATCTGGCTATTTTATCTTTATTCTTTGGGGATAATATGTAATGCAATTGAAGTCTTTACTTAGATTAAATTTGATTTATTGTTCATGCCTACACTGGAAATAAATCACCAGGCAACAAGCAGAATTAAAATAAAAAGAAATAAAAGTTCAGTTATGTGTGTTGTTAGGACCAAATATCTGATCTCTGCATCATGCTGAAAGCCATGTGTTGCACTAATATTTCTATTTCAGACCTGGATAATTTTAGATGTCAGCAACAGTTATATTGTACTATGGTATTATTCACAACCCAGGACATAAGTAGTGATTCTCAAATGCCTTGAACAATAGCAAGAGAAATATCTTATGAGATGATAGCACGCACAAGAATTATCAAATACGTGAGAAAGTCCAATGTGATGGAAGATACTCTATGAAACAACAAGCTGGAGAATACATGTATAGTAAATTGACATTAATAGAAAAATTAGATCCTGTAGAATGGGTATGTTTCAATATTCCAAGAAATAAAAAATAAATGAATCTCTATAAATAAGATTGTGGATATATAAAATAGAAAGATCTAAAGGAGAACAAGATAGAAATTATGAAGATTAAGTTCTTAATTTCCAGGAAAAAATTCATATGATTACTTAAATATTGACTAGTCGCTGCCAGAGAGTAAATTATAAATTGGAAGAGTGAGAAAAGAAAATAAATGAATATATCCTAGTCAGATTTTTTCAAATCACTACATAACAGGAAATCTAAGAGTTATAAAGGATGGGGTGTGAAGCTCCAGTATTCCACTAGTATTTGTTCCAGAAGGATTACAGAAAGAGATTGGATGAAAGGCAGTATTAAAAGAGTTAATGACAAATTTCCAGAAGAAAGAAAAAGTATGATTGAGTTCTCAGATTAAAATGTTTCACCTAGTGCTAGGAATGAGGATATTTGTAAATCCATACCTGGTCAAATCACAATAAAAATAAAGACATCAAGGATAAGGAAAAATCCTAAAAGGTTAACAGATAGGTCTGAATATCTACAAAGGATGAATTATCAAGAGACATATCCTCAGCAACAATAGGGTGACATAAAAGAATGGAAAAGTATCTTGAACCTGCTAAGAAAAATCTTTTTTTAAACATATGTAACCAAATTATAAATATGAAATAAAGAGTATATTTGAAATAATAGTAATTTACAAATTTTACACCCCAAAACCTCAGTGAGAAAATATTATAGTATGCCCCTGAGCTAAAGAGACAGCAATTTTAGAAAAGAATGGAAAGTAGGAAAAAAAAAAGAGAACAACAAAAAAAGAAATCAGTAAATGACAATAGTAAATCTAACTAAGCTTTTGCTCTAAAACACTGGGTCATATTACAGTCAACTGGGGATGTATTTAAAACAGTAAACAATGGAAATGATATTAACATTATTTGGGGGTATGTTTTAAAAGTAAAATGAAAATAAAATAAAACAATAACAGCAACTTTTGTGGGGCATTAGTAGGAAGTGTGATAAAGTCCTTGCCTAATTTCAGAAAAGGCTAGAGATGATCTTCAAATTAAGATATGTTAGAACATCTACATTTAAGTATCTGTGTTAACATAGTAAGAGGTGCTAGTAAAAAAAAATAGACACAAAGATTATTATTTCTATTCAGTAGGAGACAATGAGAGAAATGAAAAAAATATACCATATGATTTCTTTCACATACAGAATTTAAGATACCAAACATATAAACATAAGGGAAGGGATGCAAAAATAATATAAAAATAAGGAGGGGGTCAAAACATAAGAGAAACTAAGATATAGAGAACAAATTGAGGGTTGCTGCAAGAGTTGTGGGTGGGGGGATGGGCCAAGTGGTCAAGGGGCATTAAGGAAGACACTTGTTGGGATGAGCACTGGGTGTTATATGTAGGTGATGAATCACTGGATTCTACTCCTGAAATCATTATTGCACTATATGCTAACTAACTTGGATGTAAATTAAAAATAAATAAAAAACAAAAACAAACAAAAAACAAAAACCCTTAACCAATGCAACAAAACATAATCTCAGAAGCAAAGAAAAAGCATAGCAAATAGAAGCCACAAAATACGACAGAAATACATCGAAACAATCAGAAGTCAGAATAAAAGAAAATGGCTCAAACTTGCCAATTAGAAACTGCTCAATGGTGGGAGAGGGTGTCACTTATTCTTCACTCCCAATGTTTCCTTCTCTTTGAAGGGACATTCATTGGCGTCACACTACACACTACCGCGTTCTCTCCAGCCCTCTGTGCATTTGGGGATTTTGAATCTCTGGCCTGGAAGTTAACAGCTCAGCTGTCTTTTCTTTGACTCTGTGATCCTGCTTCCTTTGGGGTTTGTGTTTTCTGGCCTTTTGCTCCAAGCAGAAATTATAGAGAACTGTGAACTGTGAAAAGATAAACTGAGGCGCATTAAACATTTTAATATTTTTATTCGAACAAAAAACAATTGGAATTGGGCAGTGACAAATTGGAAGTGGTTAGGAGTACTCCACCAACAGGAACCAGGAGAGAAAAGACTTTTCAGAGAGAAAAGGCATGGAAAAAAGCAAAGAAATTATTTGATTGGCTATAGTGTGAGGCTTTGTTTTATTTAGAAAAGTCTTGGTAACTGTTTTTCATTGGTTGTCTTTAGGTTTTGATTTCTTAATCCTGAGGCATTAATAGGCTTAGGTTTCATTTTCTTTTTTACTTAAGCTGCTAAGGTATTCAAACCACCTCAGTCTAATCATCTTCTTACTTAATTGATACAATGGAACTAGCACAGAAGGACATGTGGTTGTTCAGTACTTCCTGTGATTGGGTAGATAATGTTCAACTCTAAGGTTCAGTATTACGGGCCTCATTGTTCATAAATACCTGGGCCACATTGCTAATGTCAGCATTATAGATAATAAGTATTTTTATATTTATTCACCTTTTAATATTTTTTTTTCCAATCTCACTGATATTTTTTGTCTCAATATGATTTTTTAAATCCTCGGCTATAAGAAAAATCAGAATTTAAATTATTAATAATCTTAAATATTTTAATATTTAGTATCACATTAGTATTATATAAATATTTGCTATTAGAAAAATCTTCAAGTTTAAGCAAACTTCATTCACTTCACCTTTCCTTTAAAATACATTAAGAGATATATATATGTATATATATACATATATATATATATATGTATATATATATATATATATATATATATATATATATAGCCAGCTCTCATACAGAGTCTTTTTTTTTTTGGACTAGGAATATCAGGAAAAACTTAATATAAACTGCTTTGCAATTGAAAGAGGTCACATGATAGATATTTATGGGATGAGATGGGCATCCTGTGGTGCTTATGACTTTTTCAAAAGCTGTTTACTTTCTAATACACAAAGGAGCTGTTTTGTCTTTTAAATACCACATTATCTTTTGAGAATGGGGCATAGTTCATTCTAAAAAAAAATCACCAAGTTTAAATAGTGGCAGTAGTTTACAAAAAAACAAAAGCAAACCCCCATAATTTAGTTTTTTCTGCAAGTGGAACATATGGTCAAATTTATTGGAAATTAAAAAGGAAACATCTGAATTTGGCTGCATATTATGAGAAATTTTACACTATACTTATTGGTTGGCTGAATTCACTACTTGTCAACTCTAATTTATTCTAAAAAAGTCACCTTGCCAAGTGCCTGGGTTTTCATTGTGCCCACATTAAGTAATGCATTTCTAACAACAGGCATTGCAATTCAACCATCTCAAACATGCGTTATTTATGATAAATGCATTTGTATATTCTTTATTCAGTTTTGCTTGTACTATATTCTCTTTGTCTGATTTTGTATGCGTAGCATAAATGTGAATTGATTCTGGGGAAACTTTGGGTTAATCATATTTTAAGTTATCAAAAAAGTAACTGCATACACCAAAAGTATAGCATTTCATTTAATAGTGGAAATTCTTTAGCGAGACATTGATAGTAGATTTGGCAGCTGAATGATGTATTTCTCGAAATAGGAAGATGTCCTAGAAGTAACTTGTGGCTGTTCCTAAAGATTTATTAAAACTAAGCTGACACTTGCATCATTGATGGAGGTAATTTTAAAGCTCTTGAAATTCTACTGACCCTAAGATAATGAAACCACCACCTTATACACATTTGTATTCTGTGGCATGTAGTGTGGTTAGTGGTATGGAATGTGAAATGCTATCATTATCTTCCAGAAGAATTCACAAAAGTAACTGAGGGCAAATGCACGGACTAAGAGACACTGCAAAGAAAGGTAGATACAGTGCTGAGTACCTGATGAGTGGTTATGTATAAAAACAAACAATAATGATAAGGGATTATTTAGGCAGTTAATAAATCATGAGGCTCAGTGATGCACATAGCACCATAACCAACACAGATTTCTTAAAAAGTGTTTCCTTTATCGTGTATCACAGCAGAGAATTTATATTATGCCCTAAAACAAATCAAATCCAGTGCCTATGAAAAGTACCATGAAATGTACTTAGAAGAGCCTTGCTGAGGCAAAGATATGTGCATATTTATGACACAGACTGCCATGGGCTCCACAAATGAAAGCTCTGCTTATAATCCAAATAACATTTCTAACAGTATTTTCAGATAAGGAGAACGTGTGTTAAACTCTGCTCAGAAGCTTCAAATCTTTAGGCTCATTCAAAATGCGGATTGTGCATATGAAATAGGATGATTGCTTTATATTGAAATTCAGCAGAAATATTAATGAAAATCTATGGGGATGGCTAACATTCAACTGCTTTCAGAGATTCAGCATTAAACTATGATTTATTAATCACATATTCATGGAAAGAGTTTATAACCCAGTTCGAGCCCTTCCCTTCCAATACTAAGATTCACCAGGTAAAAAGATTAGCTTTCTTTTTTTTAATTTTTTTTTAAGATTTTATTTTTAAGTAATCTCTACACCCAACGTGGGGCTAGAATTTATAACCCAGAGACCGAGAGTTGCAATCTATGCTGACTGAGCAAGCCAGGGGCCCCAAAAAAGACTAGCTTTCAAAAAAAAGTGTGAGACAAGTGGAGTAGGAGGGGGATAGGAAGATGTAGCAAGATAAAAGATATGAAGCATAGATGGTTATGATACCTGGTACAAGTTAAAAATGTGAAACAGCCTCTACCTTCAGAATTGCATTTCCCCTTGGGTGACTACATCACTATAGATTTTAGTAGATGTTAGGCATAATCCTTTTGTGTTTCCCTGGTCAGATTCCTCCCTCATTGCTCAGGATGGATACTATAAGCCCATATCCCTATGAAGTCTCTTATTTCACCACACTTTCCCATTTTCACTAGATGGCTTCATCTTCAAATTCACAAAGATAAGAAATTGCCTTAGTTAACTGTCACAATTTTATGCAATAGCTGAATTCATCATCATTTTCCTTCCTTCCCTCAATGAAAACTGTATTTCCCTAGTCTTGTAGGTTTGATCCCACCTCTTTCCCATTGTGTCATTCATGATCCATTTTCTATTCATTTTTCTCTACCTCTTGGCTCCTTTTCTCTGTTCCATTGACTGTCTATTCTGTTTGTGTTTTTTCCTACCCCATGGCTTATTTCCATTAATATTTAAGCCTTTAGAAGATATTTGGTTTTGAAAAGCCTTTCTTTGAGGTCATACTCCTTCTGCTTATATCTCAGTCTCTTGCCATCTGACACTCTAATTCATTAAAATTATTTTCACCAATAGATCCATTCCAAAAGAAATTTGATTTATATTTCTCCTCTGTTTCTTCCTTCAGATGGCCTTAACTTTACTTTCAGATACTAGTACTACATAGTCTTTTTTTTTCTGTAGCAAGATTTCTCTGTCTTTACATGATTGATATTTTGGACTAGATAAGACTGTTTTTAGGTGTTGTCTTGTGCACTGTGGATTTTTAGTAGCAACCTTGGCCCATTCCTGGACTCTACCAAGAAGATTCTAATAGCACACTTCATCCCCACCCCTTTCCTCCATCATGACCCTAAAAAATGACTCCAGACATTGACAAATAGCTGTTGGGGGACTATATTGAACCCAGTCAAGAACCACTGGTCGATAGTGACTCATTTCCTCTCTGTTTCATTCTGCACTTGCCAGTTAAATGTTGATGTTCCTTAGGTTCTACTCTAACACTCTGATAACTTTACATATTTTCCATATGCCACTATCTTACTGATACATATTTCCATGTCAGAATGCTCCTTGAGTCTGATGTATTCTCACCTACAGAACTATGGGACATCTCACAAGTGCCTCAAACTCACAAGTTATGAAACTGAATACATCACTTCTCACACCCACTTCCCCCAACCTGAATATCCCTTTGTCTTCTCAAGGTGAAACAACTACCTATCCAATTTCCAAGGCAGAAATCATGGGAATCATCTTTGACTCCTCCCTCACCCAAATGGCATATGTCACATCAACAAAATACAGTAACTCATTTGCACCATTATTCTCCCATTTCAGAAGACCATCATTTCTGATATACATTACTACAATATATATTTTTTGGTCTACTTTCAGATTTGGATCTCTCCAATGCATTTACCACATTGCAGTACAAAAAACAAACAAACAAACAAGCAAAAAAATGAAATGAAAACCCGATCTTAGAGCTCCTCTGCTTAAAACGCCTGTGGTTGCCTGTTTTACTAAACAGAAAAAAAAATATATCACAAATTCCTTAACATTCTTGCATGCCACATTCTTCGTAATGATCTGATTCCTATTGTATCCCCAATCCCACGTCTTGTCATTCTTATCCATACTGAGTTACTTCCAGTTTCCTAGAATGTATAATTCCATTCTATTTTAGGTCTTTGCATTTAGTAATTTTTTCCCTCCTTGGAACACTTGTATTTCATGGCTTGCAGCAGCTTTGACTGCAGTCACTGACCAGTTCTAAACTATCCAGGGTGCTTATTCAGGAATCTTCTCTTCATCTTTAGGCTTTTATGAGACATCTGCCCTTCATGTTTTCATGAAACACTGTAGACAACTACATATCACACTTTATTGAGATTATGTGTTTACTTGTCTATGTCCTCAGGTGGGCATAAAGTGGCTTGAAGCTAAAGACTGTGTTTTAGTCACCACTGTATCCATAGTGACTTATAAGTGCCCAGCACATTGTTAATGTCCAGTATTTATCTGTTAAATGAACAGTAAATGAGTGACTAAACTTTATCCCACGTATAACATTTCTGCTGTTTTACTAAATCCCACTATTGCTTCCAGTAGTCGATATATTTTTCCCTTTCCCTGATTTTTTTTGGAATACTTGTTGTATTCATTCATTCAGTGAGCATTTGTTGATTACTTGCAGTAATGTATGTAGGCTAGTAACACACGGAAGCTTCTTCTGGTGGGAAGATAGACAAATAGGAGAGGTGGCAAGAGACCATGCTCCAGAATGAAAAGGAATGATAGATCTAGGCATAATTATTAAGTAAGAGTTCTCCAAGTAACAAAAGAAGGGAGGGGGGAGAGTCTTGTAGACCGTCCTATAACACAATATCAATTACTGTTTCTCTTAGCTACCACGTATTGTGTTTGCACCTCTATGAGTTGGCCCATGAGAAACCCCACATTGGCCCACATGGTTTCATAACTGCGTCAGGGCTTCTCTGGGGCTGGAGTGAGAACTGTCAGGTGCCACATTTGCAGGTGTAGGCTCTAACAGGTGATGCTGCTCAAGTTCTGATTTAAGAAAGATGGAGGTGGGGCTCCTGGGTGGCTCAGTCTGTTGAGCCTCTGACTTCGGCTCAGGTCATGATCACATGGTTTGTGAGTTTGAGCCCCACCTCGGGCTCTGTGCTCTCAGTTCAGAGCATGGAGCCTGCTTTGGATTCTGTGTCTCCCTCTTTCTCTGCTCCTCCCCCACTCATGCTCTGTCTCTCTCTGTCTCTTAAAAAATGAATAAACGTTAAAAAAATTAAAAAAAAAAGAAAGATGGGAAATAGAGAATGGTTCAGCACAGCTAGGGAAACTTGAGAAAGTCCTGACATATAAGTGCTTGATTAAATTCTGTCTAGAGATCAGTGTCTAGTAGGTACATTGTAAAAGGAGAAACAGAAAGAAACAAAAAAGGAAATGCAATAGCAGCAAGAATAAAACTTGAATAGTATCAAAAGTAAATAGGCCAGGAAGCAAGAGCTAAATCTTCAACCTAACAAGCACAACCAATTGTATAATGTAGAAAATAGGTACATTTCCAAAGGAACTCCTGATATGGACAGGTCACTGTCAAAATAGAAATAACTGCAGAAAATGTCTTCATAGAAGGGCAGTGAGACCTTTTTAATGGTAGCCCTCAGTCTCTTTAGATCATACAGTTGGACAGTTAATACGCAACTTAGCATCAAATCTCCTTCAGTCTCCAATGCAGCATGACACAGTGTGTGACCTTGGACAAGTTAATTAACTATTCTCTACCTCAGTTTCCTCATATGTAAAATGTGGATAAATCTGTCATAGAGATGGTCTCAGTTATATTTATTTTTTATATGATATTTATTGTCAAATTGGTTTCCATACAACACCCAGTGCTCATCCCAACAGGTGCTCTCCTCAATGCCCATCACCCACTTTCCCCTCCCCTGCCCATCAACCCTCAGTTTATTCTCAATATTTAAGAGTCTCTTATGGTTTGCCTCCTTCCCTCTCTGTAACTTTTTCCCCCCCCTTCTCAACCCCCCTGGTCTTTTGTTGAGTTTCTCAGGATCCAGATATGAGTGAAAATATATGGTATCTGTATTTCTTTGCCTGACTTATAGAGATGGTGTCAGTTTTAAGCACTAACATTAAGTTTTGGACATAATTTGTATTCAACTACATGAATTGTTGAATCCTTATCAATATGAAATGTGAGATGAAAAATAATCCACAGTAAGATCCAAAATTATAATGTGATCTCATCAAATTTAAAAATAGGCTAAACCTCTTTTCCAGTAGTTTACCTTTATATTAATTTTTAGGTATAGCTAAAATAAAAATTACTAGAAATTGGAAATCTAGTATCGGGGTAGCTAAAGTAAGTCATAATAATCTCAGAGCATAGGACAGTAAGAAAAGCCAATATATTTCAAGGATCTCATAGTGGTCTTCTGAGGAACACTACTAAATATGTCACAAGCTATAATAAAATTATATATTCTCTTTTGAAGCTGTTGATAAAATAAATCTTCTATTAGGTATGAAAGAATAACCAAAATGTTAGTGCTTGATTAGCAAAAATTGAAGGTCTTTTGTTAAATGATTTCCTTTGGTTCATCCAATGTTCAATACATTTTTCATGTATTATAAATAAGAAAAAGACTTATATCTGTGATATAGTAACCCAGCTGTGGTTTTTTTTTTTTTACAAGTGGATTGTTATAAATTCCATTTTTTTTAAATGGGATAAAGATGGTCTTAACCTTTCCTTCATCTTGATTAAACTTTACAGTCTTCTTTCTTAGGCTTCTGACCTCCTTTTCTCAGAGCATTTACTTTAGAAAATTGAATTACAGATTCTTTCTCTGCTCCTTTTAGATGTAAATCTCCTAGCCTTTGGCTAGTTTTACAACCCAGGTTCTCAAGGATCTGAGAACCATCCCTTTAAAAAGTAAACATTGAAGGAGATAGTGCCCCTCTCTGTCAGGCTCTGTGAATGGATAGACATCTAACTGAGTAAACTACAATTAGCAAACACAGATGGTTTAATCATATTTATCAGTCTCCTCCATTCGTGTCTAATAATTTTTTTAAGTTTATTTTATTTATTTTGAGAGAGAGTGAGAGAGAGAGCATGGGAGGGGCAGAGAGAGGGAGAGAGAGAGAATCCCAAGCAGGCTCTGCACTGTCAGCATAGAGCCTGACGTGGGGCTTGATCTCAAGAACCATGAGATCATGACCTGAGCTGACACCAAGATTCGGATGCTCAACCAACTGAATCACTCAAGCTCAGTCCTCCAATACTTCAGCTCACCCCAGTGCTAAAAATTCCCTTTCTCCTGCCCCTAACACCTTTTGTTTCAAGGTAGTTGGATTCTATCTCTGTCCCCTATTGCAATAGTCTAGAGTAAAGTCTTTCTTGCCTTTTTCACTCCATCTGTTGCAATTTTCCTTTGACAACTGAGAATGGTAAATTCTTGATATATTCGAAGATGATTCAACAAAAGTCAGTACTGGAATATACCTTATAGGATAGGCTATTTAAAGTGTTATTTTCTACATTAAGGACTTGGTTATAAATTAAACAGTAATAAATTGTCTTTGAAATTGATTCCTGTATACATCCAAATAAGTGAGTATTAATTTTTTGGGTTCTTAGATAATGTATAAGTTCAATGAAAATCCTAACTTTTGGTCTATTTTTCTATCTCCCAAAATATGGTTATTTGTGATATTATTTGAACTATCAGGAAGTAAAGTTTAAAACTGATTTCTTATCCTGCTTCCAAGCAATTGATGTTCTATTCAGGAAGGTAGGATTATCTGTTTAAAAATGCATTAACTTTCACATAACCTCAATATGTTTACCAAAATTCATTTTAAATTTATATTAGAAATGTGAAAGCTTTGAAATTGCTGCCTAACAAATTATTCACAGAGGGATTCAAAATGACTCACTTCTGTGTTTCAGCCCTATAGGGTCGTTACTAGAAAACTTATATGTAGTTGAAACTTTGATTAGATTTCCATCCGCCAGGTAAATATATTTTAGGAATCCAGTTTTAATAATACCATAATATAATTTTAACTTACCATCAGAAATGAAAATAGTGTAGAGAAGTCTGTAATGGATCATCTCAGTACCTTCTACATAATTCTAGCATTGATCACTTCCAAGCCACAAAAATGTGAACTGACCATCTATACGTTAGAAAGCAAGTTGTCCAAAAAAAAAAAAAAAAAAAAAGCAAAACAAACCTAATGGCTCTTTCTTCACCCTTCTGCCAATATTTTCAGTAAACAATTATCTAAATGTTAATTGCAGGTCATTTATCTGTTAAAATATCTTCATATACCTATAGTTGGTAACCTAAGCCTAGAGTAAACATTTTCCTATGAATTGCCAAAAGTAGCTGATTTGTGTATCATGAGGAATGTGAGCACAATTAATGCATTGTTCTCAATAATTGTGCATTGTAATGTGGAACTATTCTTATGTAAGATATCAACTTAGATTCTACAAATGTCTTCATTAAAATGGAAACTATAAAGAAACAACATAAAGGGAATGTAATGATAATAATAAAAGAACATTTTTATCATGATTTACTAATTCATACACATACAACTTGAATGTTGCAGAATGAATGTGTTCCTGAGAATTATTTGAAAAGATGAACATTTATTTTAAATCAACTGTATTTTAAAGCAGTAAGGTATTGCATAAAGGCAGTGATTATGAAAAAGCAGAGAACACTTTCAGTAATGGAAACTATCCCAACTAAAATAACTTGGTTTAGGTTGAAGATGAAGACCAAGTAGAAAGGGAAGCATTTAGGTTCAAAATCCATGGCATATGTACAGCATGATGGAATGATACCATGGGGGTATAGGTAGTATTTAGTGTTCCAGTTGACACAGGAATAATGTATGCCAGCAATATGACACTGCTGCAAAAATTCAAGGAAGGAGACAAATAAAAAGACATGTTGAATCTTAAACTACATTGATGAAAGATTAAAGAAAGTCACAACCCCGATAGTCTTTTCAGTGTAGACTATGCTTCACGATTGTGGTAATTTCATGTGGTCATAAATGCAACATTTCCATAGTGATTATGAGTCTTGAAAGCACATAGAGCTGCTATTTCCCAGTAATTTACATTTGTACATTTAACCTAAACCTAGAGAGACTAGAAAGATGTTAGAATAGGAAACTGTCTTTGAGTAAGTTTGCCAGATAAAATACAGAATTCCAAGTTCAATTTGAATTTTAGAAAAATGGTGAATACTTTTGTAGTTATTATAAGCTGCCCAACACTGCACGTGAAAATTGCCTGGGGCATATTTATGGTAAAAAGTTACTTGTTATCTGAAATTCACTTTTAAATGTGTATCTTTTATTTTTATTCGATAATTTAGCAGCTCTATATTTTGCAAGTTCTTTATGTAAAGAAATAGGTTTGACTTACGTATATACTTTCAGTAAGTTGAATAACAGCAGACATCATATGAAGATATAATTAGGCTAAATGTAAACTAAAATGTATGAGGTTCACAAAATGGGAAAAGAAACACAACAAAACAGATTTAAACATTGGAAATGTTCAAACAGTGATTATCAAGACATCATAGAGAAGATTCTCCTTCAGATTCAATATTGACTCAGATGATGACCCCTAGAATCTCTTGTATTTAAAATATTCTATAAATCAAGTTTGGCATGTATCAGATTTGATAATCAACACTATTTACTAATATTGTTCAGGCGCTAGTCACTTTTTTAGCGTTTTCTGTAAATATTACATGATATCCTGTGACTCTCACAAGTTTTGAAATAAAATAGTTATGTGCGAAAATAGAAATAATGTTCATTGGGGAATTAAAATGTTGTATCACTCATTCAGTAAACTTTCATTCTAAAAAATGTCCCTAACCATTTTATTTTATTTTATTTTATTTTATTTTATTTTATTTTAATGTTTATTTTTGAGAGAGAGAGAGAAAAAGAGTGCGGGCAGAGGTGTGCAAGCAGAGGGAGGGAGACAGAGAATTGAAGCAGGGATCAGGCTCTGAGCTGTCAGCACAGAGCCCAACACTGGGTTCAAACTCAAAGACCAAGAGATCATGATCTGAGCCTAAGTCAGACGCTTAATGGACTGAGCCACCCAGGCGCCACACTGCACCCCCCCCCCCCAACAACACCTAACCATCTTAAAACAATGATTACACATGATTTCCCACTTGAAAACTCCTGTACTTTAAGGTCCTTAAAAAGTCTTAGATTTTTTCTTTTAGATATTCATAAATTCCATCCTTGAGGATTATTTGCTTTGTTTAAAATAGCCATAGATTTAGTAGGTAAACATAGGAACGATATATTTTACATAAAATTAAAAATAGTTGCAAAATTAAAATAATGTGAATTTTAAATCTAATCACATAATCATATTATTTTCTAGGGAAAAAATGAAAATCTTTTAAGTATTAAAGAATGGGTTTTGCTATAAGATATAACGTGTATAAGTGTGATATAAGCGTATATTTCTAAAATGAAGGCCCAGACTGGAGACAGCCTAACTGAAAGAGCAACCAAATATATATAAAGTGGATAAAAGTAGGAATGAGTTATTTAGTATCTATAAAAGAATGATTAAATATGCATATGGTATTTAGAGGAAATGTGTGGAGATTGAGAAAGGTAGTGCCTTAAATCCTAATACCATTTATTTTTCATTGCACTAGGTAATTGTGCCCCACTTCAATTATTTTGAGTATTATTTCACAACATGTATTATAGCACTTTATACTTGAAAAGCTCTTTGCAATCATTTGCTAATGAAAACTATTTACAAAAATTATTCCCTTTTCTTCAGTTGTCATGTTGAGAAATAAAAGCTTGAAATCTCTTGTGAAAGAAAGAAACAAAACCAAACCAAAAAAAAAAGGACCTTAAAAGCAAAAAGCAAAGATGCCAATACTTAAGAATAAAACTGCACCTTCCAATGGAAAATAAGGAATAATAATATTCTTGAATTTTCTTGATCAAAAAGCATTTCCTGAATTCCTATACATGTTAGATAAACTGAAGGCTTGGTAATAAGTATTTTTTTTTAATGGCATATTTCTTGCCTAGCAATAGATGATGTAGTTAAGGATATAGAAAAGGAGTCAAAGGACTATAGGAAAAACAAGATGAAATTGGTAGATTTGAGTTTGGAACATTGGGGAACACTTAGAAGTCTTATTTGAAGGGAAACTTGAATGAAAAGATACTGTCAACAAGTAGAGATGGAAGTGTGTGAAAAAAGGCAAAAATAGGGGTTGTGGCTGAAACATAGACACATAGAAAGAAAAGGAGTGGAAGTGGGGTCTTACATATCTTCAGTCAGTAATGATATCACCTATGGAGACAGAAGGAGCTGAACTGTTGCCTCAATAACTACTTCTGCATCTGGGTTACAGTCGTCCCTGAGAGTTTCCTGCTATGCTGGGCTGGAATTACTGTGAAGGTTGAGAGAGGATCTGAGACATCCCACCAATCAGAGGTCAAAGTGCAAGAAGGGCAACTGATATGTGTCTAAGGACATTGTAGGTGGCCAGCCACTAATCTATCAGAGACAAAGGGATAAAAACAAACAAACAAACAAACAAACAAACAATTTATTGGAGCAATAAATGTTTGGTGAATGTGACTGAAAATATCAAGGATATAACTTGAAGTAACTTAATATTTTGAACATAGAGCAGTGATACTGTTATATGCATGAGTAAAAGACATGCAAAAAAATACTGAGTTATCTGTTGATACCAAGTTTCACCTCAAGGATTTACTGTATGCTTTTTTCATTCTCACCAAGAATAAATGAATGCTTTTTAGAATTACTGATGTAAATTTCATTTGAATTGTGAGTAACTGTTGGTACATTTCTCTATCGATATGAATTCCACGAAACACTAATCTTATGATATGGTCTATCAACAATATTTTATGAGGCCAAATAACTTTTGTAAACACTGACCTCAAATAAGGTTTAGAGACCCACTATAAACATTGACATCTTAAGGATTCTCAGAAATTTACAGTAAAAAAAAATCCAAAGAACTGTTTATTTTAATCTAGCATTTCTAAAACATATGTAAATAAGAAATCTTATTTTTAAAATAATGAACATTTATTAATATTCCATGGAACTACTGTTCCTCTGAACATATTTTGTGGAACACCAGTAAATTGAATTCAGGCACTCCAATCTAATGTATATGAAGCTAAAGATTGTAGGTTTCAGTCCCTCCATGTATATGGAAAATATATCCACAATTAAAAATGGACAAAAAAATAACCACTTACCCATAGAAAACAAAGCAAACAAATCACCTGCAATAAACAGTTTTCCTTAGAAAATAATATGCCTCCAACAGTCTCTCACATAGTTGTTACTTTTTAAAAGGTAAGAGAGATTTTATCTAGGTTGTTTTAACTCCCCAACTTCCAGCTCTGTCAATGTTTTGAACTTCATCCTGAGTCAGAGAAGGGAAGGCATTAAAAAAACAAACAAAACAAAACAAGGAGAGAATGAACAAATGAAAGGATGAAGGCTCAAAATATAAGGCAATGGGGAGAGTAATCAGACACTGATATGGTTTTTGCCTGAAAGCAAGTGAGTAAATTCATCTACCTGTCAGGCATTCACCAGGGAACATGTGATGTTCTACCACTACTCAGAATGAGAAAGAAAAACAAGATATTGATCGAGCACAGGAAAAAGTG
Organism: Acinonyx jubatus; assembly: GCF_027475565.1. Classification (NCBI taxonomy): domain Eukaryota; kingdom Metazoa; phylum Chordata; class Mammalia; order Carnivora; family Felidae; genus Acinonyx; species Acinonyx jubatus. Next base: position 30,976,701 of record NC_069380.1, on the reverse strand, counting down.
AAGAGCAGAAACAAAAAGATATTTAGATTCCTGAGCAAATGTTTGAGAACAACTGTATTTTACTTCATTACTACAGGCTGTAAGGAATAGAATAGTCATAGGAAGCATCAATTGATGAAAAAAAATCTTTAAAAACTGAAACAGTGCCTTGCTTAAAAAAAGCTATTTAAATTTTGTAAATCGTTTAAATGTAACTCAACTACAGCCATAGAAAGAAAACATTTTAAACAGTGTAATCCTCAACTAATCCCTGGAAATTCTCTGAATTAGATAGAAAGGAATTTGTATCTGAGGACAAGAGAAACCACAGAGAGAGAGTCTAGCAGAGAGTGGACAAATATCACTAATGACCAGAAGGGATTGACTGTGCTTTATTCATACCAAGCAGAATAAAAAATCGATTCAACGTTTCACCAGAAAGCACAGGAGCTTTTTCATGCAGTAGAAAAGTAATCAGAAATGTGGGTTCCCAGGAGCATTTTGGCATCACAGGTCTATAGAATGTGCAAACAATTGTAAAATGGGAAGGGAGAGTAGAATTGAGAGAATTATAAAAGCAGGGGGAAATGGCCAGTGGCGTATCACAGAAGGGGTCTTAAAGTGATTGCTAAAATTTACCCCAAGTAATTGCAGCACTAGCGCGATACAGTCAAAACTTCAAAACTCATCAATGATTTTGTTGAGGAAGCGAATAACAACTAGTTTCTCTTAAACTAATTGAAAGAAGCCAGGAAGAAAATGTAGTACAGTAATAGGACCAAGAATCATGCTGTTGAAGCAGGAAAGAACCTTAAAGATAATTATTGACAACTGGGCTGACAGTTGAGACTTTTTCTCTAAGCATGGGCCTAAACTAACCAAACTGAACATGGACCCAAACATAGGTAGTTCTCTTTATTCTGTGCACTTCAGTGTTCTTTAGAAAACAAGAGGTTCTCATGAGATGAATTCCAAATTTCTCTTCAGCAAAAACTTTCTGCATTCAAGGGTTGTGCCTGGTGCTCACTTGTTTTACCCTATAATCCATGGATTCATTGCCTATTTACTGACTTCATACTATGTGTGAGGCACTGTGTTTGATTTAGGGGACACTGAATTGAATAATGAAGAGTCCTTGCCCTTATGAAGCTCAAAATCTATTTGCTATGGAGATACTAACAGTTGTCTACCTTCTCTCTCTTTCCATTTCTTCTTGTTGTTGAAATTGATCACTGGAGAATATGGTATTTTGTATACCGTTTTGTTATGTTCAAGCTGCTACTATTTATAGATTGACTTCTGCCTCTTACCCCAGGAAATAGTAGCATCTAGACAAAAAGTTGGTTCTCTTTGTATAGTACCTGAACTCATTGGAACTTAATAAATGAGGTTTGTTGATGATACTGAGTAAGAGAAGTGATATTGTTATAGCATAGGGATTAAAAACATATGTTTTGGAGTCACAGAGTACTGAAAGAGAATACTTATTCTACTTTTAAAAAATAACTATTAATATTTATTGAGTGCTTACAATACGCAAATTATTCTGGTTATCTCTTACTATCTAATAAACAATCTCAAAACTTAATGGCTTAAAGCAACAACATTTATTTTGTTCATCAATCTGCAATTTGGGCAGTGCTCAGCAGAGAGAGCTTGTCTTCTGTTCCACTCAGTGTCATATGGTGCCATTCAGAGTCTGGAGTCTAGAATCATATGAAGGTTTGTTCACTTATATATGTGGAGGTTGATGTTGGCTGCCATATGGCATGGCATGGGCCTCTGCATCACATAGAAGTTTGATTTCAACCATCCTAAATGAGAGATTCAGGCAGAAGCCATATCAGCTTTATGTTCCCGAGTTAGAAGTTAGGTGGTGTCACTATTGATATAATCTATGGACCAATGCATTGAAAAAGCCTGCTTAATTTCGAGTGAAAGGGAAATAGAATTCTCATGTTGATGGAGGAGTGACAGTTTCTGGAAGAATACATGGACCAGAAATGTTCTAGTGCCTTCTTTCAAAGACTGCAATCTGCCACAATCCTATGTCACTTTCCTGTATGTGAAAAATACACTTCCCTACCTACCCAAATCCACACTCCCCCAGCCCCCTACCAAAATCTCATCACGTTTTGGCATTAGGCACAAACTCCAGATCCAGGATCTCTTTAATTAAGTAAAGTCAGATTGTGGAAGAAACTCCTTTGATGCAATTCCTCATGTTTAGAAATAATTTGAAGAGGTAGGAACTAAAGAGACAAGTTCTCTGCCTCCCGCTCTCTACCCTAAATACAATGGTGGGGCAGGCTTTTAAAAACCAGAGAAAGAGGAGGCCTACTGCAAATCTGGCATCAAGTTTGGCACTAGTTTTTATTTCCTTCATTAGGACTCAATCCTGCTGTTTGAAAATGAATTACCAGGACCCTTGTTCCACTCTCCGCATTGCCCCTCTTCAGAAAAATGCCTGAATTTGATGCTCATTTTTTTTCACTCAGTAATTCAGATAACCAAAAGATCCCCAACCGTTTTTTAAATTTGGTGCTTTTTCTACCCCTTTTATCCAAATTAGTTGTGTTTCTACCAATATAATTTTCTTAAAATGTGTAAGTTCCCTATGAATTCTATTGTAGTTCACATCACTGGACAAAAGCCATACTTATAAGTCTCTTGTCTAAGAAGATTGTTAAAGACACTGTAATGGCAATTTTATGGATGAATCTGAATGTGTACAATCAGATTTAATTTTCAATTGTTAGATTTTAAAAGTAAAGTTGGGGGGTACCTGGGTGGCTCAGTTAGTTAAGCATCCAACTTAGGCTCAGGTCATCATCTTGCAATCTGTGGGTTTGAGTCCTGGGTCAGGCTCTGTGCTGACCGTTCAGAGCCTGGAGCCTGCTTCAGACTTCCTATCTCCCTATGTTCTTCTCCCTCCAAAAAATAAAATATATATTAAAGAAAATTAAAAGTAAAGTTGGAGCAATAGAATATCACTAGATTTAAGTCTATAACTGTTGAAAAAATGTTTTCAATTATAGACATGAAATATGTGAAATACATGTGATAATGATAAATCTTACCTCCCACTATGATTTATAATGTTGACAGGGGATTCATAATCAAATTTTGTGGTGTTACATACTTATCTCTATATATCCAAATAATACTTTAAGAATATTAAGTATTCTCATGGTTTAATATGGACATATGTTCTGCATATCTTGTTTCCCCCCCTGGATCTGTTCTCCCTGATTGTCAACCTGCTCTGTGCCCAGGAGAGCTGATTCAATGAACTGCATCAATAAGACACTTGTTCTCCTTCTCTGGATTCAATTAAAATATATAAAGGCACAAGAAATAGGACAAGAGGGTGAAGCCATGCATTTATTTTCCTGTGGCCTTTCTGCCAGGTCTCTGTAGATTCACTGTATACATTTATCAGCACTACTCAGAACCATCCAAGGGTTCTCTCCATACACACTTTCCTGGAATTTTGGTAACTTCTCCCTCCCCTGGCTTCGCCTGTCCTAGCAATGGTTTTGGCTCTCAATATATATTTTTAATTTTTTTAATGTTTATTTATTTTTGGGAGAGAGACAAAGTGTGAGTGGGGGAGGGGCAGAGAGAGGGAGACACAGAATCTGAAGCAGGCTCCAGGCTCTGAGTTGTCAGCATAGAGCCCGACGCAGGGCTCGAACCCATGAACTATGAGATCACGACCTGAGCCAAAGTCAGATACTAAACCAAATGAGCCACCCAGGTGCCCCTGGCTCTTAATATTAATAGAGGACTCTACTATACTTGTTGGATATGAGGATGACTAACAGGTACAGTTTCCAATCTAATGTAGGAAAGAGGCAGGTAAATAATTAGCAATAATAGAAACCAAAAGAATTTCTTCTAAGAAGAACACATGAAAGAGTTTGGATGGAAATAATTTTTAACCGAGTCTTAAAGCATAGGTGGGATTTAAAGGCACTTGAAATAGTTGGCTGTATTTCTTAAATTCTTGTAACAACATTATGTCTCAAAATATGAAATTACATATAGCTGGTCATGTAATTTTTAACAAATTTTGAGGAAAAACATTCTAGATAGAATTTCTAGAGTGAAAAAGAAATTAGCATGCTCTGAAAATGTGGCTGTGACACAAGAGTGAAATGAATTGTGGAATTTTGTAGAACATAAAGCCAGAATGATAAAAATAAAGGAGGACAGATTCATGGCATTCTTTCATTTGTTAGGTGATAATTTACTGTTACTTCTGAATGACGTGTTTTCTGACCATTCCATCTAAGTTTTGTTTTCTTCCTATCCTTAATACACTCTATTCCCCTTGCCTGCTTCAGTATTTGTATGTAGCATTTATCATAATCTAACCTACACTACAGTTTACCTATTTAGTTTATTGTGTACCTCCCTCTGTACTATTGTTCAGATTATAGAATCCATGAGAGAATATTTCTGTTAATTTGCATGTTATTGTATCCCAAATGCCTGGCAAAAAAAAAAGTTTTAGATGGTTTATTATAGACATTAATTAGTAAAGAAACTGTATGTTTTTACGACATTAAATCTATGTATAGAAAATTACTTTCCAGGTCATCCTGAAGAAAAATTTAGTGATTTCTTACTGTTTCCCTCTCTAACGAGTGGGTAAATTACTTCTAAAAATTATTTTCCTTTTTTGTATATGTTTTTAAAGTTTTATACTGAAATTTCTGGAACTTGTCCTATTGCCAGACTCCCAACGTTATAACAGACTTTTAGAGATTCAGCACTAGGAGGACAGTATGTGTGTTAATTCAAACACATTCTTTCTGTCTAATGATCTTAGGTTTTCTTCAATCCTACCATGACTCATTTGTTCTGTTTTTTAATTGATTAATTTAGTTGCTTAAAATATCTTAACATTGTTCCTGTCATAGAAATTTGCACTCTAGCAAACATTCTCATGAGGCCATTCCCTCTTTTAAATTGATCATTGTAACAGTACTTAGGATTGCTTTGGATGAGCTCATTATCCTGGAACAAATATTCCCAGTCTTAGCCCCACTTTTTGGGTTACTCACTACCTTGATCATAATTCTCCATTGCCTTCTAGTATATGTTGTTGCTAATAAGAAGTCTAGCATCAGTCAAGCCATCTTGACTTAATGAGAAGTCTTCTTTGGCTCTGCTGTTGACGGTCTCTGACCACCCTAACTGTCACAAACAGATGTCTCATATTGCCCTTGTCTCCATGTCATTCTTCAGTGTTCCTACATTTTACCTGTGCATATAATTCTGGTTCAGCTGTTTATTTTCCCCAGAACTTTGAAAGCATTTCTCCATTGTTTCATACCGTCTACTGATGCTCCTAAGAAGCTGGATTGTCTGTCTTTGTGGCAGTTTTTAAAGTTTCATACCATTGTCATTGCTATGTTTTGGCTTTTTTTGTTGTTGTTTGGTTTCTAGAATAAATTTTTTTTTATTTTTCCCACTTGCTCCTTGAAATTAACTGTTAATCTAATAATTTATGTCCACCTTTAACTCTGGAAAAGCAACAGCCATAACTTCTAATAATATTTTCCTTTGATAGTATACCTATTTCCCCCTCCTTAAATATCTACTGACCTATGTTAGATCCTCCAACAATTCTACAAGTCTCTTAGTTAATATTTTCATATTTTTGTTAATCTTTTTTTTTCTGTCTCTGCTTAATCTAGGTTAATTTAGCAGTACAATCTTCTAATTTGTCGATGATTTGACTACATTGAGTCTAAAGTTTTTAAAGGTTTTTTTTCATGTTTATTTATTTATTTTGAGAGAGAGAGAGAGAGAGAGAGAGAGAGAGAGAGAGAGCTTGAGCAGGGGAGGAGCAAAGAGAGAGGGTGACAGAGAATCCCAAGCAGGCTCCACACTGCCAGCATGAAGCTTGATGAGGGACTTGAACCCACAAACTGCGAGATCATAACCTGAGCCAAAACCAAGAATCTAATACTCAACCAACTGAGTCACCCTGGTGCCCCTCAAGTTTAAAGTTTAAATTTCACTATTTTTCATTTCCAAGATTTTTAGCTTTTTTACATTCATTTGTTCTTTTAAAATAAATATCTACTTATGTTTAGTAATTTCTTGGCCTGGAATTTAAGTTCAAAAACTATATTTTTAATTTCTAAGATTTTTATTTATTTTTTCGTATTTTCCCTTGTTGTTTAATGTCTGCCAGATTATGTTTACTAATTTCTTCTATTTATGAATATCATTACTTCATTTTTATCTTTGGAGCCTTATATATGTTAATTTTTAAGTATTGTAGATTGATTGCTCCATTTTTTTCATTCCATTTAAATAAATTAATTTTTAAATAATGCTTTTGTTTCATTATAACATACAATGTTATAATGTGTTAATTTTCCTCACATGTGTGGAATTGAATTTTGCTTTGTGAGATCATTTTAAGTATGAAGTTTTGATCTTTAATTGTTCCTCTTTCTCTTTGTGCACTTTCTTCCCTATTTAGTGGTTTTGTGATCATTATCTGGAGTCCTCAGCCCAGAATCTGGTTATATGTTGGTTTCTAGGGGCTCCCAACACACGGACATTGGGAACATTCCAGATATGTCCATCAAACAAATGTGTAGTGGAAGCTTGACTCAGGGCTTCATCAGAAGGCACTGTATGTGACCTTCTTTCCATTTAACACACAGTTTCAGATAAATTGTAGTTCCCAGAAAAAGCTTGTAGTGACTTATTTAAATTTTTTTTCATAAATGGGAAGTTTCACCTCAGCAGAAAGCTTGGTTTTAGTTCATTATCTTATGTGGGAAGCATAGAGTGAACTTTCCAAGCTGTCTTGGACACCTAACTTGGAAATTGGCAAACTGTTCACATCAACTTGCTGACTATTCTATGTCTTTCATTTGTGATCATTAGAAATATTTACTGTGTTAAGCATGGTTCTATAATGTTAATATTCTGTCTTTAAATTCTTGGTAGGCAAATCTTTGCCTTAACAAAGGCAAAAGATTGTGGTCCTCAAACAATTTAATGAGAACACCATCTTGATCATAATTTATCCCTATCACATTTTAATATTACATTTATAAAAATCAATATTGCAATAAAAGTATCTCAATATAATAATTATTCATTGTTTATATTATAATGAAGGCAGAGTGTAAGTCAAGTAGAAATAGAGACAATTAAACACCTTGCCAACATAAAATAAATTCCTTAATTATATATCTCTTAAGAATAGCAAGAGTGTTCTTTAGAAAAATGTCTGTTTACGTCCTTACCATTTTTTAATCAGATTGCTTGAGTTTAATATGAATATGAATATGTCACTGTGTTGTTTACTTGAAACTAATGTAACATTGTGTGTCAACTCTATTCAAAAAACAAAAAAAAAGTGAAAGAATAGAGAGAGTGTTAGGGTGATATATTAATAGGAATTTGCCAGATGAATAGTCAATAGGAGTGGATCTAAGGAAAACATGACTATGTACAGAGGAATGGAGCTGTGAGAAACTATAGCCAAGGTGGCCCAAGACTTACACACTAATGACCAATAACTTCAAGGAAAAAGATGATTTCTTCTCTAATAGTTATGGCAAATTAGTCATATTTAAGATTACATTTGTTTTGGCACAAAAACAGACACATAGACCAATGGAATAGAATAGAAACCCCAGAACTAGACCCACAAACGTATGGCCAACTAATCTTTGACAAAGCAGGAAAGAACATCCAATGGAAAAAAGACAGTCTCTTTAACAAATGGTGCTGGGAGAACTGGACAGCAACATGCAGAAGTTTGAAACTAGACCACTTTCTCACACCATTCACAAAAATAAACTCAAAATGGATACAGGACCTGAATGTGAGATAGGAAACCATCAAAACCCTAGAGGAGAAAGCAGGAAAAGACCTCTCTGACCTCAGCCGTAGGAATCTCTTACTCGACACATCCCCAAAGGCAAGGGAATTAAAAGCAAAAATGAACTACTGGGACCTTATGAAGATAAAAAGCTTCTGCACAGCAAAGGAAACAACCAACAAAACTAAAAGGCAACCAACGGAATGGAAAAAGATATTTGCAAATGACATATCGGACAAAGGGCTAGTATCCAAAATCTATAAAGAGCTCACCAAACTCCACACCCGAAAAACAAATAACCCAGTGAAGAAATGGGCAGAAAACATGAATAGACACTTCTCTAAAGAAGACATCTGGATGGCCAACAGGCACATAAAAAGATGCTTAACGTCGCTCCTTATCAAGGAAATACAAATCAAAACCACACTCAGATATCACCTCACGCCAGTCAGAGTGGCCAAAATGAACAAATCAGGAGACTATAGATGCTGGAGAGGATGTGGAGAAACGGGAACCCTCTTGCACTGTTGGGGGGAATGCAAATTGGTGCCGCCACTCTGGAAAGCAGTGTGGAGGTTCCTCAGAAAATTAAAAATAGACCTACCCTATGACCCAGCAATAGCACTGCTAAGAATTTACCCAAGGGATGCAGGAGTACTGATGCATAGGGGCACTTGTACCCCAATGTTTATAGCAGCACTCTCAACAATAGCCAAATTATGGAAAGAGCCTAAATGTCCATCAACTGATGAATGGATAAAGAAATTGTGGTTTATATACACAATGGAGTACTACGTGGCAATGAGAAAGAATGAGATATGGCCCTTTGTAGCAATGTGGATGGAACTGGAGAGTGTGATGCTAAGTGAAATAAGCCATACAGAGAAAGACAGATACCATATGTTTTCACTCTTATGTGGATCCTGAGAAACTTAACAGAAACCCATTGGGGAGGGGAAGGAAAAAAAAAAGAGGTTAGAGTGGGAGAGAGCCAAAGCATAAGAGACTCTTAAAAACTGAGAACAAACTGAGGGTTGATGGGGGGTGGAAGGGAGAGGAGGTGGGTGATAGGTATAGAGGAGGGCACCTTTTGGGATGAGCACTGGGTGTTGTATGGAAACCAATTTGACAATAAATTTCATATATTGAAAAAAAAGATTACATTTGTTTTTGCTTTATTTATGTGAATATTCAGGAATTAATTACTGAGACTAGTGATTAATACTGGGTAAAAAATTCATATATGTGTTGTGGAGATGGGAACTAATTCTTACCCAAATCACACAAAAGAGAAAAGAGGTTCTTTAACTAGAAAGGAGAACAAATGAAGATAACGGCAAACACAAGAAATACTTATGGAAAGGGTGGTGGTGTTAAATGTGGCTATAAACATATATTGTTTGCATAAAAAATAATACCACTCATTGTCGAAAGAAGACTAAAAATAAATTTCTATTAATGTAAACACAAATTTATAACATACACACGTTTTTCCATCTGCAGATAAATAGAACCACGTTTCTAAATACTACATTTCTAAATCACACACTTATGTGGTTTAATCTAAACTGTGTACTTGTCTCTCATAAATCCCTAATTTCGACATGAAACTCCTTAGGAAATCCTAGATTTATTCAGCCTTCTAGGTACAGACAACATGTATACTCCAGTAAATACTAGATAAATTACTAGTTAATGGTATTAACACTCACATATATTTCTCAATAAATATGTATGTTTACATATTTCTAAATAAATATGTATATTACACACACACACACAAACATACACACCCATATGCTAACCTATTTCCAGATGTTGCTGAAACAAACCCTTCCAAGATGATGAGTATTTTGCATTAGCTGTTTCACTTAATAATTCTTTAAAGTCATTTATTGTGGCAAAAAGGCACTAATATGAACATTTTAAATGAGCTAATTTAGAATTCATTTTAATAACAGTAGTATTGCAATCTAACTGAATAATCAAGTAAGTTTAAGGACATAATTTTATTTTATGATGTATTATTTTAATCTGCCCCTTTGCACCTTTATTTTCTAAGTCTTTTGCATACATATCAATCCAAAATTATTGACTTCTCTTGCAACCTTGTTGACTACAGTCTCTGGGATTTCTACTTAAGTTATTTATTTTTTTTTTCATTTAACCTCTTCAGAGATTGCTGTCTGCATCTGCTTACATTAATGCTGGCTCTCCTTTGAGAGATATCTTACATTGGAACTGCTGATCTTTCACTTCACGTGGAAAAAGAAAAGAAGTGGTGTAATTTTCTTCTTTATTCATTGTCTCCTGAAAAGCAGTTTTTTTTCAGTCTCATGAAAAAATAAACTTTGTCCCTTTAAGGTTAATTCCATGTAAAAACATTCCCATTGTCCTGGTGTCTTTTTTTTTTCTTATTATTACTAACTTATCTCTAGTCAGTCACTCATGTATTTCATGATTTGGACTGTAATTATTTCCACCTGAATCCTTGTGATTATCCTCATTCCTGTTAAACCCACACCTCCTTTTTCCTCATCACAACCATGGTAACGTTGAAGAAAGGTCTCCAAAGCTTGACGTATGCCTGGTTCAATACCGCCCTTAGAATGATGGAAGGAGACTCACAGAGCTCTGCATCCTTATGTAAAACCACCCTCTCCCTGGTCTCAACATTATCCAAAGCAGATAGGTGAAAGACCTAAGAACTGTGCTTTGGTGGACAAACCAATTATCCCCCAGCCTGAATAATTACCAACATTGGATTTGGGGGAAAAAAGCTTTAATCATTTTTTACTATTGAGTACACTGCTTATCTCTTCCATCCTGTCTGGCCCATACATACAGAATACCTGCCTCGTTATTAAAGGATCAGGCTATAACTGGAAATATCTTCTTCCTCAGGTAGAATAGTAACACTAATTCCATCATGTTCTCAACTTTGGTATATAAGTTAATATGAAGAGTCCAAAGTGCCCATTGGACTCATTGCCAGAGTACAATCCCTATAAGAATCAGTACATAGTCTTTATGATCCACTTTGTCTCTGGAATGTACTTTTTGTTGCCTTCTCTTTTTTCCAGCACTTTCTCTGCAGCACTTCTACCCCAACATTTACTCAATTTCAACATGGTTCCAATCCATCGATCTCATTACCTTCTTCTTCCTCTTCAGGTGTCTCTGCTCAGTCTGAGGAGTTCTTCTTTCTGCATTCATTCAATTTCTAAGTGTTCAGCCAGTCTCCCCTGGGTGATGATAATTAATAAGTTGCTCAGCCCTGTCATTTGCCTTGGTATCAAGAATCATATATCCTGATGTCTTCACTTTCGTATCTAAAGGCCTATGAAACTTAGCGTGACCAAAACCAAACCCTGTCCTCTCCACCGTTCACAAAAATGTGACTTTGCCTTCAGTGTGTTTCATCTTAATAAATAGTAACACTGTCCACAGTTGGCCAAAGAAGAAATCCCTCAGTCATCTTTGATTCCTCTTTTATACATCCCACATCCTATTCCTAAGCATATTTTATGTGTTTTGTTACTTTTTAAAGATGTAAATACTATAAAAATCATATCCCACATCACTAGCTCTATTTCAACTACCCAAGCTAAGCTATCTTTTTACATGAGTTTTTGCAATATTCTCCCATTCAGTTTCTCTACATCCTGGTTTCTCTTCCCTACCCTATTAAATGTTTTTTTTTTTTTTGTAACATTTATTTATTTATTATTAACAGACAGAGAGGGACACAGCATGAGCATGGGAGGGGCAGAGAGGGGGAGACACAGAATCCGAAGCAGGCTCCAGGCTCTGAGCTATCAAGACAAAGCCTGATGCAGGGCTCGAACTCTTAAACCATGAGATCATGACCTGAGCCAAAGTTGGACGCTCAACTGACTAAGCCATCCAGACGCCCCTTTCCTACCCTATTTATATCACAAATTGCGTTCTACAATTCAATCCCCTTTTTAACACTTCAAATGGTTTCCCTTAATACTTATGATAAAACTCTTACTATATTCTACAAGGTTTAATATGATTGAACCAGTCTACTACTCTAAACTCATTTCCAACCATTTTTCTTTTTTAAAAAATTATTTTTTAATGTTTATTAATTTTTTGAGAGAGAGAGAGTGAATAGGGGAGGAGCAGAGAGATAGGGGGACAGAATCAGAAGTAGGCTCCAGGCTCTGAGCTATCAGCACAGCACAGAGCCTGACGTGGGGCTTGAACTCACAAGCTGCGAGATCTTGACCTGAGCTGAAGTCGAACGCTCAACTGACTGAGCCACCCAGGCGCCCCTCCAACCATTTTTCAATAGCTGCTCTGCTGTACTGACATTGTGAGCAGATCCAATGATGCAACATGAAATAAATTGGGAAATTAACAATGTTAAATAATTGTGGTACATCAGGAAATTGGGATTCTAGAATGTGAACCTTAGAGCTAGGTAATTTGAACTCATTAATCTGCCCCACCCCCCTGTTCTCCCTCTACCTGCCTGTTTTGAACTTGTATAAAAATCAGTGAAGCCAAGTTCTTAAACTTGTATAAAAACCAGTGATCTGGTGGATTGCTCCATCTCTACAGGTCACTGAAAACCTAGGACTTTAGCATGTATCAGTGAAGAAGGAGGGCTGTAACAGGGAGCTATGTCCACCAACAGGGAGCTGTGTCCACCTGTTCTATCATATGTCTTTGAGATCATGTGCCTCCTTTGCATTACTCTAGCCTGTGTGGGAGTCAAAAAGATGTGTCCTGAGCTGAGTGCAAGTCATCATTCTTGCCAATACTTAACACGAGGCCAATCCTTTATATTCTGGCTTCATCAAACCCTTGTCCGTTCTTGCAACACAGCAAACATTACTACCTCTGAGCTTTACACTTGCTATAGGCTCTATCATAAGTGTTCTTGCTTCAAATAGTCTTATGTTTCATTATTTCCTATTTATTCAGGTCTCTGCTTAAATGTTATCTTTACAGAAATGTTTTCCCCGGATACTGAAGAAACTGTCCCTGTCATCCTGTTATGTCCTAACTCTGATATATTTTCTAACATAATACATTAATATGTTACTTGGTTACTTGGTTAGTAGCTGACTACTAAACTCCATGCCTTGTTTTTCTCAATGTGGTGTCTCAGTTCTTAAATAGTTCTTAGTAGGTATCAATTCTGAAAAAAAATTTTGTTTAATAAATCGTAAGTTATTTAAATATAAACCCAACATAACTCAGTCTTTTAGTTCCTTGCACTTACAAGGTCCAATGATCTTTATAACTCCTGTAGTTTGTTATTACTCCAGAAATTGTTTTTATGCTGTGAACATCCATAGACTTGAATTCTTAAACACCAATATCTGACTACAGCTTACCTTTCTACTTCCCTTATTCTTTTACTCCTGACAGTTCTGATCTGCTACTTCATCCAGTCCTTAAACTTCTTCATATCCTTCCCCATTTTTTCTTGGCTAATATATCATCTCAATCCACCTCCTTTTTATTCAGTTCCTTCTTTTTTATTGTTATTTTGGCATCTTAAGCCATGGTTGTTTACTTGAATTTCTCATTATTTCTCTCAACTCCCTCATTATGTCAACCTTCACATTATATTTTTATCTGAAAGTCCAACCTCAACTAAATTCTGCAATTATATTTCTCCTCTTCAGCAAAGTGGTTCTCAAGCACAACAGGAGAACCATCTGAGCAGTTGAGTTTCACTCAAATGGATATTAAATTCCCATCTCAACCAAGCCATCACCATGGCCCAGAAAGCCTTTTTTTACCTTGTTCATTTCCTTCCATTACCATTAGCACAGACTAACGTCAAGTTATACTTCCACCTCACCTTGGATTATTTCATTTGTTTTTTCACAAAGGATAAATAAGAGACCACAGCCTGTAATTCATAATTGTGTTGTGCTCAAATCGCCTAATCATCTTGACATATTGCCTTCTGTTCCTTTCCCTTCAATCTCAGAGACAGGGATGCTCCCAGTCTCTCCTTTTTATTTTGGTTTTCATTTTAAGCCATAATTGTCTAATTTTGACCCTTTCTATTTTCGTTTCCCTAATCCCCCCTCTCTTTTAACTATTTAAGTCGCCAAATCACTAGTTCCTTCCCATCTGCTTACACTTCCACCAAATACCATAACTTCATGAAATCTTTTCTGACTTTACCTGGGTAGTTTGTCTTTGTGCCGCCATGCAGAAATTATATACTCCTACACCAAAGCATGATGAGCAGGCTGTATAGGCTCACTCATGTAAATGAGTAGCTCAATTGAAATATCTTCTCATTGATTTGCAAAGCTTTTCTCCTCTATAAAATGGATTACAATTAGAAGAACTGTGTCTCTCTATATGAATTCTCTCAACATACCATGAAAGACCTCAGGAAAGAGCTTTGCTCATTGTGAGTGCCATTTTCCAGATACGTTGCTGGAATAATTCCTTAAAAACTGAATAAAGCATAAGAAAGAATAAATAATTACATTGTCTATATCTCAAGGACAGCTGAGATTGGCTCCCAACAACAGAAATCCCGTATCCATCTTTTACCTTTAGGTTAATGTTTATAAAAATGGTTTCTTGTAATAGTATATCCTCAACAATGTTATAACATCCAAAACATAAATATAGAGACTTTCTCCTAAGATAACAGAATAAAAAAATCATCATTCATACGGAACATGATGTGTAGTGGTCAATCAATTAAAAGTGATATATCTAATTAGAGGCCACAAAAGGATCATCATAAAAGTTTTTGTTCCTTTGCACCTTACTTCTGACTGAGCACCACTCTGAGTGCATCACCTAGCCCTAATACCATAAATCATGGGAATTCTTTTCCCCTTTAACTGCTCTCAAAACTCAAAAGTAAATTTCTCAGCACTTAATAGTTTCAAATGAAAAGATGTGCTAATTTTTAACCCAAATATATTTGTTTCAATAGGACTAGTGTCATGAGTGCCAATTTGATGCTTTAGGCTTTGAAAATGCTTTCTCTTCCATTTCTGTCTCATTGTCATTCTTGGTTCTGTGGTCAAACATTAGGTGATAATAGGAAAGGAGGCTATGAGCTAGTATTCTGTTTGTGAGGTGACATCTATTTCTTCACCCTGGTAATTCTACCAGATGTATATTTTTTCAGAATTATACCTGCCTTCAAAGTGGTCATCATCCATCCCTATACACCGAAGCTCTCTGTTCCCATGTCTGGTCCAGTTTTGTGTCTTGGTAGCATTTCTTTTCCGTTCTTTTGCACATACACAATGAGACTGAAAAGAGTCATTGGTTTGATTGTTGGAAGTGAGGAAAGTCTGGGAAATGTTGCTGTCAACAGTCAATATGAATAACATATGATACTTATAATCAAGGCTTTCTAATACATTGGCAGACCTGTCAATCAGAAAAATAAGTATAACTTAAGGCCAAACACTGCTGAATGTTTGAATAATATAAAAAATAGGTTTTTCTGCACATAGGAAAAAATGTATTGTGACTTCAATCACTTAGAAATTGATTTCTTTCACACACACACACACACACACACACACACACACACACACAAACACACACGTCTGAATAAAGATAGTTCAAGACTAGTAAAATAGATCCACAACCATCAGTGACCCAAGCTCCTTCTATCTCTGTTCTATCATTTTACCTGGCACCTTCATCCTAGATTTCCAGATGGTTTAAGATCCTTATGGAGCTCCAGCCATCATATCTGAGTCCCAGGAAGAGGAAGAAAGGCCAAAGGTATTTCCCCCAATTTGAAACTAATATGGACAAGTTTTTAAAGTAGTCAAGAAATATTTTATATTGTGATTTTATGGTTATTGTAGCAAATCTAAACAAAGTTAACTTCTTTACAATAGGATAATTTAAAGATCATCATTTCTACTTATGGATTATTCAGAAAGATCTGTGTGTGTAACAGTAGCCACCGTGTAGGTTTATATTTTCTGTAATATAGTATCATTTGTTTTTAACACATGATCTAGCAATGCTATTTCCCTAAGCATTCCAGCATCCTGTGTGTAGATTAATAGTGAAAACTTGAAGAACTAGTGAGCTATAGCTATATAATTTCATGTTAAATTTAATGATGCATAAAACCACCTAAGGTCTCAGCCTTTTCATATTTAGGAAAATTTAAATGTGTTGTGATTCTGAATTAATGAAATGTAATTAAAATGTTCTGAGACATGCCCTAGACACATTAGCTTATATCTTAAGTGACTTGTCATACATTTAGGAATTGTTTCTAAAGGAGTATAGCAACTACCTCTGCATATTAATTTAGGCTCTAGAATTCAAAGTTTAAGTTTCACTGAAAATAAGCAAATCAAACATAGATAAACAAGAATTTCAATTAAAATGGAATATATATTCTGCTTAACTGGAAACTGTCACTCAAATTCTTAGCATTTTGGATCTTATAAGGACTTATAACTGTCCAGAACTCATTAGACTTTTGCACATAGTTAAAGTTTTGAAACCAACATTGCATTCTGGTATAAATGTATTTGGGAGGAAAAATTCTAGGTTTGTCTCCCAGATAAACGCCAGTAAAAATTATTCTGTGAAGTCTCTTGAGAATCCATGCTTGTGAAACATTCATGAATTTAATCAATGGTGCAGTGGACATGTATATTAAGAAGAAATATGTTGGGATTTTCTTTAAGTTTCATAATATAAATTTATCACTTAGTGATCTAAATTTTGAATATAATCTTATTATTTTTTGTTCTTTTAACATTTATCACATGTAGTGAAAAACAAACAAGTAAACATTGATAACCTTCAAAGTTAGTAAGATTTTTTTGCATGACTTACTGTTGAAATCCAGAAACAAAAATTATAACTAGACATGCAGAAAATCCTTTGAAGTTCTCTGAAGTATAACAATAAATGATTTTGTTTAAGTTCAAAACATTATTATTTAAATGGTCTGTAATTAATCTAATTCATGACAATAATTGTCAAATGTACTTCATAATAGAATAGCTGTCACAGCTTAATTATTACACTTAGGTAATACTATCACCTTCACATATTAACTTCAGTGGAATTAATGAGGAAAAAAGATACAGCAAAGCATAAATGATCAAACCATCATCAAATATCTTTGCTTGAGTACTCTCTCTCAAGAATTAGTGGCTCCATAAATATGGCTCATCAGAGCTCTTTAGGAGAAGTGTGTCTGAAAGCTACCCTTCCATTATGCATGTATCTAGTCTTCTATTTCTCCTCCTTCTATTAAACCTCAGGCCTTTCCTTGCCTTGGTTCTCTAGATTCTTCCCCATTGACTGTCACCTGGGCTCCAAACTTTTTCTTGCTCCACATCATTTTCTTCAGTTCGTCTGTAAAATTTTCAAAGATCTTAAAGATAATGGAGCTAATCTAATAAACTAATAGGAAATGTTAATAAATTATATGTCTTTGAGATTTTTACTTTAATGTTGGAAAATTTACCATTTAATGGGAAGCACCATGCAAGAAAAATAGGGAAAAAAGATAATGGAGGACAAAAAAACTATTGCAGTCACACTTAGGTTAAACCATGCAGGCGTTTCCCTATCTCATTTGAGTCTTCAGCTGATCTAGTGAAAAATTTGGAATCTACATTTTCAAAGTTAATCAACTAATACCCTAATATAGAGAACACATTTTTCTGAAGTTCTGTGCTTCCCTATTTTGTTGATAATGATGAATGATTTATGCCATATTGTATAGCTTTATAGAAAATAAGGTAAGGCAAATTACTCTCAGGACTTTGAATATTTATAACTGGACAAAGTAATGTACACAATAAGTGACTTTTTAAATGATGCAGTATGTAGAAAGTATAACTGAAGCTACTTGTTTAGCAAGGCAGGTCTTTCAAGGTTATCTCTATAGCCTCTTCCAAAATTATCCTATATAATTCATAAATCTCAAAAGATCTGTAGAATAAGGTATACCTATCTACACAATAGGTACGAATGCCATGGCTGAGTCCACCTTATCTAAGAAGTAATAAAGGGATTTTTGTCTCCTAAACAATAACAAATACCACCTCTGGTTGGTTGCTTTCTTTTAAAAAATTCCCAAGAACATATACTTTTATGTGTAATGATGCAGCAGGAAGAAGGTGCCATATGTCTTATAAATAAATGTGATAATGTCGTTAGAACAAATGAAATTGAAAGGTACACATTATATTCAGAATAGCTTTGTCTTATGTTTAAATAGCCAGTCCTAGTCTCGGGTTGGGCACTGTTTGTTGACTTGGAAACACTGTGGATTGCCAAGGCACTTTAATAGACATGGATGTGGCCTTCTAAGTGTGCCTGCTGTGTTCCGGTCAGGAGATGTCAATACTTAACAGGCTCGGGGTTTAAGAAAAGGCTTAACCTTATCACATGTCATTACAGTTAGTTAATTGCTGTGACTTCTGTCCTAGATTGTGATCATTGTTGATATTTTCTGTTTAAAAAATAAAGAAATGGCTAATGAAATATATTTTTATGAGTGGTCATGAGAAAAAAAAATAGCTCAAATCCAGAAGACCATCATTTTCTGAAGTTGTACTTAGAAAGCCAGGCTGTAGAAGTGATTTTCTCAGGCTCCCTTCTGACCAATTCATGGAACAACAGTAATCAATCACAATTGTTTTATAGAATTGAGTTGCTGGTACCATGTCACAACAAACTGATTAAACTCTCCCAGAAGAAATCATCAACTTTATTGGGACTAATGGTATCTAAGATCGTAAGTTAAAAAGCTGTTTTCATTCACCCTTCAAGAAAAAGTCTTGCTTTTGAAAACTCAGCAACCCTGACTTAATATTAGACCTTATCCAAATCGTGCACTCCACCATTCTTCACATTTCAGGATATCAAAGGATATTGTATTTTTAGTATAATAGTGACAATTAATCTCCCTTTCAAAATATTTTACTAATTAACACATCTTGCTACAGAATGTGTCACATTGTTGTCTCTCTTCTCTCACACACATTTCCTTCTCCTCTAATTTTAATATATTTAATATGACAGTCTGCCCTGATCTTTGTTCTTTATGATGGGACTTGAAAATCACATATGTGGTTTTAAAACATGAACATATGCATGATCAGTTTTTATTGCCTCATGATATTCAATAAATATTTAATAATAATTTCTCAGTATGCTGATGACCTCCAGGAGGGATTGGGTCAGACCATATTAGCCACTGTATGATAAAGAGGCAATCAGGCTCTCTGTACTTGGACTCGGGCCAATAAAACACTTGTTTTCTTTCTTTGTTTCTCTTTTCTCCTTTCCTTCCTCCCTTCCTCTCCTTTCCTCTTTTTCTCTTTTCCCTCCCCTTTTTATCCCCCTGTCCTCCTCTTCCTCATTCTTCTTCATTATGGCTATTTACAAATGGTCTGAAATAGTTGGTACATACTCTTATTCTAAACACATCTTTGATCATGATAAATGCTGCAGAGACCATCTGAGTCCTAGAATCTAAACTAGTTTGTGAAAATTATTCATTATGCATTTAAAATGTATGCTATTGCCTCCTTAACATTGGAATTTCCATTTTCATTGTTCTTTAGGAAAAGTAAAGCTCAAGTATGGAGCTCTCACATCCCTGATATTCTAAAAAATGGCTAACAGTTTACTCTCAAATCAAACTATAAACTTCATATTTAAAATAACAGAAGCATTTGAACAAGGAAGACAAAGAATTGTGATGGTTGCTTTTATGTGTCTACTTGACTGGGATACAAGGTACCAGGATTAACATTATTTCTGGGTGTGTCTGTGAGGGATGAGGTTAACATTTGAATCACAGGACTGAGTAAATCACATTACCCTTCTCAGTGTGGGTGAGTATCAAATATTTAAGACCAGAATAAAACTAAACGGTGGTGGAAGGAGACTGATTCAGCTGGAAACTGGTCTTGTGCCTTCAACTGAGACTTACACCGTTGGCCCTCCAATTCTCAGAACTGAACATCAGTTTTCCTGAATGTCCAGCTTACAGACAGCAGATTGTGGGACTTCTCAGCCTCCATAATTGCATGAGCCAATTTCTTATAGTATATCATAATAATATCATATCAAAATTCCTTATAATACATTATAAGTACATATAGTGTATTTTTGTTCTGTTTCTCTGAAGAGCCCTAATATAAAGATTGTCTTTGTTTTTAAGAATAGTGTATCAGAGAACTCTTCTACTGGAAAGAGTAGAATCAAAACACTAAAAGAACAATTCAAAGACCATTACAGTAATGTTATCTATGACATAATAAAGACCAATGACTATGGCTATAGGTCAGAAAAGAAGATACAATTTTAGAGAGAGATTTATAAAATGTAATAAAAAAATTATGGAAGGCAAATGGACATGTATAAGAAACCACTATAAGAGAAAATTGTGAGAAGCATAAAAATGCAATGTTTAAGTCCTAGATCTTGAGAACGGAAAATAGGCATTGAGGATGATCATTGATGGTGATAGATAAGAAGGCAGAACAAGTTGAAATTAGGATGAACATTGGCAAGGTTAACAAAAATTGTGCGACATATTTATTACTTTACACATAAAGACATGAGGTCCAAAGAGTTTGTTTTGTTGCATTGTTTTGTTTTGTTTAAAACTGGCCTAAGATCGTACAGCATGTAAAACTGATATAACACTGATCTAATAACTCAAAGCCTAGGGTCATTCTACTAATAAGCTGCATCAAATATTAAAGGTAAGACAACATCATCCTAAACATTTCAGGTCTGAAACTTGCTAAAATTTTGCTCTGATGATTACAGTGTGAGTATGGGATCACAAAACTTGCTTGGGAATCAGCTCAACAGTAGATCCAAAAGAAATTTTTAGAACTGTCGTATGTTATATAAAATAATGACATCTACCATTGAGTTATAGAGAAGGCAGAAAAACTATGGTGGCAAATAAATTAACTTCTCATGGAGAAGCCAAACATTTTTGTAGCAAAATGTATATATGTCCAACCATGAAACAAAACAAGATTAATTTCACAAAACAGTGGATTCCAAACATATAGAAGTACAACTTTCAATTGTATATACAACAGGAAAAAAAGATGTTAGACAAGGATCTTTTATGCCCTATTTATAGGTGAGGATAATGTTAATACAAAGACATTAGGCAATAGTCACATATTTAATCATAATAACTGTAAAGATAGTAAATAATATGCACATTGAGAGTTGGAGTATAAAGTATTTTCACTTACATCTTTATAATATCTTTCAAGGTATGACAAGCAGATTTGAGTTTTTCCCCACCATTTTATAAATATTAAAGAGAAACTCAAAAAAATAAAGTATATTTTTCTTGGATTATGCAACTATTGTGATCTCAGGACTTGTGGTTCCAACTGCTTTATGTTTAAGTTACAAACATATAGAAGTGTACAAATATTGGGGTGCCTGAGTGGCTCAGTTAAGTGTCCAACTTTGGTTCAGGTCATGATCTCACAGTTCGTGAGTTCGAGCCCCGTGTTAGTTTCTGTGCTGACAGCTCAGAGCCTGGACCCTGCTTTGGATTTTGTGTCTCCTCTTTCTCAGCCCCTCCCCGCACCCCCCCCCCACCCCCGCTCACACTCTGTCTCTGTCTCTCTGTCAAAAATGAATAAACATTTAAAAAAAATTTTTTTTAAGTGCACAAATACCAAGACATTTTTAAAATGGCCACTTGGGTATAGAGTAATCTTTTGGACAAGTTTTTAGGTGTAACGCAAACACTAAAATATACAACCTTTGCTTACATTTGGATATTTTAATAAGACTTTCTGGATGGAGTTCAAGTCTATAATTTGATGTAACCTTTCCAGAAAGACCTTTATTTTCCATTTTAAAGTTCCTTTTTTCCCTTTGTTGACACTATACAAGTTTCTAAGTCTATTCCAAATCTTCATTCAATAAGTAAAAGATTATCCATGTCTCATCAAATGCATGCACTAAAGTAGTTGGTGTGGATCTGTGTTTGTGTGTTTGTAATTGGTGTACTCAGTATACCTTCTCCCAGCATTCTTTTGCTGAATCACTTGTTGCCCAAACTTTATCATCATCAATTGGTATTTATAACATGCTCAAAAGCTTATAAGGTGTGCTGAATTAAACTGTATAAAGACAAATGTTTTCTGAAGGACAATTCCAATTATTTTGTATATAAACACCCAACAACACACAAAAAATGCACATGTACATGTTATTTTTTATTCTGTTATTGCTATTAATTTTTACTTACAGATCGAAAGGAGGCTGGCTATCAATATCCTCATCACTGAGAACTGTTGTTGATTATGTACCTACTTATGTGAAAATCAAATCCAGGTGTTGGAGCCTGTGACACATAAGGTACAAGCTTGAGCTAAGGAAGTGTCTACTTGAATTGGGCATACGTTCATTCTTACTGAATAACCAGTTATGGTTTCCTGTGTGAGAAAAATTGCCGGGAAGGATGTTTCAGGAAGTGTGTGTTTTGGGTCCTTAAATGGTAGAAGTAAGGGTAAAAAGGATGAATGGCCCATTTTAGTTAAAAGTATCTTCACTGCACAGTATTTCTCCTTTGAATACACAATATATATGGTTCATAATTGTTTTGCTTTGTTCTGAGACCATTAATATTAGTGTAAAACAAATAGAGGGGGAAGGATTACTGTTGTCTATCATTACCTATAAAACTAAATGTGTATTTTCTGGTGTTTACATTATACACTTGTTTACAACTTTTTATTTTTCATACTGTTAATTGTGCACAAGGAAACACAGAGCTCTTCACCCCAGATCATGCTGGTTTTGTTTTTGTTTAATTTATATACTTAATAAACTTTAGAGAAAGACAGTAGTTTTGGCATTTTCATAGCCTGACATCAGTATTCTAAAATTTATAACCAGACAGTTGCTATGCTTCACTTATATGCCATCTCTGTTCTCTTTCCCTCTGGAAATATTTACTGACCTCTTCTTTTATTCAAACATTCATTTTATATGTACTTTTGTACATAGAAAGTTTTATTGTTCGTAAGAAACTTCTAGAAAAAGTTCTGTTAAAAGTTCTTCTACTGTGACAACTGAATGTTCTCCTTTAAAAATATTAAACTTACATGTTCATGGTTACACGGTCACTGGAACAAGGAAGTGAATAGCTTGTACATGGCTAAAATGAAGAATTAATTTTGAGATATTATACTACCAATAAATGTGTCACACACTAGGAAACCTGGTTACCTATAGGAAAAAATGCTAAAGTTTTACTACTGTTGCCATCTGCATCATGTATCATTTAAGTTTTTGACTAATTCAGTCATCTCTACCCCATGAATTTTAATTAGCAACAAGGGATATCTTTTCCCTTGGGCAATGCAACATGTAGAAAACAGGTATTTGAACTTCTAAAAATAAAATATTGTCACATTGTTAGATCTTAATCTAGTTAGGTTCCCCTTCTCTTGTAGACTTTTCTGGTGGCAAACTTTAATGTTAAGATATGGTGTCAATTCAAATATATAGAACAGAGGAAGAAAAAAAATACCAAGATTTGTTTATAAATGCAAGACTCTGCTAGCTGGAAATTTTAGGAAAAACAATAGCATTCGTACCTAACATTTATATACTTATTTCAATTAGCCAGGTAAGTGCTTTATATTTATTTACTCATTCACTTCCCACAATAATCCTCTGACATAGGTATATTTTTACTTAGGTGTGTTAAACTATGCCATAGTAAGTTAATCACCAAATCTCAGATTCTCACACAAGAAGTGTTTATTTCTGTCTATATCCAAAGTGAATTCCAGGCTGGAAAGGAAGAAAAGTTTCAAGTGTATGACATAGTGATTCAACAATTCTATACATTACTCAGCATTGATCATGACAAGTGCAGTTCTTAATCCCCATCACCTATTTCACCCATCCCCTACCCACCTCCCCTCTGGTAACCATCAGTTTGTTCTCTATAGCTAAGAGTCTGTTTTTTTGTTTGTCTATTTTTTTTTCATTTGTTTTGTTTCTGAATTTCCACATATGAGGGAAACCATATGGTATTATCTTTTTCTGATTTATTTCACTTAGCATTTTATACTAGATCCATGCCCATCTCTTTCTTACACCTTGTAAAAACAGGCAATTAGAACTAACACAAACTAATAACACTTTGTTTTCCAACATCCTCTCCTATAGCAATATGTTCTTTAGCCACCAAAACTATCTCTCCTATCATTTCAAATAACAGTTTAACCAAATAATTTGGCACGGCGTAACAACGATCACCATGTTTTGAACTTCCATATTAGTTTCTTTGCTATCTGTTCCCAGCTGCTAAGGCAATAAATACCATTGTGTGTATGTTTTTGTTCAGGAAATACTTTACTTGTAGTAATAACTTTGGTAGTATATAGTAACACAGATGGTGTTTCAACTGTTCCTATCTCCTACCAAACACCTAAGATTGTATTAGTCTCCTGGTCTGGAACCTTTCGTTGACCACTCTTGAAATCCTGGTGACCTCTTTGTTTCATCATCATCCTGTTTCTTTTCTTACTCTACATCCTTTTGTAGCCATACACGAATTATGTAGCGAGCACTATGATTTTGTCAGAATAGCTATTGCTATCATCCCATTTGCAGATAAAAAAAAAAGGCACAGTGTTGTTCAATTACTAGCCGAAAGTCACACGCCAATCAAGAGATACTCTCCATAGCAGATGGTCATAATTGCAACACTATTAATCAATTTAATTTTTACAACTATGGTCTTAGGTGCTTTTTATTTTAGATGTTGTTATTTTAGAGATAACAATTCTTAGTTCCAGCTAAGCATCAAAGACAGAATTTACATCTAAGTTTGTAGATTATTTGACTCCCTATTTGATCTCTCAACGTTAGCATTTCCCAAATTGGAATCAGAATGTATATTTTCTTCCTAAAACCTGCTGTTCCCTGTGTATTCTCTGGTCAGATTAATGACACCATCATCCACAGAGTTGGTAAATCACAAAATAGTTCACTCTTTCTTTTCTGAAATTCCTCTTACTCAATTGGTCACACATTCAAAAGGGCTCTGGAATCTATACTCACCCTGAAGCTTCTATTTTGTCTCCCTCTTTTCTGGTTTAGAACCTTATCTCCTATTTCTCTTGGACTATGGCAGGGGCATCCTACTAGCTTACTTGTTTATAGTCTTTTGTCTGGAACTTATATTTTTAAAATAAAAATTTGGTATATTATTTCCCTTTGTAAAAAAGCCTTTGATTAATGAAGTAGTAGAAAGAGAAATCACAAAAACAATTCCATTTACAATTGCACAAAAAATAATAAAACACCTAGTAATAAACTTAACCAAGGAAGTGAAAGACTGTACTCTAAAAACTATAAAACACTAATTAAAGGAATTGAAGATGACAAAAACAAATTGGAATATGTTCCATGTTCATGAATTAGAAGAATCAATATTGTTAAAATGGCCATATTTCCCAAAGCAGTCTACAGATTTAATGCAATTCCCATCAAAATACTAACAACATTTTTCATAAAATTAGAACCAATAATCCTAAAATTTGTATGGAACCACAAGATCCTGAATAGCCAAAGCAATCTTGAAAAAGAAGAGCAAAACTAGAGGTATCACAATCCCAGCTTTCGAGACAAAGCTGTAGTAATCAAAGCAGTATGGTACTAGCACAAAAATAGACCCATGGATCAATGGAACAAATTAGAAAGTCTAGAAATAAACCCACACTTATATGGTCAATTAATGTACAACAAAGAAGCCAAGAATATGCAATGGAGAAAGGACAGTCTCTTCAACAATGGTGCTAGGAAAACTGGATAGCTACATGCAAAAGAATAAAACGACCACTTTCTTACGCCATCCACAAAAATAAACTCAACAGATAAAAGACCTAAATGGGAGACCTGAACCATAAAACTTCTAGAAGAAAACATAAACAGTAATTTCTTTGATATTGGCTGTAGAAAAAAATTTTTTGAGATATCTCTCCTCAGGCAAAGGAGACAAAAGCAAAAATAAATTTCTGGGACTACATCAAAATAAAAGTTTTGCACAGTGGAGAAAACCATTGAAAAAACAAAAAGGCAACCTACTAAATGAGAAAAGATATTTGCAAATGATATAGCCAATAAAGAATAAATATCCAAAATGTAAAATGAATTTATACAACTCAACACTAAAAACACAAATAGTCTGATTACAAATGGGACATGGCCTGAACAGACACTTTTTCCAAAGAAGACATACAGATGGCCAACAAAAACATGAAAAGATGCTCACCATTACTCATCAGGACAATGCAAATTTAAATCACAATATATCACTTTACACCTGTCAGAATGGCTTGAACCCAAACATAAGAAATAACAAGTGTTGGTGAGGATGTGGAGGAAAAGGAACCCTCATGTCTTGTGGCAGGAATGCAAATTGGTGGAGCCACTGTGGAAAACAGTATAGAGGTTCCTCAAAAAGTTAAAAATAGAATTACAATATGATCCAGTGATTCTAGTAGTGGGTATTTACCCAAAGAAAACATACTAATTTGAAAAGATATAGGCACCTCTATGTTTACTGCAGAATTATTTACAAAGCCAAGATATGGAAGCAAACCAAGAAGAAGTGGTACACACACACACACACACACACACACACACACACACAGAGGAATATTATTCGGCCATATAAAACAATGAAATCTTGACATCTGCAACAATATAAAGGGCATACAGAATATAATACTAAGTGAAATAAGTCAGTCAGAAAGACAAATATCGTATGATTTCACTCATATGTGGAATTTAAGAACCAAAACAAACTAACAAAGAACAAACAAACAAAAAACAGACTCTGAAATACAAAGAACAAACTGATGGTTGCAGGAGGGAAGGTGGATGGGGGATGGGCAAATAGATAAAAGGGATTAAGAGTATATTTATGTTGAACACTGAGACGTGTGTAGAATTGTTGAATCATTGTATTGTACACCTAACCTAATATAGCACTGTATTTTAATTATACATTAATAATAATAATAATAATAATAATAACAAATCATTGATAGTCTCTTACTTCTTTTTACTATAGAATAAACTGTAAATTTCAGTTAATGGGAGTGTATAGTCACCCTCAACTGAGGTGGGGAAGGCTATTGTTGGAACAGGTTTCATGAGGAAATATCAGTTTAGAACATAAAGCATTTGCATTGGACATCACATGGAGCTGTCAAGTCAGCATTTGGATATATTAGTCATTTTGATATAGATTTTATTGGAATCTGGGTAAACAAAATTACACCACCAAGGGAATGGGCACTGAGAAGGAATGACTACTGTGGTAGGAAGAAAACCAAGAGGGAGTGGCACACTGGAAGACAAGGGGAGTAAGTGTATCAAAGAAGAGGCCTTAGTGGGGTGCCTGGGTGGCTCAGTTGCTTAAGCATCTGACTTAAGCTCAGGTCATGATCTCGCAGTTTGTGAGTTCAAGGCCTGTGTCGGGCTCCGTACTGATGGCTCAGAGCCTGAAGCCGGCTTCGGATTCTGTCTCCCTTTCTCTCTGCTCTTCCCCTACTCTTGCTGTGTCTCTATCAAAAATAAATAGGCATTTAAAAAATTAAAAAAAAAAGAGAAGAGCTCAGCAAGCTTTCAAATACTGTTGGTAGCTAAAGTAATATATGATATGTAATATGAATGTTATAATATAATATACAATATATATTATACCCTAAATATGTATGTATTCAGAATTGAAGCTTGAATTTACAAAGTGCCTGGAATAGAAGTTTTGGCAAATTGAGAAGTTCCAAAGCTTGACTGATGTGGACATCAAAGGAAATTAGAGGAAGTAGAGGTGGGGAGTATAAACCCTTTTTTTTTTTTAGAGGTGGTGGGGAGAGGCACAGAGAGAGAATCCCAAGCATAATCCACACTCAGTGCAGAGCCCGATGCAGGGCTTGATCCCATGACCCCGGGATTGTGACCTGAGTCAAAATCAACAGTCTGATGTTGTTCAGCCCAGTGAACCACCTAGGCACTCCTAAACACCTATTTTGAAGTGGAATTTCAATGCCAAAAAGAGAACAAAGAAATATATTTCATTAGGACTCCAGGAAGACTGAGACTTCAGAAGTCAATGCTGAAGTATCAAGCACTTTGGCAAGTCAGGGTGTGAGATTTTGCAACGGGATTTAAGGACTTACCCAAATCCAGTGTCACTTACATCACCGTATAAGTAGCCACATATTTAAGCTCCTCTTTTAAAAAAAAATTTAACATTTTCTTATTTCTGAGAGAGAGAGAGACAGAGACAGAGACAGAGCATGAGTCAGGGAAGGGCAGAGAAAGAGGGAGACATAGAATCAGAAGCAGGCTCCAGGCTCTGAGCTGTCAGCACAGAACCCAAAGAGGGGCTGGAACCCATGAACTGTGAGATCACAACCTGAGCCAAAGTCGGACGCTTAACCAACTGAGACACCCAGGCACTCCTAATCTCTTAAAGATGTTTCTGTATCTGTAAACAAGCACCAGAGGCAGGGTGGTCACATGTCACTCATAAAACAAAGTCTTCAAATGTTGTCTGAAACCACCAAACACAGAAAACCTATCTCCAGCAACGTGCAAACAGTAGGAACTTGTTGTTGACACTGATTATAAGGATGATGATTTTGTGGCTTTTTAAATTCACATCTCTATGCAGATAGCAATCACCTTGAAAGACTGATTGCTAATGTTCAAATTGCCTTTTGTGCAAAGCTGACAAATTTTAGACCAAATTGCTGTTGGCTATGTTTTCAGAAAGGTAGATCTTAATAATGACATTTAATTTTTCTTTTTTGAACAAATGAATGAGTTTCAAGACTGTTTCTACAAAGACAGAGCACCATATAAATTCCACATGAAAGCAAGCCCTAATTTAAAAAATAATACCCTAATGATGCCTAATTACTTCCTTGAGAATAAGCAGCAACCTAATTAGTCACCTTTATCTTCATATGCACCTGGAATTGCTATTGTGAATAAAGCATACAAAGCACAGTCCATTTTAAAAACAATACTCTGCTGTAAAGGAAACTGAGAAGGTTGGGTTAGGTGGGCAAGGTAATTTATGACAAATCATTAAATTTCTAATGGTATTTGATCCATTTTTTTTAGGGAATTGATAAAATAATTACCAGAGTTTGGAAAACTCTCCACTGCAAGTTACATAGAATTATTTAAAAGCTACACATAAAGCATTTCCTATAAAGCTAGATAACATGCAGTTTAAGGAGACGGCGTGTCTGTATGTGTCAGACATTTCTCTGCCATAGCAAATGGCAACTATTAACTCCAAACTTTGAGATTTTATCCAGAAGAACTTGGAAATCTCTTCTCAGTTAGATAATGTCTTCTCAGAAATGGGCTGTGGACAGGATAGATTAACCAAGCTGACAACCACTCAAATGAGTTTCTGGAGGTGAGCCTTTGCAGACAGAAAGGAAAATAAACGTTTCCATGTCTTCACCACTGCTAAAGTGAATGGCTCCAAAATCAGTTTGTACCATCTTCTATAAAATTCAAAGTGAGAAAGGCAAGTCATAGTCTCTCCTTGGTCACTGCACAAGAGCTGGTCCTCATCTGTATTATTAACACTGTAAATCTTTAGAAATATTCAAAGTGGTCATTCTACCCAAGTGGACACAATCCTACTTCATGGTAAATTGTAAATAAATTACCATGGGAGGTAGAAAGCAATCTTTTTGATTACTGTTGAGTATTTCTAAGCAGTTATCTTTTATATTCCTGGCCTTTTCTGAGCAGTTACTTTTAGATACTTTATCAATTGCTTTGTAGCAGCTTACCACAGATTTAGCAATTTAAAAGCAACATGCATTTACTAACAAACAGTGGCTGGCTGTCAGGAGTCCGGGAATTGCCTGGCCAATTCCCACCCTTAGGGTCTCACAGGCTATATAGCCAAAGTCATCCAAGGCTGGGTTCTCATCTGCAGTCTCCACTAGGAAAGGATCTGCTCATAAGCAAATTCTGGTTGTTGGGCAGAATTTATTTCCTTTTCGCTGCAGGACTGATAGCATTACTTTTGCTGGCTGCAAGCTGGAGAGCACCCTTAGCTCCTGGAGTCTGTCCAGAATTTCTAGAGACCACCTGCAGTTCCTCGCCATGTGGAAGTTCTGAGCCTGACCACAAACTTCATTAAGCCAACAAGGAGAGTCTCTAGACAAGTGGGCTAGCAAGACACAGTCTTGTATAAAATGACATGATCACAGGAGTGACCTTCTATCATCCTAGCTATGTTAACCTAGAAGTATGTCACAGGTCCTCACTCACATGAGGAGAGGGGCATAAACAAGGCCATGAAGACCAGGTGGCAAGGATCTTGAGAGGGACCTGCTAGAAACTGTCCAACCTTGTCACCTGTTTATCATGGGGCTTTGTTTCTTCTGTTCCAGCAAACAGATTTTTGTAAACTCTTAACTACAACCACGGAATTGTTGAGACTTTTATTCAGATTTCTTTTCTTTCTTTGATTTTTTTCATGTATGTATGTATGTATGTATATAGAGAGAAAATGAGTGTGCACATGATCAAGCAGGGAGGGGCAGAAAAATAGGGAGAGAAAGAGAGAGAGAGAGAGAGAGAGAGAGAGACTGAGAATCCCAAGCAGGTCTGCACCATCAATGTAGATCTCAACTTGGGGCTCAATCCCACAAACCACGAGATCATGACCTGAGCTGAAATCAAGAGTGGAATACTTAACCGACTGAGCCATCCAGGTGCCCCTAAGAAGATTTATTTAATAAGTCTGCATACCTAAATTCTCAGTTTTCCATGATGACTATTATGTGCCATTGTCTTCCAATCTCCTACCTTTCCCACAAGAACCAAGAGCATGTTGTTAATTCAAAAAAAAGACACTACATCATTTTGTAGGTTCCTAACAGCCCCATATAGTATAATCAGGCTGTTCTTTTTCCTTATTTTCCTTATAGTGCAACCTCTCCTAACTACATTTCTTTAGGCTACTGAATTTCACCTTCCCTTTAGTAACTGGAAAAAGAATATCTTTTTTAAATTTGATTCTTGGAATGGATCAGCTATCTAAGAAAAAGCTTTAGCACAAAGAATTTACCCCAACCCCCTGGATTCCTCTCCTCTTTTATTTTCAACTAGTAAATTCGGGTTTCAAGATAATTTGATGTTTACATTTTTATACCTGCCACTGTATCTGACATCTAGGGATGTCCTGCTTTAAAAAAAAATCTTCTGTTCTCTCCAAATAAACCACAAATAACTGAAAAATTATTTGGTAAACTATAGCCTTAAAAACATACAAAATGCTATTATTTTCTGGATTTTCTGATTATTAAGAAGATTATTTTGATATCCAGGACAAAGTATATCAGTATATAACTTCAATTTCTATGGTGATCACTTAAAGCAGGAACTGCTTACTGTTGTATTCCTAGATATTTATCTTCAGGCCACATTCTATGCCTCTAAGCACTTCATTCTGAAAAACCTATTCATCCAGTCTTCTCAGAGAAAAAGGTTTTTTTCTGTCTTTATTCACAACATGAACCTTTGATGGGACACCTGGGTGGCTCAGTTGTTTGAGCAACTGACTCAATTTTGGATTGGGTCATGGTCCCAGGGTCATGGGATCGAGGCCCATGCCAGGCTCTGCAGGAAGCATGGAGCCTGCTTAGATTCCTCTCTCTCTCTCTCTCTCTCTCTCTCTCTCTCTCTCTCTTCCCTCTGTTTTTCCCCCATTCATGTTCATTCTGTCTCTCTCTATAAACAAACAAAAACCACGTACCTTTGGGTCTTTAACAATTTGACACTGACGTCAGACTCACTGCCATTGACATTCTTCTCCTCCCTCCCCTTCCCACCTTTGCATGTTCTCTAAGCACCTATTGGATATACCTGAAGTATTCATTTCCTGATTTGAAAAGCTGATTTTAGTCCTTCATATCATTTCTTCTCACACTGATTTTCTAATATAATAGCTAGGGGATATTTCTCTAATAATTATATAATTCTCATCATGGGTTTCATCTTTATCAAGAGACTCTCTATGTAACACCAATATCCTTAAATAATTGCAAGCAGAGTCTTCTTTTCCAGAGCTTAGTCTTTCTGTATATAACAATATATTTTTTAAAAGATTGTTATATATTTAGCTTATGTGTGAAATAGCTCAAACTCTATTTGCAGAACACATACAATTACCACATCCACAGTTCACTGTAAAATCAAATTCATCCGCTCTCTTCCCTATACTTTAATTTACCTATGGCATATGACACACAAACCTACATGCTTCAACTCAGAGTGACTGAGTTGAAAACCCACACTTTGGTATCCTTCTCTCTATTGTTCTAATAGTCACTGACCTCAACAAGTGGACCAGTTTCCCTGGTTGTCATGCGCTCTCTCCTAAGGAACTCTACTGGCACTCTGAAACTTATCTTTAGTCCTTATACTTTGGTCATATTCCCAGGCCCTGTATGTCCTGTATTTGGTATGACATTGGTTCATGGTCCCAGATTTGGCTGACTTCTACTTTTAGTAACTAGTAATTCTTCCATTAAAAATGCATAAGTTAGGGGGGGTTTATGGGTGAAACTGGTGATGGGGATTAAGGAGTGCACTCACCCTGTTGAACACTGGATGATGTATGGCATTGTTAAATCACTATATTGTACACCTGAAGCTAGTATAACACTGTTAACTATACTGCATTTAAAGTAAAATTTTTAAAAATGTGCAAATTATGTGAAAACTTGGCCATGGCTTCCAGGTTGCATAATTTCATGGCATGTATATACTATGAGAATTAGTCCCCATGAAATTATGCAACAAGGTGCTCTGCCTGAGCAGTATCTAGAATATAGCTACGTGTAAACAGAAACTTTAACAAATTATTTTCTTTTGCATATATTCTGGCTCTACGAACTAGCCCATCTTTTCCAATTATCTACTTAGTCATCCTTTCAATTGAACCAGGAAGGTTAAATCTCAATTAATATTTCTGTCCATAGAATAAGAACTATTAATTAATATAAAAGGTAATCTAGCTATAAATTATTAAATAAAGTTAAGAGTGTTGAGAGTTGTTTATTTGTAGAATCTGGATGCATACATGGTAACAGAACATGTAAACTCTATGCCATTACTACTTGTAAATATGTATATATATATTCACATATATATATAATTTCATATCTTTCTTAGTCTCACAAACACATAGGATGCCACATCTAAAATTGCTGGACTCCATTAACCTTATTTCTGAAACTAATAGCTCTTCAAAGAGAGGAAAAAAAAGTTGGCTACTATGTGAATCTTGGCTAGTATCTGGTCCCCATGGAAACAGAGATGTATATCCTGATATCAAGATCTAACATGCGACAGATCTACAGAGCATTTTAGTTTGTGTTAAGACAAAAAAAAAAAAAAAAAAAAAAGATACTCTCAGTCCTGAAAAGATGCCATAAAAATGTCTAATCTATGCTGGTAGGATTTTGCATTTCATTTATCAGCCTTTCCATTTGGGTTTATACCCTCCTGTGAACCAAGGGACAGTGTGTCTTCTACTGAACTGTAGTATGTACTGTCCAAAAATCATGATGCCGATACATTTTAGCATGCTTTGATAAATAATTGTAAACATGTGATTTCCAGATATTTTGAACAACATTTCTCTAATTAATTTTGCTCCAAATTAATAGATGAAAAGGGTAGTCAGTTCCAGAATGTGAGATTAACACCAGGAACCTAGTCTCTACTCTCCTCACATGTTTTTTGAGTTGAGGCACATTCACTTTCCGTTTCCATGAGGAAGTTCTTCTATGAGGAACAATTTATCCCCTTTTTCTTATGTGGCCAAGGAAGAGCTAACTAGCACATCTGGAAAAGAGTAACTCAAAGATTAAAGGTGACTTCCACCCTGTTCACTGATCTTAAGGCATTAGCTGCTCTCAGGGAGCACACATTCTCCCCAGCCTCTCCACGCTGTAAGTTATGCAAAGGCCTATCTTACAACACTGTCCAAGAAGTTCAAAGGAAGCGAGAGTGATGAGGCACCTGGGTGGTTCAGTCGGCTGAGTGTCCAACTTCAGCTCAGGTCATGATCTCATGATTTGTGAGTTCCAGCCACATGTTGGGCTCCTTGCTGTCAGCACAGAGCTGGTTTTGAGACTTCTGCTCCCCTCTCTCTCTGCCCCTTCCCTGCTCGCGCTTTCTCTCTCTCAAAAATAATAAATAAACATTAAAAAAAGTGAGGGAGAGTGAAATGATAAGGATAGGCCTTCTGTCATCTTCTGGACTTTAAAGTGAGTATTTTTAGCATTTTATAATTAAATACTTAGGTCTTTGGTGGATATGTACCTTGTAAGCAATTCCTTTCTATTTATACCTTGTGAGGAGGTATTTTTAGTAATAAAATAATGTTGAATTTTATTAAATCATTTTTTGCCTCTAATGAGATCATCCATCTTTTTTCATTTTTCAAAGTAAGCTTATATTAAACTGCATTCATAGATTTTTTTTTATTGTCCTTAATTTAAAACCTACATCGTGTACTTGGAATAATCCCAAGTGTGGCATAATTTTTTTTTTTTTTTGGTTTTGCAATGTCAGTTTACATTATTTTAAGAACTTTCCAATTTATATTTGTATGATTGGTCCTTTTTTCCCCGTATGCTTTGTTGTTTAAAATGACATGTTCCTCTAAAGGTATATTGGAAATAACCCATAAATGTAAATCTGAACCAAAATGTATCCTATGTAAAATTATAAACTAATGATTCAATTACTTTAATGGATTTCAAATATTTTGTGGTTTCTGTTTCTTCTTGAATCAACACTGTAACTGTAAATTGTTCTCATATTTGTTCTGTGCCTCAACTCAAAAACAACTCAAAAAAATCCTACAGGTTTTTCAGGTTTCCTTTTTCCTCCCTCCCACCCCAAATATAGTCCACATATCCTTCAACTAACATTTTACTTTCTGCTGCAACTATAATTCTATCCCATTTTATCTTAATATTTTTTATTTACACCTGTATATATTTTCATTAAATATATTTGTCCTGTGTTTTGTCAATTTTATTAGTATTTTCAAGAAAGCAATTTTGAGTTGTTAATTCTATGATTATATTTTTGTGTATTAGATTATTAACATTTATTCTTATACATTGTTACTCTTATTCTTCTTTCCTTTCTTTTGTTTCTGCTCTTTTCTTTCTCATTTCTTAATTTGAGTGCTTAGTTCATTTACATTCATTTTTCTATTATTAATGGAACATTTAAAGCTATATATTCCCCTCTTATTTCTGCTTTAGCTTTGTCCTAAATATTTGATAAGTTGTTTCTTATTATTCACTTCTACATATGCTGTATTTCTCATTAAGATGTATTCTTAGATGTAAGATATATATAGTGTCTATTGGTTGTAAATTTGACTTACTATGTCTCATCGGTGAATGAGGCCTTTTATCAATACATGATCATTCTTTTTCTCTCGTTTTAATTTATACCTTAGCATTTATTTCTTCTCTTGATATTGTTACATCATTTTGTTTTTGTTTATATTTGCCTAACATATTTTTTTTCATGAATTTACTTTCAAAAAATTTTTTTGTTATGTTAAATGTATTTTACTTATAAATATTTTAAAACTTGGATTATTTTTGATCAAGTAAAAAGCTTTGACTCTGGAAAGATTGTGGTTTTCACTGATGTGACTGCTGATATATTCAGACTAAATTTTACCTTTCCTTTATGCTTCTCAGCATTTGTGTGTGTGTGTGTGTGGTCACTATCATTCTTCTTTTTAAAACAGAATTTACTTAGTATATCATTTTTGGTTGGTAATTATTTTATCATATTATTTTGAAGATATTATTCTACTGTGTGAGACTTTTTTAGTTTTCTTACACATTCTTCTTTCAGTATAATTCCTTGACAGTAATGTCATTATGTGTTGATCACTTCTAAGAATCTCCCTTTATCATTATTGCTTTAAGATGTCATAGGCTGTGATTGAAATTCACTGTGATATCTGAGGATCCATGTATTTCTTCCCTCTGTTCTTATATCTAAAAGTTACATATTTTTTTTTTCCTATTTGGATGGCCCCTGTATTCTCTGGTTACCTTCTTCAAGTTTTGCCATCATCGTTCGTAACTTTAAGTCTATTAATATATTAGTTTATATCTTCTATTTAATATTTACTAATTATGTGGGTTTTGAGCATCTGATTCCCCGGTTTGTTTATTCTGCTGGCTCACTCTATCTTGTAGAGTGAGGATTATTTTCTGCATGTCTTTCTCATAATTGTTTACTATGAAGTTATATCTTGATGTTTTATCTATAAAACTTTTATAAAATCTAGTTCTAAAGTGTATTCTACCAGAGAGGATCAATATTTTGAATCTTTTAGATATTCAAAGATACCATCAAACTAAACGACTTTTATTTTTTCTTATGATGGTATGTGGCAAACATGGAATGAAAATTTCCAACTTCAGATGAATGCATATGGTTAGAAATTTTTGGAGATGCTCTCCCTCCTTTGCCCTCTCCAGGGCCAAGCTTGAGAAAGTCAAGTAGCCCTCCATCCCATCCTTTGACTTTATGGAGAGCTTATCAAACCAGATTTTGCATCCTGCTTCTTACTCAGGCTTCATATCCTCTCACTGTGATCCACCTAAATGCAGCATCTGAGATACAAGACATTCCCAGAGGCCTCTGAGGACACCAGAGCTTCAGTGCTTGTCTTCTTTCTGCATTCTTGCTTGATTTTTTTCCCCTTACGTCCAACAACTTTAATTTTCTCCCCAAGTCAACTATACATTTAGTTTTTATTTTATATTTTTTATCCAGAACTTTATGTATCCTATAACTGGGGAGTTTGATTGGACAAGAATTTGCCCAATTACTAGCAAGGAACTATTCAATAATATTTAGTTTTAAAATAGATGAATAAATTTTTTCTCTACAAATCTTATGTGTAGGCTCTCTAGGTCAATTTTGTGCAGAACTTAAGGTAATTAAGAAAATCTGCATGAATTATCATCATAATCGTTGTTTTAATGATATGGAATTGCCCTTTTTGGGTTCATAAGGAGTTGAGTATTAGCATTTTAATATGGTTTAATTTAAATATACATTATATTTAAATGCAGTAGAATTAAATAGGTTGGGTTAAGAGAGTGCTAAAATAATAACTATTGTTGTTATACACTGCAATATATTAAAAATTACACAAATATATTAATGTGATCTAAGCACACCACATATTTGTTTCAACTTTTTTTTTCCCTAGTGCCTCTCCCTTTCAACATTGCTACTGCAAGAGTCCTATGTTGAACACTTCTAGGCATGCCTCCATATTTTTCTCTGTGCTCACAGAATCATAAACAAATATATATATATAATATATACAAATACATATATATAAACATATATATACGTATATATATAATTTTCTACATTTTATTATTTAATACTTCACAAATATATATGTGTCTATGCAAGTCACCAAGATAGTTTCAGTTCTTTATTGTGGCAGCCTAATTTTTCATAGCATTAAAATAACATGTTCAATTACTATATTAATCATGACATTTCTTGATAAGATGTCATGGTCTACCAAATTTTGTTTAAGACAGCCACCATTATATCCTGATTTAAGAGAGATGAGGGTAAATCAGTATTTGGATAACCCAAAATACAGTTATCTAAGCTATTTGTCAATATCTGAATTTTTGAAGATAAAATTCCCATTACTTATTGCCATTTATAAAGTTTGGCTAGACATGGAAGAAACCTAAGTGTCTATCAACAGATAAATTGATAAAGCTGTGACACACTCAAACACACACACACACACACACACACACACACACACACTGGAATATTTAGTCTTAAAAAAGAAGGAAATCCCACCATTTGTGAAGACATGGATGGACCTTGACGGCTTTATGCTAAGTGACATAAGTCAAACAGAGAAAGATAAATACTGTATGATCCTGTATGCTCTCACTTATATGTGAAATCAAAAAAAAAAACAAAAACAAAAACAAAAACCCAAAAAACAAAAAATCCACCTCAGAAAAGATGATCAGATTTATGGTTATCCCAGGCAAAAGGTGGGTGGAGAGTGACTTGTATAAAGGTGGTCAAAATGTACAAACTTACACCTGTAAAATAAATAAGTACTGGGGCGCCTGGGTGGCTCAGTCGTTAAGCGTCCGACTTCAGCTCAGGTCACGATCTCGCGGTCCGTGAGTTCGAGCCCCGCGTAGGGCTATGGGCTGATGGCTCAGAGCCTGGAGCCTGCTTCTGATTCTGTGTCTCCCTCTCTCTCTGCCCCTCCCCCGTTCATGCTCTGTCTCTCTCTGTCTTAAAAATAAATTAAAAAAAAACGTTAAAAAAATAAATAAGTACTAAGGATATAATGTACAACATGATGACTATACTTAACACTGCTATATGGTATAGTTAAAAGTTGTTAAGAGAGTAGAACCTGAGTTTTCATCACAAGAAAAAAACTCTTCTATTTTTTTCTCTCTCTTCCTTCCTTCCTCTCTCTCTCTCTCTTTCTTTTTTTCCCTACATTATAATGTATTTTAACTAAACCTATTCTGGCAATAATTTCACAATATGAGTGAAATCATTATACTGTACATGTTAAACTAATACAGTTTTGTATATTTTTATATTTCAATAAGACTGGAAAAAATAAAAGTAAAAAAATAGCCAAAAGCTTGGCTCATGATTATGTCTTCTACAGCTTCTTAGGCAAGAAGAGCCAGCTTACTCTGCATTTTTCTAATTAAAGATTACTTAGATTTATGATTGCTTGATATTGCTACTTAGGGGATTTTCAACATCAGACAGTTCAGACAGTTCCAAAATTGTTTGAACAAGGAAATATATATATATATATATATATATATATATTCTATTGTTAAATCATAGTATATGTGTTCTTTAGGGTTTAATCTTTGTAAGGTTGGAATGTGTTTTATCTCCGTGGCAATCTCCTAATTGGCATACAGTACAAAAATTAGAATTTCGTGTGTGATTTAAAAATCTGTTAGCAGCTTTATTGAAGTATAATTGACACGCAATTAATTACACATGCTTAAAGTGTGTAATTATGTCAAAATTTTGACATATGTATGCACTTGTAAAACATCAACATAACCAAAATAGTGAATATATTCTTCACACCCCCAGATTTTTTAATAATCCTGATGTAACCCCTCTATTCTTCTCTTTTGACCCACTCACTTCTCTCCCCCCCAGGCAACCACTGATTTACTTCGGATCACTATAGATTAATATACATATGATGGATTTTTTAAATAAATATTAAAGTATGTACTTTTTGTCTAGTTTCTTTCACTTAGCATAATGATTTTGAGGTTCATCTATGTTGTTGCATTCATCAACAATTCACTCCCTTTTATAAATGAGTAGTATTTCATTGTATAGATATATCACAGTGTACTCACCCGTTTACTTCCTCATGGACATTTGGATTGTTTCCAGCTTTGGTGATATTACAAGTAAAACAGCTATAAATCTTTGCATATGTGTCTTGATA
The DNA here is from genome assembly GCF_027475565.1 of Acinonyx jubatus. Lineage (NCBI taxonomy): Eukaryota > Metazoa > Chordata > Mammalia > Carnivora > Felidae > Acinonyx > Acinonyx jubatus. Next base: position 30,937,207 of record NC_069380.1, on the reverse strand, counting down.
TGAATATAACTTTTCATTTGTCTTATATAAATACCTAGAACTGGAATGGCAAGTCATTATGGTCAGGTATTTCCACTGGCAATTTACGAAAATTTAGACGTTGAACAACATGCTCACCAGTATTTAGCATGGTCAATGTTTTTACTTTGGCCATTCTAATAGGTGTGTGTAACCACACTATGGTTTTGACTTGCATTTCTCTGATGATTAATCATACTGAACTTTTTTTGTCTTCATTTGAGAAAGGAAATGTCACCTTTGGTGAAGTGTCTAAAAAATTTTGGCTTATTTTTTTATTAGGTTGTTTGCTTTCTTAATACTGAGTTTTAAGAGTATCATATATATTCTAGATATAAATATTTTATCAGATATAAAATTTGCAAATATTTTTTCTCTGTCATGGTTTGTCTCTTCCTATTAGTCTTTGCTAATTTTGATGAGATCAAACTAATGGATTTTTGTCTTTTATGGGTTTTGTTTTTGGTTCATCTAAGAAATTTTTTCATTAACAAAGTCAAAAAAAATTTTCCCTCCTAAGTTTTCTTGTAGAAGTTTCAGTTTTATGAAACATATTTAAACTTAAGATCAATTTTGAATTAATTTTTGCATATGGAGCAAGGCATGGGTAGTTCATTTTGTGCACATAGAAAGCCAATTGTTCCAGCAAAATGTGTTGAAATAACTTAGTTTCTCCACTGAATTGCCTTTGCATCTTTGCTAAAAATCAATTGAATATATACAAGTGGGACTTATCTGGGCTCTCTATTCCATTGATCTTTTCTCTATCTTGACATGAATATGATACAGGCATGATTATTTCAGCTTTATAAAAAGTCTTAATGCTAGCTAATGTGAGTCTTTCAACTTTGTTCTTATTTTTTCAAAGTTGTTTTTATTATTCTTGGTATTCCGCATTTATATATGAATTTTGGAATCATCTTGTCAATTTCTAACAATGCAGAACCTGCTGAGATTTTGATAAGGATCACATAGAATTCTTACAGATCTATTTTGGGACAATTGTCATCTTAGCAATATCGAGCCTCCAATTCCTAAAACCAATATAACTATTTATTTTCAGGTCTTTAATGCTTCTCAGCAATGATTTGAGCATACAAGTCTTATGTACCTATAGTTGAATATATCCCTAGTATTTAATATTTTTGATGGTACTGTTTAATTTCAATTTATTTTATTGTTTGTGTATAGAAATATGGTTGGTATTTTTATTATGAACTGGCATCCTGCAAATGTGCTAAACTAACTTATTAGTTCTGGATTTGGGGGGAGTTTTGTTTTGTTTTTTGGGGTTTGCTTTACTTATTAATTTTTTTTAATATTCAATAGTTTTTTATCACTTAGACAATCCGAAATCCTAAATGCCATGCCTTCTCCAGGCTCCTATCTCCACTTCCCCAGCTCAGAAAGTCACTAAATGGGCTTTCACACTCTGTGTTGCTCCTTCTGGAAAGTTTTCCACTTAGTAAGTTGGAGCAACAGGAAGTTTTCTTATTTGTTTTATTTCTCCCAGAAAGCACTGACCTTTTGGCCTAATATCCAAAGTCATCTTGAGAGCTATTGTTTTATATAGTCAGTTTTTTAGTTCTTCGTTGTTTGAAGATAAATTTGTACCTTGCTATTCCAATTTGGCCAGAAGCAGATGTAGGTATCGTATGTTTCCATTCACACAAACATTCACCTCCTGTTCTCAATTTTTTTGTAAATTGAGATATGATTTACATATCATACCACCCACTCTTTTAAAGTATACAATTGAATGCATTTTAGTATATTCACATAATTGTGTAATAATCACAATAAATCACAATCTATTTAATTCCAGAACATTTTCATCATATGAAAAATAAAGACTGATAACCACTATCTCTATGGATTTTTTGCACTGGCCATTTCACATACATGGAACCATGCAATATGTGGCTTTTGTGTCTGACTTCTTTCAGTAAGCATAATATTTTCAAGTATTGTCAATGCTTAGGGTCAATCAGTAATATATTGTTATGGTTAAGTAATAATGCATTATATGGATATACCACTTTTTACTTACTCTTTAATCAATGGATAGACATTTGGGTTGCTTGCACATTTTGATTATCATAAATAATGTTGCTATTAAAATTAATGTACATATTTTTATAGGTATATATTTTCAACTGTTTTGGATATATAGCTAGAAATATAATTGCTAGATCATATGTTTAATTTTGGAGGAACTGCCTATTTTCGAGAGTGACCTTTTGTTCCCTGTGCATGATAGCCTGGAATCTTTCTCCACTCAATAAACTGTGGCTAAATTTTGTATCAACCATAAACACAAGGTTTGTAGGACTGTATCCAGATAGCACACCTGAGTGGGTGGAAATGGAAGGAAAAAAAATAGCAGCACTACATAAATTTCAGAATTTTGTTATAAAAAGGATAATCTTTTCATTACATAGCTGAGCAAACTCTTGGGTCACACTACTTTACCTCAGTACTCATGTGGAACAAAACAATGTGAATATCTAGACTGGTGAATTTAGTCTGTAATGGTATTCTTCCCTGGAGACAAAGGAACTAATACAACGTCTTCTTTGTAAATTATGTGCAAGCTTGTCTGTGGTAGAATTAAAAGCGGGCCTAGAGTTAAGAGTACATTTTAAACGTTCTCCCAATAAATAAATCAGGAAATAAATAAATAAATGGTAACTAAGTGAGGTGATAGATAGGCCAATTAGTGTTAGTGTGGTAATCATTGCAGATGCGTATGTATGTCAGAATATCAGGTGCTTACTTGGGCAGCCCAGGTACTGGGGTTGGAGAACTACAGAGATTAGTGTGGCCCCTGCGCAAGGATGACATGCAAATGTGTGAGGCGTTCCCTAGTTAAGCAGTAAGGCATCATGCTGTGTGTCTTAAATATATACAATTGAGTTTTATTTGCCAATTATACCTCATAAAACTGGGGAAAGAAAGCTGAATGTAGAACTTCTTGCAAGCAATCCAGGCCTTAAAAAAATATCTAGGTTAGCTTTTTTAAAAAGCTATGAGCTTTTTTAAAAAGGGTGAGGAAATCTTACTGGCTTAATTATTATTGAAAAACAGTGATTACAGTTTGTTGAAAAACAGTTGAGTAAATTAATGGAACCATGGCTCTTTGATTTTGACAATGAATAAGGGAAAGGTAAGAAAAAGAGTATTAAGGGCTCTTGGGTGGCTCCGAGGGTTGTGTCAGACTCTTTATTTCAGCTCAGGAGACTCTTTATCTCTGGTGAGATTGAGCCCCTCATTGGGCTCTGTGCTCGGTATGGAGCGGGTTTGGGATTCTCTGTCTCCTTCTGCCCCTCCCCCATGTGTGCACACATGCACGCGCACGCGCTCTCTCTCTCAAAGGACAAAAAAAAAGAGTGCTAAAGAGTAGTTGAAAAACAGATGATTTTCCAAAAATGTCCATTTATAGTGCTGTATATTGGTCAATCCAAGTGTTGTAAGTCTTACCTTGGGATTAATCTAAGGTTCTGTTCATACTCCAGTTGAATATTTGGAAGGGTACATGCAAATGTTTGCAGAATGTTAAGTGGTTGGAAATGTTCAGAAGGAAAATATTTGTCCTAGAAGAGGGAAAGAAATCCATGTTATATCGTTGAAATAGAATATGTGCAGTCAGGAAAATCAGGGGAATAAACCTTGGTTTCCAATGAAATGGAAAACCTACAGATGAGAAAATTTCAGAATTATAAGGAATGAGACAGTCTAAGAATCTAGTAAGAGTTTATCCAGAGTTAAAATCTCAGTAAAGGCTGAAACTATACTTGTCCATTCCCCGTTGCTTCAGCAATAAGCCCCCCCTTCATGGTACTAGAACAACCAATGTGCAATGTAAAAAAAAAAAAAAGGCCTTAATTACAGGAGTGCTCATTTCTCTTGGATAGCTTCACATTTAGGGAGAATTTAGGGGAAGAAATTGGGAGGATTTTTTGGTACAGAAAATAAATAATGCCATGAGGAAAAGAAATTAAATTTTTATATAAAAGATTTTAATATCATCTTATACACTAAAATGAATTTTGGGGTATGCTGTATATCCAGTGACTCCAGTCAGAATCTATGAAAGTATAAATAATGTGCTTGTGTGTCCACATTATAATCATTTGTTGTTCATACTTCATCATCGTCAGAAGACTTCTTTGGATTTGGAAAAGGTGGCAGCCCATGCCAACAGCATACACTATTTTGCATTGGAAATCTTCTCCATGTATCAAATTCCAACTATTATGGCATAAATTTCTTGAGTAAAGACACCATATTTTTAATGTTGCATGAGACTGTACACATAGTAAGTGTAAAATAAAAATTTCTGAAGGATAAAGAGGTAAATCGATACAATTTTAGGATGCTTAAATTCTATATGCACAAACTGAACTTAGTAACTCAAGAAATATTAAATATATATATTATTGCATTTTATAAAGAGAAAAACTCTTTATGCAGTACAGCTTGAATCAAAAATACATTTTCTTTCAAGTTACCACATCAATTTAAGCATCTAGGTTGCTAATGTTATATTCAAACCAACTAAAATATCAGTTTTCCATTTTTTCCCCAAAACACAATATATAGAATTTTACATTGGAAAGGGAGGGGGCTGCAGGGGGTGGGGAAGAGAATTGACAGGGGAAGGGAGTGTCTTTCTTTACTAAATGGCTGGACAGGCAGAGAAAATTTTGAAACTCCGAGACAGGTGATGACATCTAAAATGGCATGTCAAAGTGTTGAAACAAATGAGAAATGAATATAAGATCCAAATTTCTTACAAATACATGCAATAAAAATGTTTAATTTTAATGCATTTCATCACTTCTATAAATTAACCGTTCTTTTCCATTTTCTTCTTTCTTTCTTCCTTTCTTTTTTTGTATCATTATTTTAAGTTCTATATATGAAATCCGAGCCCTAGCAATGCCTTGGAGATATCTCATAGATGGATAGGAAATTGCTAACAATGCAAGCCAATGTAAAAAGGAAATAACAGAAATAGGTCATGACCATGATTGTCATAGCATATGTTGCCAAGGGCTTTATCCTGCCATCTCGAGAACCTTCTGCTAATAGAGCAGAGCTGTCAGGCAAGGCCATCGTATCAATCTTCTCATGTTACTTTAATGCTGCTGTCCCATGATTTCTACTTTACAAAACATACTTCAGGGGTGTCTCAGCTATGTTCATGAGATTAGCAGGAGTGAAAGTAAATGTTTGGACTCGGAATTTAGCTCTACAAATAATTTAAGAAAGAGGAAAGAATTTAGGTCTCAGAAGATAGCAAATTTTCATAATAACTTTACCTCCCCAGGTAAAGATGTAGTCTAAAGAACCAAGATGGAAATGTCTCCTTCACTATTCTACAGGTTTATTTTGAACACAGATTCCACACAACTAAAGTGCAGAATATAACTTCATTTGAATATTCTTGATTACTGATACTCATACTGACCAGAATCAGGAATATTATGTTAATCATGCTAATGCCTTTCTCACTCACTGATGATTATTCACTCACTTGTCTATTAAGAATGGTCTTAAGGGGTGTCTGGGTGGTTCAGTTGGTTAAGCACCGACTTCGGCTCAAGTCATGATCTCACTGTTGTGGGTTTGAGCCCCACATCGGGCTCTGTCCTGACAGATCAGAGCCTGGAACCTACTTCAGATCCCCTGTCTTTCTGCCCCTTCCCTGCTCACACTCTGTCTCTCTCTCTCTCAAAAATTAAATAAACATAAAAAAAAAGAATGGTCGTAAGATCTAGTAATTACTTTTTTACTGTTCATTATTTGGGTTGCAGATAAAACCTTAGCACAGTATTGTTCTGAACATATAGATAGAGAAATATAGATATTGATTAGTAGCATCTTCCACTGACTGGTGTTAATATTTCTTCATGATCAACCAATTTTTTTTTTATTACTTCTCGTGAAAGCATAGCTTAGTTCTTAACTGAAAACACCTTATTGGTTCTGGTTAAACTATTTTCACCTTACTACACTCCTGTAAGGGTTCATTTCATTTTTTATGATTATTATTGTCATAATCAGTCTCAAGTTTTCTACCTTTAAAAGAAAAATATGTATATTTGCTTATTTTACTGCCAATTTGAAAACAAACCTAACAGACAGTAAGCTAATTATGTAGTAAAGCACAATTGATGCTCTTTCTGATGACAAATTATCCCTATGGAAATTTAAGCTCTACTCTAAATAAATGCAAGACTTTATTCACATCCAGCACATGGCAGATACATTACAGAGGTATGTAAAATTGTTTGCCCAAAAGGTCTTTTCCTGCTTGACCTTCACCTTCTCTCATCTTAGCTACAATTTACTATTACTTATTCTTCTTGCAGGTTCCTTTGAGATATATATTTTGACAATCAGTTAAGCCTACTGGTCTGTGAAAATTCTGCTTTCTTAATGTAGATAAGACAATGCAAGAGGATGATACACTCATCTTTTTTTTTAATTTTTTTTTAATCTTTATTTATTTTGAGAGAGAAACAGAGTGTGAGCAGGGGAGGAGCTGAGGGGAGGGAGACACAGAATCAGAAGCAGGCTCCAGGCTCTGAGCTGTCAGCACAAAGCCTGACAAAGGGCTTGAACTCACCAACCGTGAGATCATGACCTGAGCCGAAGTCGGACGTTAAACCGACTGAGCCACCCAGGCGCCCCGATACACTCATCTTCAGGACACAAAAAGCATGAGGTTAATGATCTGAGGCAAATGTTTGGGAGATATAGTGCAATAATTTATACCCATGGGGTGCCTGGGTGGCTCAGTGAGGTAAGTGTCCAACTTCAGCTCAGGTAATGATCTTACAGTTCATGGTTTTGAGCCCCACATCGGACTCCATGCTGATGGTGCAGAGCCTTTCTCTCTCTCTTCCTCTCTCTATGCCCCTTCCCCACTCACGTGCACTCTCTCTCTCTCAAAATAAATAAATAAACTTAAAAAGTTTTATAATCATACATTGATGCAACAGCAGGGATCAGTGTACTTAATCAGTGTCCCTTAGAGTCTGAACAAATGGACCATGTGACAGATAAATCTCTCCATGAAGACAAGGAAGAAATTCTTTTAATCAGCTAGAGGGCAGCATGATCCCCTGAAAATCTGAAGTTAAGGAGATGAAAAATCTGAACATGGGAGACAAGACATGGGAAATGATAGGTTCTGAAGATAAACCACCTATTTCCAAATTTGGTCTGGATTGAGTTCAATTTGTGTGGTTCGGCAGGCAGTGCAAATGTCTTTTTTGCTGATGCATATTCTTAGACATAAATGACAAAAGATTTGATTAAAGGAAAATGAAAAGGGGTAAATATTTCTAAAACCTTTCCTTTGAAATAATGATCTCCTTGCCTCTTCCATTAGTGTTAAGCCATCACTACCACAAAGCAGATACTCCACTTATCTGTAGTCTGGTGGCTGGCAATTGACATTTCTCTGTAGGTTCATCAATATTAAGCCTTCTCAACAATAAATAAATGGACTCTGCTTGACTCTAGTAGAAAGTCTTAGAATTTATTAATTTACTCCAATAAGATCCAATCACCAGAAGAAGGTATTCTTTCAACATCTTCACTACCCAAAATGCCTATCCTATATTCTTACCTAGCAAACTGCACCTAATAGGTATTAAAACTATTGAAATACTGACTGAGTTAAAAAATCAATGGAATATGTTAAATGTGGTACAAAAGAGCATTCATTCATTTAATTTCTTTTGAAAAAAAATAACAGTATTCATTAAGAAGTCTATATTCCATTATTTGAATCAAAAATTCCATTACTGGATATTTGTTTTCCAGATACATTGTATATGTGTGTAAAGACAAATGTAGTAGGATATAGGATAAAATTATTTGTAATACCAAAAGACTAAACACAAAGTAAATGTTCTTCAGTAAAAAAAATGTTAAAAACATTTTACCTCCACAAAATGGTAACCATGCAGCCATTTAAAAGAAATACGTATTAGAGTGTGTATGTGTGTGAGAGAGAGAGAGAGTGTGTGCATATACACATATATAAAATGTACATAAGTATGCCTCATGTTTATATATGTATATATGGTATGTATATATACAATATAGATGTATTTATTATACATGTGATAACATACATATGACACACACAAATATGAAAAGAGCTCCAAAGTGTATAATTTAAAAATGCAACATACAGAGCAGTATTACATACTGTCCATGTCAATCCTAGAAACCATTCTAATTTCTGTCAACCAAGATATGAGTAAATAAATTGTGTTCTGTTATGTAACAGAACACCAAACAACAAAGGAAATGAATGAACTATGAGTTAATAAATTGTGTTCTGTTATGTGACAGAACATCAAACAGCAAAGGAAATAAATGTACTATAGCTACACACAATATGCTTGTATTTGAAATACTTTTGAACCAAATAAAAAAGACACCAAAAATACTTTTAATAAAATTCAAACATAGGCAAAACTGAACTATAGCATTTAGCTATCATATATTAGTAATAAAAACAAAGGAGAAAATAAAGAACACCATAAAATTCAGCTTTGTGATAGCAATAGAAAGGTATAGATTGTCATTTGCAGGGACCATGTATACGTTTGTGCAGACTTGTATGAAAGCAGTGTTGTATTTATTGAATTTGGTAGTGATTACATTGTAGTTCATGTTATAATAATTCTTTCTTTACATTAATATTTTATACACTTTCTATTCAGTATTTAATGATTAAAAATACTAATATGAAATGTAAAGTGATAATCAGCATACATATTATGTCTATATTTGTATTAAGGGGAGAGTGTGTCATATTTACAAATGTCTGTGTTTATATGTACATCTGTGATTGTCTAAAGGACAACCAGTAAGTTGAAATGAGTAGTTACACTGGGGAAGACACATAATAAAACAGAAATTGTGCCCATATTGTTATCAGGCAAAACACTAGCCTGGTGAGTTTATTTTTTCTCTTCAAGAACTGCTTTTCAATTATTTGGTAGAAGGGCTAAGCTTTTGAAAAAAAAGTTTTTCTTTTGTTAAATTAGAAAAATATCAGGTATGTATGCTTGTTTTTTCTCAATTGTGTAAATATATTTGAAGTCTAGACTAAAGAAATTTTCAGTTAGCTACCTTGAAATATTTTGTATTAATCAAGTTCCACTACATAAACTTTTATCATATATTGCAGCACTGAAAACAACAAATTGACCTAACAGCACAAGAAGATGAATTAACCAAATGGATTTAATGAATTTATTAATTTCTAATTGTATCCAAGTTACATTTCTTAGTTTATTAGGGGAAAATGACAGCAGAGCAAAAGCAAAATAAATATTAAAAATAAAATATTCTAGTGAACACATGCAATTACTTCAATTACTTGTAAACTGGACAATTTTTTTTTTGTAGCCATAGAATACATTCATCAATGCAATGATAATGCATTTGTTTGCATGGGAGAGGATAACCCATCTCTTACTTGGCTATTACTGCTGTATTGCTTCACTATAAGGTGAGAGGTGATTCAGCTGAGTCTTCATCTCTGTGTTCAGACTTCAGGGAAATCTGAAGGTGTCTTCTGAAATCCAAAGTCTGTTCTAAACTTGTTTTATGAGAGCGACACACAATAAGTAGTGATGAATGAGTTTCTCCTTGTGGTCATGAACTTTTGCAGAAATACTCCATTAAGTTTAAATCTTTTGAAAATATCGTGCTTCAAAGAGGGGCTAGAAAAAATGGAAACTAATCCTGAATTTCTCAAGGAGATACTTCAGCATTTCAGTATATGGTAAGAATTTGAAAACTTTCTTTAGGTTTAATTTATACACCTGTATCATTTTAGGACTGCAGTGTAGTTGAGTCCATATTAGTATGGTCCACTCTGCCGATTGAGATTCCATAAGCAGTTGAAATAAAAACAGGAAGCATGGATCAAAATATGATTTAGGAACAAATCAAGATTGCTGAAGTAGTTCATTTAATTTCATGATTGAATGTTCTACGTATTTTCAGTAGAATAATCAGTGATTGCTTCTTTGAAATCTCACATCTTCAGTTGCCTGGTCATTTGGCTGTAGACTCCCCAGCAATAGAGACGGGGAATGTGGGAGCATGGGAGCATGTGGCCATGTCCACTTTCTTTTGCCTTTTCCTACTCTAGGGGACTAGTTGGTGTTATTCTGTCTACCAGAGAGATTGCCATTTTGGTTAACGGTCTTTTAGAATGTGTAAGATGCAGGTTAGGAACTTAGGGAAACTTGGATACAAACCCTAAAAAGGATCTTTATGCACTTTGTGAACTTGAAAACTCTTAAATTTTTAGTGACTTAATGTTCTTATCTATAAAATGAGGATGATCATACTTATAAGTTTGTTTTTTAAATTAAAAGAGATCATTTATGTGCTACAACAGATAATGTTGATCTGAAGACAAAAAATTAGTGCAAAGGTTGTGTAGTAATGGTTATGGTCAAACATTAAGAAGTGTTATATTTTTTGGTATAATATGGCAAGGTATACATTAGTTCTCACATTAAAAAATCAATATTTTTCTTACTTAACAGAAATAAAAATTAAAAATATAATATTAAACATAACGGATCACACTTACAAAAGCAACACACTTATATGTACTAGGTGCAAGCTAAATAATAAATGTACAATATTCTTAAAAATAATACTATAAATTTATTGATAGACATAAAAATATGAATAAATATAGCCACAGGGATATATGGATGAGAAAAGTCAATTTTGTAAAACTGTCATTCTACCCCCCAACAAATCTACAATGGTAGAATGGAATTCCGATGAGAACCCTTTTCAGGGTTACAAACTGCCAACTTCTCCTTGCAGCTTCAATTGGAGAGAGCAGAGATCTCTCTCCTAACTCCTATAGAGCTCTAATCTCGTTAATGAGAGCTCTACCCTTTAAATCTCACCTAATCTTAATTATTTCCTAAAGGCCCCACCTCCTAATATTATAACCTTGAAGAGTAGGCTTTCAGTGGACAAATTTTGGAGTACACAAATATTTAGTCCATAACACTAACTTATTGACTAATAGAATGGGTGACCTTTTCTCATTTCCCATCTTTGTTAGCTTCTATCCACATTCTAGCATGTTCAAATCCATTCCTTCTTAAAACTCCTCCTTCTCTCCTTCCTCTCTCTGTCTCTCTCTCTTTCTTAAAACACTGTGCCTATTTGATTAAATAGTGTTGTTTCATCTCAGACAGGGAGTTATATAATCTACTTTTAATACTGACCAGTTTTAGTCATTTGGGCAAGTTGATTTCTCTGAGCTTCATCATGGATTTGCTAATGGTTCTTTCATCATAGGCTTTAAAGAAACTTAAAGGATTTAAAGAAGTAACACATACAAATAACACTGATACTTATTAGCCCATACTAGGCATTTGATAAATAGTATTCATTTTCATTACTAATCTACAATCTGTTGTATGTATGTTTGTCTGTTCATCAATGGTAAGTGTATTTGGCAAAAGTTATGGCTAACTCAATAAACATTAATATAAACAAGTGAATTCTGTACTTGTCCCACTCAAAAGAAATCTCAAGATAAATATTCAAAAGATGGTATAGAAATGCAGTAATATAGTCAAGATTTATGCTCATTCTGCTTTTACACTCAATCACCTACTTATGTATGTAGGCCTGTAGTTGCTTTCTTATGCCTTTGCTGGTTTCAAAATGGATATTGCGTCTTCAGTGTCATGTACCCTTCTCAATAGGAGAAGGATGAAGGATAAAAATTCTTACACTTGAGTACATTTTCCTTTAAATTTGAGAAGTTTCATCTTATCCATGTATTTTTATCTAGATGATATTGGACAGTACTCTATGTCCATCTCTAGCAACAGGGAATGTTGGACAGTTGAGCTTTCCATCTGGAATATAAGAAGGCCAATAACAAAAGGGAAGTGAGTGGCCTTTGCATAGCTCTTGCATGGTGACTGCCCTGGTTTCCATGACAGAATGTTATGCTGGCTTCCCTTCTTGCTCTCCAATAGCAACTTCTCTGTATCTTTTCCTCCTATTGTCACTCATCTCCAGTTCTTCTGAAATCCAACTGCACTTTACCTTGAACAACAATTCAAAGTGCATAACCTAGTATATAAATTAATAACCATCTTATAATTTTGCACCATTGCACCAGAAATGGTAGACACTTCATCCTTCACCACCTTTCATAAATCTTGATGCTCCAGAGGTTCATCATTTTCCAGTTTCACCTCCCTGATCAGATCTCAACAGCAATGAATGATGAGAAATATTTAGGTCATACATCTTTAGGAAAATAACATAGCCCAAACTAGCTAATGTCAAAATAAGAAACAAACCTATATGGGAGCAAAATTTACTTCTTTAGAAAATCAAACCATGCTAGTTTTCTGGTTTTCATTTTGCCTACCTTTTCTTATACATTCCACTTGCCAAAACATCATCTGTGGGTACCATCAATTACTGAAATGTATATTTTAATAATGGAAAAAGCGTGATATTTGGAGTCAAAAGTTTCATTTGGGGTTCCACTTCCCCACATTTTGAGCATCATGGCCTTGATATTTTTCTTGTCTTTGAAGCCAGATTCTTCACTTTATAAACTGATAATGATAATGTTACCCGTAGTGGTGGTGTAGATAATAATAGTGGTAAAATCTGGTACATAGAACAGACAGAACAAATATGCCTTGGTTTTACATCAATCAAATGATATATTATTTCTCTAAGCACCATTTTCACATGTTTATTTGAAGGTAGTATATATAGTAAATTTGAACTAGAACTTAAAATCTTTATTGTTTCCATGAGGACATTAATGATTTATTATACTCATTTTCTAAAAATTTATGTGTTTTTAACCTGTTGAAATACTGTGTCCCAAAGTTTCCAATTTTTATGTTTTTCCATTTTCTACAGAAAGAGACTGTTTTATGTGCTTGATAGGTAATAGAGAGGAAACCAAAAAAATAATATGTGGGCACTTCAAATATAAACACATTTACTCCAGTACACTAACATCAATCATAATTATTCATTTTACTCTGAAGTACTATCACACCTGTTGAGATGCTATGTTCAATAATAAATGATGTCTGGTGTGAAGACAAAAGGAAATTGTAGGGTATGTGGCAATCTTTAGGACAAACTAAGAAGATGAGTGCTATGAACTTTCTAAGAATTGTGGGGAAATGAGTTGTTTGCTCATTTTCAAAGCTCATCCCCATAAACATATGCAAGTATCTTAATTTCTTAAAAGGCCAAAGATACAACTGATGGTTTGACACTTTTTTTTGACAAAGTGCTATTAAAAATCAGGCAAATTACTCTTTGATTTTTATTGATATATAAAATATCGAAAATAAAAATATTCACACTTGCATGTTTTGTTTAATATTCCTCATCTAAAATACTCCCCTGCTTTCCTTCTAACTCATTTTTTTATAGAGTTAGGAAATAAAAAAATGCTCTTCTATTGGGTATGGCAAGCTTCTTTTTGAAAGCAGTACATCAAACTCTTCCTTGATATTTGGAGTTGTACTGACCAAATTAATACCTAGTATATGCCACCTTAGATTTTTCAGTGCTGTTTTGAAAGCATTAATCGTGTCTCTTTTTATCTCAGACTCTGTGCACCATTCTACTAACCTTATTTCCTCAAATGATCACTGTTCTCTCTTATCATCTAGAATTTGTTTACATGGTCCCTTCTGCTGGAAAAGACTTTTCCCTCCTATTGAAATGACTGGCACCTTTTCAGTCTTTAGGTTGCAGTCAAAAGGTTACAACTTCCATAAGGCATTCTCTGACCTTCTGCACTACTTAGATCTCCTGAAATATGTGTCCCTAAAGCTGTCTGCATTTTTCTATCATAACACTAATTGAAATTGGTCGTAAGTATGAATTTAATCATCTGCCTTTCCTAGAAGCTCTTGGAAGGAGAGACTGGATCTGTGTTGTTCACTGCTTCAAATATGCCACCTAGTACTGTGTCTGGCAGAGAGATGATGCTTAATAAATACTTATTAAACTTAAACAATGGATTTTTAAGCTCCCTAAAAGCAGAGATTCCAAACTCTACTTCCTCTGTATCCACCAAATGTCATTGCACAAGATTCTGGAGTATGTTAGAAGTCCTCAATACTTATTAAATGCATTCCAAGAATCGTAGAGCTAGAAGGTGTTTTATAAACAGTCTAACATAAAAGTGTCAATTTATAGTAAGTTACAGAAGCAAAAGACCAAAGGCCAAAAGACTGGTTTGGTTTAATAAACCATAACCAAGACTCAGATCTTCCAATCATTTAATAAGGATTTTGGCATATGGATAGATCTAATTTCAAAGTTAAAGTGTATCGTGTAGCCACCAAAAGGTTACCATGATTATCATAACCAAATGTCATTTGCAAGTTATTTCCTTAGCATCAGTAATAATCTTTCCTATTGGATACAAAGCCATTATAGAAATTCCCATAGAGGATTGTTAGATTTGAGAAGTTTGTCAAGATTTTCTACAGTCTGATGCCATTGGTATAAGCAAAAAACTTTCAAAAATGTAGTTTCTTGTTTCTGTCTACTCCACATAAACGCATGTGTGCACACATACACATATGAAAATATTCCTCTACTATTTGAGTATGTTTCAATTTAGAGAAAAAAATCTTAAGACAGTACAATTTGAACAATTTTCTGGTACATGTAGTAATGGTCAATTTTCTGTACTTCTAAGTTATTCCCTTGGCTTTTAGTTAAATATTGAAGATAATGAATTTATCCTTTGAGGGAACTAAAGGAGGTATATAGTACCCTGCACCAGTCATCCATAAAAGTTCTATGAAAGAGTTAAAGTTTCCCTAAGTGACTTACATACCAAATTGTTTAATTGGGTCCATCACATAAGGAAAAAAATATTCATCATATACACTTTCTTTTTTCTTTAAGAATGAAACCACAGAACTTGACAAGACATTTTCTATGTTAATTAAAATTTTGAATATTTTTCCTAACTTAAAATGCTGAAGTCTTTTCTAGAAGCATGGTGCAATTTCACACATCCCCTTCTTATTTTATGCCTGACAAATGATATATATAAATGCTAAGGATAAAACAAGTCCTTTGCTCTTTTTGCTACATGAAAAGTTGCCTATATCTGTTAATGTCTTTTTCTCATGTTTCCCATGTTTCTCGTGTTTCTCATGTGGTCCTAGTAAGTAGTATCTACTTTTCTGCTTTGAAATGACCTTGCTGGAATACCTCATGTTAGGCAGAAACCTTGTTATGATTTATTGGTAAACAGATAAATATTACCATAAAATATATGGCAACTTCAAGCCTGAAGAGTTGTTGTAGGTGAAGTAGTGATAGATTTCTTCCATCCATGAACAAGGAAATAACAGCTTCTGATATTATTCTTCAGATAGCAAAGCAAGATGACAAAATGTGATTTTATATAATTAATAATTTTATCATCAATTACAAGTTAGACATGTTTAGAACCTAGAAGTCTAATGAGTGGTTTTTACACTGAAGAGTTTGTGGAAATTCAAATAGGTATTGTTTCAGATACCTGAATCTGACATTTTATGTTGACCACAATTCAAATAGTATATCTCAAGGTAACATGAATTCCCAATTGTGTGTGGGCATATCTGTGTGCTGTGCATGTGTTGAAGAACTAATAAATACTCTCCTTCCAAAACCCCAAACATCTCCATCATGAATGCGTTAAATTAGAGGAAGAGAGATGAGACCTGCAATAGGAAAGGATTGCATATTGTTATTATGAATGTGTAGAGTAATTTTTAATCCTTTACTCTCATTTAATAAACTTGTGATGGCAAGGTAGGTATAATTAGAACTGTCAATATTGAATTCCACATGTGCACTGCACTATGAATTTAATTTAAATTTCTCTATTCCTGCTTTTCCCTTCCCGTCACCACTGGGAGAGATTGAAGCACTTGACTGGTGCTGTGGCAAATTGGATCCTAATAAGTATGATGCTTTACTGCTTCTTGTTTTTGCTAAGATACAACTGCACTATTTCAGAAGAACTCACCTGGGCATTAATTCAACAAGAAATGTTGGGACGAGCATTATATTTTCCACGTTTTGATATCTCACTGAATGACTTGCATATAAAAACGTCTGGCAGCTGGTTTTTATCATTCACTGATGTGCTTGTCATTCCAACCTCAGGTTTGGCTGACTCACCTCTGGGGGCTTAGAAATTATACTCTCTCACTGTTTCAAATTATGTGAGATTACAATTTTTCTATCTAAAAGTAAAGCATAAGGTAGCTGATTAATATGCTTCAACATGAAGGAATTGATTTAAGAAGCAGTCTGAAAAATATCATCACAGGTCTTGACAGGCCTTGTTTAAAATTATGATCATGTCCTGAGAAATCAACACTGGTGCTGTAAACAATTAAAAGGAGACAACAGTATTTTTTAAAGTTAAGGATAAAATGTTTCATGAGACAAAGTCTCGTTAAATATTTTACAAATGGAGACATTCAAGAGAGATATGAAATATAGGATGCGCTGGTGAGAATCAGAGCACCTATAACACTCACACTCTGTAGGTAGGCATGTGAATAGGAACAACCACGTAGGGAAAGTTTGGCAGTGTCTGCGAAATCTGAATGTGCCCATGACAGTGCCACAGAAACACATGTGGTTGTGGTCCTGAGATGTGGGCACATACAAGAATTTCATAGCGACATGTTCATATAATAAGCCTAACTGGAAAAAATGCAAATTTTCATCAAGCAGAATGGATAAATAAATTGTAGGATAAGCACAGGATGCAACACTATTCAGCAAGGAGAATGAACAAACAACTGTCATATGGGTTAATATTAGTTAACTCACAGATACGATTTTAAAAGCAATAATAAACCAGAGAGAAAAGAGTCAATGCTGATCAATTACATTATATTGAATTCAGAAAATAAAATCTAATCTAAGGTAATAGAAGTCACTTTGGTGGGTTACCTATGAGGGAGCTTCTGGAGTGCTGATGATGTTCTACCTCCAGAGGGGGATGGTAGTTACATTCAAGATTTCATTTTGTAAAAAATTCTCTGAGCTGCACATTTACCATTTGCACACTTTTATGTAGATATGTCATCTTTCAATTTAAAAAGTTAATTTTAAAAGGCGGATATGAAATGCAACAAAAACGAGAAATTCCTGTGTAAAACTGGATCCTTAATTTTTCACTTCTTTGTTCTCCATGGTCCTTTGTATAAATTTTTATTTCAGTACATAAAACACTTTCATTATATTTTATTTTTATTAAACTATATGGTAAAATTAAGTGTGAGACTATACATTATTCTTATTCTATACCCAGGATCTATCACAGTGCCCTTAACATGTTAGGTTTATTAATAATAATACATTTTTTAAAAACTAACATTTCTTAAGTGTTGATATTATATTGTTATAACATGTGTATTACTTACTTAAGTTTTACAACAAGTATCTGATTTAGTTATCATTATCTCTATTTTCCATATGAAAAAGCTGAAGAACTTGGTGGTGCAGCAATTTGCTCTAGGATATACAACTCATAAGTGGTAGAAACAGCATTAAAATCCAGATTCTAGTTTTTAATTTCTAAAGTACTAGGATATAAAGGGCAGGAAATTAAGTATGTCATAACACAGGCTTGCCACACAATGAGTGCTCGGTTAATGTGAACTATGAAAACAATACATGACTCATAGATTCAAGTAACACAGTGATTCTTCTTCCTGTGGGAGAATAGAGGCTGGGAATAGGCAGAAACATTTATTTCCACACCTCAGACTTTGGTAGGTACTGAAGATACAATGAATTAAAACCTCAGGTGAAGTCCAAACTTTCAAAGACTGAAATTTAGTAGCAAAGACAGGAATTAACAAAATCATCACATTTTCTATAACTGTTATTAAGGAAATCTAATGAATGCGTAAACATACCTAATACCAGGTACCAGGTACCAGGTGCCAGGTACACTGAAGAAACCAAGGACACCGTGGGACAAACAACCAAAAAAGCCTAGGATGATTGCCTGGAGAGGGAGGAGAGGGGAGTTATATAAGTAAAGAGTCCAAAAGAATTGCAACTATAAAGATTTAGGGGATGGTGATGCTATAGTGAGTTCATCTTGAGCAGATGAAGTTCTATGTTTTGAAGAAAATGTTACCAAAGTTATTTTAATGGTAAAAAAAAAAGTAGACCATGAATTATCAAGGTCACAAAGATGGAATGAAGTGAAAAATACAGGCAAAGTCACCAAGTTTGGACCTCTCATTCTGTATGAGTTTCTTCTCTATTTGAAGCTTATCAAGTGTATTCTCTTTAGCAACTGCAAGCACAGTGACATAAACAGTCTTGCAGTTTTTTCCTATGCACAAAGCACATGATAATTCTAAGTAGGAGCTTATTCTCTTGCTGTCTTTCAGCAAATCAAAGAAGCATAGTTTTTGATGACTTTGCTATTCCCACTGTCCAAGTCAAAAGTTGGTAGGTGGTGGCTGGTAGGGACAGCATTGGATGCTGCTGGGATTCTGAAAGAAACTCTTCTGAGCCATATGGAACAATGACATTGCCTTTGTAACATTTTGACATTCATCACTTTCTGTCATATCTCTAAAATAAAATCCCTGTGCTTGGGGATCTGATACATCAACATCCAATCATCACTGCAGGACTTGCCAACCACCTTAGTGAATCTGGGGTGACATTGTGTGGCTAAACATCACCATGTTGAATACTAAGACAGCAGGCAGAGGTTCGATATGAAGTTTGGTTTTTAAAAATTTTGTTATCTTGCCTAGTCATTCTAAACAGAGTTTATGTTTATAAACATGAATTTGTCAAACAGTGCAAATATATTTCAAATTAACCTACTGTGTATCTGCTTTTTATACACTCAGACCAAGAAATGGATCGCATAACTATGACAGGCAGGCAGATTTTAAGAAACAATTTTTGGAAACTAGAGTTAGAATGGAAAGCACAGTCCTGTGAAATAGTGCCCATAATTGTCCTAGAGGTGATCTAGCTGAGGCTGGGAGTATATAGGAGGAAGAGGATGGCAGCAGAAGTTGGAAAGAGGATGTCTGCTTTGGCTAAGACCCTATGATTACTCTATGGTTATTCATTAAAAGCCATAATGTTAAGGTTTTCAAATAATAATTGTTAACAATGAATACTTAATATACAGTGGCATAATTCTAAGCAATTAAAAACATCACCTCATTCAATCATCAAGACAAACATGATATAATTATTATTACTTCCATTTTACAAACAAAGAACTTAAGGTCTGAAGTGGTCTAGTGACTTAATGTTAGCTAGAGGCAATACTGGGACTGGAAACAAACCTGTTCACCCTTTTATCTGGTGACTCAAATTAGAAGTTTATGACAATTATTGTAAAGTAATTGTACCTCATGGCAAAATATTGTAAAGTAATTAATCAGATAATTTGGATTGAGGAAAGACCATGGTACAAATCTTTACTCAGTCTCTCTGGAGATAATCAGGCCTAAGGTAAAGCTCTCTATGTTGTATTTGATTATATTGTCTCCCCTCATCTGGTTCATTTTTGCTTTCTAGATTTTAAGGTTCTTTTGTTTAAATTTTAGAAAAATCAAGTCAGTAAAAATGGTACTCCCTAAACCATCTGAAACTAATATTGGATTTCCTTTCTGTAATCTTACCATGGAATAAATATAAAAATATTCTAGATCTCAGAGCACCTGGGTGGCCTAGTTGGGTAAGTGTTTGACTCTTGATTTCAGTTTAGGTCATGATCTCTTCAGTCCTGATTTCAAGCCCTGCTTCTGGCTTTGTACTGACAGTAAGGATTCTGCTTGGATTTCTCTCTCCACCTCTTCCCTGCTCTTGCACTTTCTCTCTCCCTCTCTCTCTCTCTCTCTCTCTGTCTCTCAAAATGAATAAATGAATTTAAAAAATCCAGATTTTATTCTTAAATATTGAGAAAAAAAAAGAAAGAAACTAAAACACATTATCCTGGGCAGAGTGGGGGTGGGGGGGAGGGACTTGTTATAAGGACAAGTTTTTTGTGCTTTTTGTCTTACCATAATTCTTATGTAAAGAAAGCATTTGCAGAAAAATTGCCTGATTCCAAATTAGAAGGATTTTAAAATTATTACTAACATCGTGTCCCACTATTTTGTCTATCGTTAACATTTTCATTGCCTGTCTAATTTGGTGCTTGCAAAACTGCATTACTTATGTACACCTATTTTTTTTTAATTAAGTATTTTGAAAAGGCAGAGTGGGTCAAACATGATCACAGTGATCGAGATGGTCTTAATGTTCATCTCAGCCTGACCAAGCTGAAGACACTCTTCCAATTGACTCAAGTTGCCTAATCCCTTGTTACTAGAATATTCCATTTTACAAACTTGAAAATTCTTTCTGTACCCTTCTGAGATGTAAATATTTCTGAGAGCCTTTTGTGACTTTTACAATTCATCAATGACTTTCTCAAAGACGTGAATCATCAAGGAAGATAGTGTCCCTATCTCCCAGTCTCTGTGGGAGGACAGAGTGCAACTTCTGAGGGTGTTTCTCTCCAAATTGTAAAATCACTTCCTATCAGAAAGCTATGAAAAGTTTGTTATTTCTTTGAATAAAGCCAATAGGGTAAATACAGACAGCCTACAACCCACCCACCCCCCTCCAATCTTTTCAAATTCTACTCTCCTTTGGTGTTGTAGAGTTGAGTTCAATCTCTCTCCTAAATAGTCTTAAATAAAGTCTTCCTTTGCTGTTTAACTTTGCCTGGTCCAGTTTTTGCTTTGACCATAATCAATAATCAATAGCATCTCTAAGAAGAGGAACAGGGTGTTCCTAGTCAATCACAGTGCTTTATTAAGCAGAGGGAAAAGCCATCACTTCTGCTCTGTAAAATAGAATATGGACAAAAAGAGGTTCTGTAGTATAGTGGACTACA
This sequence comes from Acinonyx jubatus, assembly GCF_027475565.1. Lineage (NCBI taxonomy): Eukaryota > Metazoa > Chordata > Mammalia > Carnivora > Felidae > Acinonyx > Acinonyx jubatus. The sequence goes on along the minus strand of NC_069380.1, from coordinate 30,916,152 downwards.
GTAAAATGTATGGGACTTTGGAGTCAAGTGATCTAGAATTCTAATTATGCCTCTAAATGACCAGTCCATATGTGGCCCAAGGCAGGGCTCAAGTTTGTAGCTGTGAGCTTTCACCCTACATGTGTGCTGCACATATTCAGCAGGAGCTGATCAAGAATATGATCGTTTAAAATATACAATGAACTCACTTGGTACATTGTATATAAATATAGAAAGAACATCTATGAATAGTTATAGAATATAATTTTTTCATCTATTAATGACATTTGATAGCTATATATTGCAGATCCCTCTCAATAACTCTTTAACAGCTTATGGTAATAGGTCCCACAGATGGAAATCACAACGCCAAGGCAAATTATTTATTTTTTGTGGATGCATTTTCATCATCCTACACTATATGTTCCTTAAAGTCTCCTTGCACTCTAAAATCTAATATTATTAAACTTAGATGAATGTTGTTCACATCCAATTAGTAAATTATTTATATTTATATTAATATTAATTAATATTTATATTAAATCTATTTGTTCTGTAGGGGTTTTTTGGTGTCAAAAAAAGTTGTATGTTAATACAATAACGCAGGATGCTGTGGCATAGTCCCACACACTTAGCAATTTAAGATGACACATTTATTTCCTCACAGTTTCTTTGGGTCAGAAGTCTGGGTAATCCAGACTTTGGCTCAACTGGGTAATCCATTCCAGGTATTACAAGATTTAAAGCAATATGATTAAATGAGGCTGTTGTTATCAGGAGGCTCAAGAAAGAATCCATTTCTGAGTTTATTCAGGTTGTTGGTAAATTTCAGTTCCTTGCAATTGTAGGACTAAGGTCCCTGTTTGCTCGCTGATAGTCAGCTAGGGTCTGCTTTCTACCCTTAGACTTAATGCCCACCTTTCTTCCTACCAGCCCTTCCATATTCAAAGCAGCAAGGGCACACTAAGTTCTCGCACTTCAAATTTTTCTGACTTCTGATATCAGCCAGAGGAAACTCTCTGCTTTTGAGCCTTCTTGTGATCACATGGCTGGCCCAGGTAATCCCAAATAAGTGTCTTATCTTAAAGTCAGCTAAGCCACAGAATGTAAGGTGGTCGCAGGAGTGATAGCTCATATATTTACAAGTTTTGAAGATAATGTCTGTACAACTTTGAAGGGCCATTTTGGAAATTCTGCCTACCACACTTTATAATCCATTGTATTTATACTGAAAAACTAGTTTCAATTAAAAATGTACTATTAAAAACTCTATTTTAAAAATGGACACAAAATAATGATTAAAACAATGCATTATAATTGTTTAAAAAATTACTATGGATCTGCTACTCTACATAGTGCTTTAAGTGAATTGTTTCATCTAGTTCTCACAAACAAAAAACACCATAGTAAACAGCCATCATCTTCTATTTTATAAATAAGAAATCCAAGGGAAAGAGACGTTAACAATGTGAACCCCTGAACTCATGGTTAAGGATAGTTCGAGTTTTCCACAAAAAAGGTAAAACTCATGTACTATCAGTAGATCTGCTAAAAGTCCCTGTAGGTCAGTAATCACTCAGCATCTCTCTCGTTTCCCCACCTTATTATCTAGGCACAATCCAAATTTGAGGCCATACTTGGTCAAAATTCTGGATGGAAGGATAGGAAGCTGAACTTTACAGTTAATTTGAATTTTTCAAAAACATTGTGACACCCTGAATAATTTTATGTACAATGGTGTGGCCAAATATTCCTATATTCCCCAGAAATTAAACACGAATGATTGTATCTTACCTTTTGTGGATTCACCCATAGTTGAAATAAGTTTCCTCATGTTACATAATAATTATTATTTCTATCAGTTTTACCCAGTGGGTCTAACCAACCAAAATAAGATGAGGCTTTAAAAAGCAGAGGAAATAAAATCAGTGCCTAAATCTTTCTTCTGTGGCTCATTTGCTGTAGGATATAATAAATTATTGACTCTTCTTCTGTGATGGTTTTCTCATTGGTGAAATAATGATAATGACCCACTTAAAATGAAGTCATGAGTGAAAAAAAACTAATAAAGGATTGAAAACTACTTCAAAGACATCAAGTGTTCTAACAATTAATAATGATAGTAATAATAATTTCCTTCTGCCAACTCGGGAATTGTATTTCTCATTGCACTACCTACTCATTTTTTTTTAGGTCATACTCTTTTAGATACTGAATTTGCAGTCTTTTGGCATCCCAGGCTATATTTAATAACTTGATTCAAGTGATTCTTATACTGTTAATCCTAATGCTTCCTTAAAAATTACTAACTTCGCATAGAATTTTAAAAGCTTCTCATGAAACAGGAAAACAAGAGTTCTTATTCCAGGAATGTTCTTTAAAACATAAATTATTTTAAAACATTAAAAAAATAGAAACAGTAACCTAGAGCAAATGCTATAGATAATTACTTCATTACTTTGCTTTTAGTGTGATTCAGACTGCTACTTTGTCTTCTTTGTGTAAAATATTTAGAAGGATTATAGAATCAACAGAGCAGAAGGGAAATGAGATATCAGATTCAGATGCTATTCATTGAAAGGAAAAAACAAATGAATAAATGTATGCACGCATACATGCATGCAAGAATCGATTCCAACTTTCATCCTAACATAAGGATCTGATTCACTCTTCATCTGGTTGAAACTTTTGCAGGCAGAGAACTCAGTACTTTGTTTTACCTACTTTTATTAGTGGTCCTTGCGTCAAACTAAATATCGCTCCTCTCCATTTTCCTCTCATTTATGTAAGAAGATCTCCTTTCATTTATATAATATCCACTTTCTCTTCTTGAGATGTAAAATTATTTGATGAGCTTTATTAAGGCCACATTTAAATGCCCCCTTTAAAACATTTCTAAAGCTTTTGTTTTGTTTTGTTTTGTTTTGTTTTGTTTTGTTTTTCGTCCTATTGCAAAATGTTACCTTCTAGGCCACCCTCTTCTGGACACAGGGTATCACTATCTCTTTAAAAACATAATACCAGTATAGATATGAATGTCAGTTAGGATGCTTTGTTTTCTTAGAACCTAGAGAAATGTCCTGGGAACATGCATCACATATCTGGGTGAGTCTTTTGGTCTCAGAGATCTACATTATTCCAAAACTTGGCCCTAAAAGCAATATACCATTGAAATAATTACACTCATATGGTTGAGAATGATAGGTTTTCTCAACTAGAGCGTTTTTGTCATGGGATTTAAATGGATGTGAGTACGAATCATTTAAGCGAATATTTTTGAGAGCTAGAATTGTTTTGTGAATTTCTCAGCACTTCTTTCCAAGTTGACCTTAAAAACATACAAATGAGGTTTCCTTGTTTTTGTTTCTGTTTTATTTTTTTAAATCATTGTGGCTCAAGTTATACCAAAGAGTAGAAGGTTATTCAGTTAATCTTGTTTTTTAAGTCTAATTTTCTGACAGTATGTGTAATTTAGCTCAATACAACTTCTTTTTCATTACTATAAACATCACTTTTCTTCCATGCCCTTTTTAATCTTTATTTACTTTTATTACATACTCCATATTTTCACCTAAATATCTATCGCTGCCTTGTGATTTTGTGATAGTCACAAAAAACAAGGTTTAGATTCTAATAGAGCAATTTCAAACCACAGAACCAATTCATTATAAAAAAGATTTTCCAGTTTCATTCACATCATGCTTACAATATTTGGATATTGGTTTTAATGCCCAAGTTATTTTATTAAAACATAAACATATCTAAGCAATTTCAAAATTGAAACATTATTTCATTATACATTGATAAAGTTCACTCCCCTTTAATGCATTTCTGAGTTAGGCAATCCAAAACCGGAAAAAAAAATTAAACGTTCTGTCATGCATTGGGGTTATGTGTTCTTCCTCTGAATTTCTTACCTCCTAAAATTTTCCAGTTATTTTTCTTAGCCAAGTTTCTTCTTTTCAACTTTTGTAGCTATGTGACTTTGCCATATTTTTGAAGATTATTCAGTACTTCTTAGAACCAGTCCCTAGGGAGCCATCTGTAAATAGGAGGCTTGCTGAAGGTCTGAAGAAATATTTGATATGTTGCCATATATCTGAGTAACATTGCTGATCTGAAATTAAGTTTTAGGCCTATGAAACAATCTTCCAAGGAAAATAATTCTTTTGAAACAAAACAGCTTACATTTGGGAAAAATGTTAATTTTATAACACTAGATTTCATGCACCATGACAGTTTTGGCAGAAGGAGATTAAAACAACTAAGTTACTCATATCTTAAAAACATCGAATTTCAGAAGAAGAAAGTGTGACTTGTATTTCTTTACAGGACTGTTTTGTAAGAATAAAAATATAAGATTGAAAACTTCTTTAAAATTTAAAATGTGCAATTCAAATGCTCAGATGACTAAAGAATTTTTGAAAATGTGAAATCTCAGTTAAAAAATAGATTATAATACAAGTAAACTCAGCTTGATCATTTTCTTAATAATAGAGATACTCAAAAGTGTTAGGAAATAAACGTTAGCCAAAACATTTTAATCAACATACAGACAATACAATAATGATGCTGTTGATGATGATAATAGAAGCAACAATAATCGGGGCCATTTATCTAGTGACTGGTAAGTGTCAGCTATTTTTGAAGATATTAGACACACAGATGTCTAGGTAGACACTATGTCTAATAGACACACAGATGAATGGATAGAGAATGAATATACACATAAATATGTATGTGTTTGTGTTCATTTTCATGTAACCTATATCATAGTTACTAGTAACATTTCCAATTCGCAAATGAGGAAACTGAGATGCAGAAGGATCACTAGCTTGTCAAGGCCACATAACAAGGTAGTGTTATAAATACATTTACTTACACTTGCAACCCAAATAAGATATAGAAATTCCATATAAAACAAAATATTTTGCTAGAAAACATTGAAGTAAAAATTCAAAGAAATTTTCTAAGGGATGTTTCTACCAAAACTCTTTAGATAAATAATGAAGCAAAAACTAAAATTTTCCAAAGTTTTTGACACACAAATGTATGATTAATACAAGCTATTAATACATGTTATTAAAACAAATACTTTGCAACATTTCTATCAATTACAATGAAAACTGAACATATACAGACCTATGGAATCAATATTCTGAGCTAAAAGGGTGCGCAGAAAAAATTTATAAACTTAAATAATGAAATGAAATATGGCAAATATCAAACTCTAAAAGATAGTAAAACAACCATAATTTGTACCAGAATAAAACAATAAAAAGAACTTGTTGAAATTCTTTAATTAGTTGAAGAAAAAAAATCATTATAACAAATAACATAAAATAACAAAAGCTTGGTTCTTTAAAAATAATTAAAAATATTTAACACAAATTAGCATAATCAAAATTTTTTAAAAATAAAATTAACAAAATGCAAAAATATATAGGAAAATATATCTAAAATGTGTTCACATTATACAACTTTATATAAACAAATATATATAAATATATCTAAATAAAATTTAAAAACAAAGAAATATTAAATTTCAAGAAAAATAAATTTTATCAAAACTATTCTAATTTCCATGAAAGATATAAAAAAATACCAAGAAAGTTCCCCCACCACCCGTTGTCACAGGCTCAGCAATTTTCATAAAAGAATTCAGCAAAACCAGTAACAAATAATTAACTTAATGTTTAGTGTTCTATAGCATATAAAGGACAAAAAATCTCAAAAATGACATTAGGGAAGCAAGTGAAATATTCGAAAGAAAGAATAACGAAGCATCCATAAAGAAGACCAAATAAACTGATATTAATTTATCAACATCAATGTAATCCTCTGAAATAAAACATAAACAAACAATATAGAAGCACATTCAAGAATAGTGAAGCATAGCCATGTATATTCCACACGATATACACATGTTTTCAATACTAATAAATTAGTAAAATAATTTGTATTAATAAATCTAAGAAAAAATATAAAATCATCGTGAAAGAGGCTGAAAAAGCACTGGACAAAATTCAAAGCTCATTCTGAATATGTGTGCTAAGAATTGTGTTGAAGGACAGCTATCATTAAACACGTACACACGCACACACATATATTTATTTAGAGCCCAAAGTCCCTTTCTACAAAAGCCCTTATCTCACATAATGAGGATATAATGGAGGCATTTCCACTAAAGCCAGGAAAAATAAAAAGATGACCACTACCTCAAGTACTTTAACACTGTCCTGGCAATATCTGAAACATATTGGACAATAGAAAAACTTAGACATATCATATTTAGAAATGAGGAGTTAAATGAATACTATTTGGCAATTGATATGAATATATACTGAAAACTGATTTCGATGAAAATTTCTACCTAAAAGAAAATACCAACATAGCTGAATATAAGATTGTGAAAAAGCAATAGCCTTCATGATAACAACAAATTAGAAGAGACGATGGAGAAAAGAACCAGTTTCAAGAGTAACCATAGTTAAAACATCTAGGGAAAAATTATGATAAAACATTTATAATTACATGATGAAAATCCTAAAACACTTTTGAGGGACAAAAAAGAAAACTTGAACAAATGCATATGCATTCTATGTTCTAGGAGTGGAAAATTCAACATAAATATGTCAACTTCTTAAGTTACAACTTATTGTGATTTCAAAAAAAAAAATGCCAACAACCTTTTTCTGTAACTAGAAAAGGTAGTTGGAAATTCATATGGATAGCATAAACAGCCAAAAATGACTAGGAAAACTGAGAGGAAAAGACCAGGAACCCTATTAAAACTAACTGTGAAACCTCTTTAACTAAAGCAGTCTAGTACTGGTACATGTAAACCAATCAACCAATTCAACAGAACAGAAAAACCCAGAACAGATCGAAACATACATAAGATCTGAGAATGTTGTTAAGTGACAACTTGGAGCTGTAGAATATCGTACTCTTTATTGTGATATGGGAAAATTCTGTAGTCTTAATGGAAAATTATGAAATTAGATTAATTTTTACATGGTATAATATACCAGGATAAATTCCAAATGTATGGAAGTTTCAAATATTAAACACTCAGTTACTAGAATAAAATATTAGAGTGCTCAAATATAAACTAGGAAGCTTTTTTGAATTCTGACTACAAATCTATAATCCAATAAAAAATTGATAAAGTTGATTATATAAAAATATTTTAGATGCAAAGGCAAACAATACACTGAAAATATCTACATCTCAAATCACAGACAAATGGATAATCTACTTGATATGGGAGAATTTGTAAAAAAAATTAAAAGGAAGAAGCAAAAATTTAATAAAAATAAACAAAAGACATGAATCAGTAGATTGGAAAAAACAATGCATGTCACTTCCAAGACCAATGAGAAGATACTTGTCCTCAGTCAAAGTAAGGGAAATGCAAGTGAAAACTCTATTGATAAATCACTTCTTACCCCTCAGAATGCAGCATCCAAAAGTTTGTCACTTCCCTCTGCTGGTTGGGACTAGAAGCACTCTCACATATTATTGTTTGTTTTTTTTCTTTTTTAAGTTTATTTATTTAAGATAGAGAACATTAGCAGGGGAGAGGCAGAGAGAGAGAGAGGGAGAGAGAGAATCCCAAGCAGGCTCTGCACCATCAGTGTGGGGTCTGATGCAGGGCACGAACTCAGTAACTGAGATCATGACCTGAGCTGAAACCAAGAGTCAGACGCTTAACAAACTGAGTCACCCAAGTATCCCAACACTCTCACATAGTTGTTAATGAGAGTATAAAGTGATGCAACTCTGGGAGAGCAATTTGGCAGTATCTATCAAAATTATAAATGCATCTGTTCTTGACCCAGAAAGTTCACTTCAGAAAAAATATTCTACAGGTGCACCTACATTCTCATACAAAATGAGGTATGGTTTTATTTATTTCAGCATTATTAGCAATACTAGAAATTGAAAAGATATATACATCAATAAGGGACTGCTTAAATAACCACACAGTGACATAGAGTGTGGTCAAAAATAGGTAAGTAAAAAGAATTAAATTAAAAATAGAATTACTATACAATTCAAGTAATTCTGCAACTGGCTCTTTACCCAAAGTAAAGAAACACTAATTAAAAAAGATACATGCCCCCCTATGTTTATTGCAGCAGTATTTATAGTAGCCAAACAAGGGAAACAGCCCATGTACATCAATAGATGAATGAATAAAGAAAATGTGGTACACACACATACACACACACACACACACATACAGGAATATTAATCAGCATAAAAAAGAATGAGATTTTGCCATTTGCAACAACATGGATGTATCTAGATGGTATGCTAAGTGAAATAAGTCAGTCAGAGAAAGACAAACACCATATGATTTCACTCATATGTAGAATTTAGGAAAAAAAATAAATGAACAAAGAAAAAAAATGCTTTGAAATTGCATTTACTGTAATTCAGGCTTCATTACATTTTTCTTGGAACAGTTAAGTAAATTCAATAATTTCATAAACCTTTATGTTCCAACTGGTACCCAACTTACATACTTGTCTTATTTTTTTATAAGTGTTTATTTTGAAAGAGAGTGTGAGCATATGAGAAAGGGCAAGGGGCAGAGAGGGGCAGAGAGAATCCCAAGCAGGCTCCATGCTCTCAGTTCAGAGCCTGACTTGGGACTCGATCTCATGAACTGTTAGATCATGACCTAACCTGAAATCAAGAGTTGGACACTAACCTGTCTGAATCACCCAGATGCCTCCATACATGTCATATTTTAATTTCTAAATACATTTCAAATATTTTAACTTCCAAATATTTCTCCAGTATATTTTTCAGCCTTATATCAAGCTATTCTTTCAATCGTCAATATGACCTAGCTCTTATATCCTGAAAAATGCTCACTTTAAAAAAAATTATTTATTTTGAGAGAGTAAAACATGAGCACAGAAAGGGAGAGAGAGAATCCCAAGCAGGGTCCGTGCTGTCAGTGCAGAGCCCTATGTGGGGCTGGAACTCGAGAACTGTGAGATCATGATCTGAGCCAAAGTCAAGAGCACGACTCTTAACCAACTGAGCCATGCAGGTGCCCCAGCAAAATGCTCACTCTTAACTACTGCCTTCTTTCCTGCCATTGGCTGTATTACTCCATGACCTGAAAACACACCCCTCATGGTTAGGTCCTATCATTTAAGGTAACTTTCGATCACTACCACTGACCTCTTTCCTGACACTCCCAATTTAACATGATTGCATTATACTTTGAACTCTGGATGTATTTGCTTTATTCTTTTCTTAAAAGCCATCTTATTCCAAAATTTAATAATACATGCATTGTCTCACTTCATCTCTCCTTACTTTTAAACACCTTCAAAACAGATTCCTGCCTCTTTCATCTTTGTCACATGAAACAGCTTGCACAGTTCAACATATACAATCAAACTGAAATGAGGGAGAACTGTAAAAACATTGAACAGAGAATTAGCAGATACGGACTCATATCTTGTTACTTCTTGGCTCTCTGACCTTACTGTCTGTTCCTTAGTGTCCTCTCCTGTAAGTTAGGAGATTTAGTAAAATTCATTTCAAGTTCCTGTTAATAATTAAATGTGTTGACTATAAATGAGAAAATATAGATAAAATGAACATGGTAACTGGCTACTGGAAAGTACATTTCAAAATGATGCTGTCAAAGTTTAAGATGGAACAATAGGTTTGACAGGGCATTAAATATTTATTCTTCATGGCATCTATACCTGTTATTAATATTAAATGAGTCATCATTTGACTTATCCCTAATCTGGAATAATGACATAAAGATACTTTCTGTGTTTTGTACTGCCTTCTGTCTGCATATGCAGGAGTTTAAATATTTATTGTTTTGCTATACACAATGCTACAACAATTATTGTTAATGGTTGTCTATGCCTATATGGCGGTACACACAATTTAAAGGAATTTCAGTACTCCACAGTGGCCATAACACATTTTGATTGATCGATTAAGGTTAAGATGAGGCCATTGTCCTTTAATGGTGATTAAGATTTTATTAAAAAGTGGGATGTTTTTATTTGGCTTTTTTGGGTTTTTTGCTTGTTTGATTGGTTGGCTGGCTTTCTGGCCAGAGGTATCTGTGTGAATAAAGTGACCTCCTCAGATTTCTCACATTATGTCGACACTTGAATATTGTGGCCAATTTCATATCAACTAACTTGCATAAATGTTAAAATGAAGATTAAAGCCCCAAACCTAAATCAAATTTATACATTATTCAAATTGGGGAAATCATCTAGTTTTCTATGAAGAATAAACTTTTTATAAATTATACTCAAGAACCATTGTTTACTTGAGTATTTTCAAGAATTTGTTGCTGGGTTTTTAATAGTTGGCAGTCACAACATTATAAAGACAAATTGTGTTGCTTGTTTTATTTTTATCAACAAATATTTATAACCACCAATGTTATGCAAGACACTGTACCAGGCACTGAACATTCAACAGACATGTCTCTTAACTCATAAATTCATTATCATAGCATGCTCATTCCTGTGTACCTCTGAACATGTCCCCCCATCTGAAAATTCTCCCTCTTCTTCCTTCCTAGCAAATTTCTTGAAATTATTGTTCTGTATTTGAAAAGTCCTCTCTATAGTTAACCTCTTGTTTAAACATTCCCCTTATTCCCTGAATCAAACCTGACTCTAATAGATAAAATTGCTTCCACTATAGCCTTCTCAGGTGAAGGTTCATATTCATGCCTCATGTGTCTCAGGAAAAAAAGAGGTTTGGCATTTTCCTCCTAGCTCCTGCAAATCATTACTTCTCATTTAAAACAATTCCCATTACTTCACAATATCTGGTTTCTTCCTTACTTTATTGGTTGACCTCTTTATTCTTTCATTTCTTAAATATTTTAACCTGTGATTTTCTTTCTTCATCCCTATTCCTTCCAACAGTCTTGGCATTGTCTGACTAGTTGATTGCTGGCTGATAGGATAGCCTCTTGGTTCATCCAACAAACTCACCTTCTTCTCCAACTAGAGCTACCTAATTTCACAGTCACATGCCGAATAACGCAGGAAATATGAGAGGTGTTTTCCCAATCATATGAAAGATATTTTTCCATCATAGAAAAGATATTTTCCCAATCATATAAAATAAAAAAAAATACCAACTGGTTGGTATATTTTAGAAAATTGAATGAGAAAACCTTGATATCAATTGCTTGCAAAATTATTTACATAACTTAGAGATGAAAACACATAGACATAATTTTATCTTCCCAAAGACTCTCATTTAAAAGATTGAGAAATATGTTGCTGAAATTGCAAAATACACATAACTCTGTAACAGTTCCCTTACTCATAAATTTTTTAGTCTTATAAAAATAAAAAAAGGTCATACCATACACTTTGAATTAATGATTCATTATACGATATAGGTCCTAAGTATAAGAGATATTAAGTCAGTATAGGAGAAAGCACAGATTAGAATAAAGACCCTCTTACATTCTTTTTTTTCTAACATCAAATTTTAGGATAAAGATATGAAAAGTTTAAAAAAGATGAAATTTTATTTTTATTTTTCCAAAAATATTTTTCAATAAGATTAATCATAAATTAAAAAAAAATTAATAACATTCTTTAACAGCGTGCCATGTTTTACATAATTTAGAACATAGAATAGAAGCGCACAACAATTTATTTTTCAGGATGCAATCAACTTAAAACCAAAGCAGATTCTTTCAGACTTAAGCTCAAGTTTTAGCTCTGTCTTATTTTTACTAATCATACACATATTTTTTACTCTATGGTTCTTCTCATTGAAGTACAATAATGTGGAAGTGTTTGGCAATTGCATATATTAGATAAAATGTATGCAAGAGAGCAACATGGTCAAGGGAATTTCTGCTTTGAAATTACACTCTATTGTTAAGACCGGAATAGAAAAATAAAAGTATATGGGGATACTATCTGAAATACTCTTTCAAAATTCTAAAGCATTTGCAATATATTAATCATGCATTTAAAATATGCACTTCATTAAGAAAAGAAACCGTGTCTCAATAATGTTCACAACACATTCCTGAGTATAAAATGTCATTTAAAAGACTAACTAAAAGACATGTTTAACTAATTCTGTTCTGTGCTGTTTGTAGATAAGATGAATTATGGTAATAGATTTACTTTTAATGCATGCCATTATAATGAAACTAGAAAAAGTTTGTCATGGATAAATTAATCTCTCAAATGTTATTTATACATATTTTAGATATTCTTTGCTTCCTTTGAATGGATATGTTTTTGCAGGATTGACACAATTTTGGTTTCAGCCACATACATATCTCCCCTAATGCTTTTACACTGTCTTGCTCTCCCTAGGTTCTGACTAGTGCTTATAAATGTCTTCATCCTTTCTCCTTCATCACTGAAAGTAATCTGTACAATACCTAATTCCTCCAAGACTCGCTGTCTCCTCTTAGAATGATGAAGAGTTAATGTACTACCTAATTCAAGAGAGAGCAGCAGGGAAAGACATAAGTGAAGCAGTCTCAGAGTTGGCATTAAAATGAGTATCTTTCTGGTAACAGAGTCCCTACCATGATAGACTAACTTCAACCTAGGAAGCTAATAGTGTCAATATTTGGATACATTGTTGCGTAAAGCTTTATAAGAAAATGCTCATGATAACATTATCCAGGGTCAGCTAAACCAGGTGGAGATTGCTAATATATTCTTTACATCTTAATAAATATATAACATATAAGCCAGAATGCTAAACTTCCTTTCCTTTTATTTTCTTCCATAATAACTTACTGGCAGAATGCTAATCTTGGATTGCTTTCCACCATGTATCATCTTTACACCTGTTCTCTAAACTGCTGTATTTTAGGGCAACACTGGATAGATGCGTAATACTATAAACTCATGATCACCACTATCAACTGATAATTCCAATAAATTTCTATTGTCATTCCTTTCTACCTCTTGCCATCACTATTTCAAACTAACTCTGAAATCCTGAACCTTCTGCCCTTAGTTCACTCAGAAGTGGTGTCTATTTTACAGAGAAAAAAAGCTATAATACATAACTTAAATCAACACCTAAATACTGAATTGAGAAACCTGTCTCTCTTTGGAAATTTTTTATCTCCCCTCTTTCAATACATGCTCTGATGACCCACTTTTTTACTCTCCCATACAGCCAATTGTTTTTGAGAATGCTTTTATTTTGTAATCTTTATATACTCAACATCTATCCATTCTTCAATAAGAATTACCTCTCCTCCTGACTGCACTAAAATCCTTGTAGATGGAATATTGAGTCATACCCACTAAACACAATGGACATTTCTCAGTTCTTTACCACTTAGCATTTAGCGTATTTGTGAGAATCTCACCTCATTTAATTTCTTCAACCACAAATTATATCATTCTTTTTCTTTTACAGGCATCCTTCTGTGTCCTACAATTGTTACTTTTTTCCCTTCTAATTGGTCAATGCTGTGGAACACAACATTGTGGAATATAGAAGTAAAAGGCAAGTGACTTTGAAGTCTAGGATGGACCAGAGTGTCATATACTACCCAGATTATTTTTAATTTTTTAAAAATGTTTATTTATAACTGAGAGAGACAGACTGTGATGTGCAGAGGGGCAGAGAAAGGGAGACACAGAATCCACAGCAGGCTCCAGGCTATGAGCTGTCAGCACAGAGCCCAATACGGGGCTTGAATGCATGAACCATGAGATCATGACCTGAGCTGAAGTCGGATGCTTAACTGACTGAGCCATCCAGGTGTCCCTATATGCTACCCAGATTTTAATAAGAGTATATAAGGGACCAATGGATTTAATGACTAGGTCATTGTGAACTCGGAGTTTCGGTGGAATGTTAAGGTCAGAAACAAGATATCTCTGAGTAGAGAAAAGAGACACTGAATATTGAGCTCTACTAGTTAGCTACTTGACATTGGCCAGTATTCTAAAACCTTAAGTTTTATCACCCCTTTGTGAAATAATATTAAAATCATTCATCACTATGGGTCATCATTTAAACTATCAGAATAAATCTGTGACCATCAGACAAAAAAAAAAGTTTTACAAACTAAGACACTTTTTAGAGTGAAAAAAGAAACACCTTTAGATAATTATGCTAAGACAACAGGTGTAAACCAGGATTGACAAAGACAACCTAGGATGGAATTAATAATCACCAGATTTACTGGGCCTTGTATGATCTCACTCCTTCCCACTTTAATTTAATGTCATTCTCTTTCAGACTTTTTATAAATTCTAATCTCATTATCTCTCTAATGGTTCCTGTAAAGTTTCATAACCTTAATAAGGCCTTCAAAAATGATCCTCCTGATATAACTGCTTTTTCTCCTCCTTCTCTCTCCCATTTTGAAAATTCATTATTGTTTGTGAGAATTCCATGTTCTGAAAATTAGAATTTACAGAAAAAGTTGAAAAGTTGCTCTCAGATTGGCATCTGGAAGAGAGTTTGTATTCTTAAAAATGAAAATGGATAAATATTTTTATCTAATGAGGATAATTGTTGGGCAAATGAGAACACATTATTCCCTGATCTCTTAGAGGAATACAGAGATGATACTTCTCCAATTATTCATATCATTCTGCAGTTCCCATAATTGTCAGGGAAATGAGAAGAGAATCAAAGCATATCAATACAAATTGTCAACCAAACACAAATGAAATCACTAGGAAAGAAAAGAAGAAAAAACAACAACAAAAAACTATAAGACATGCAGAAGACAACAAAATGGCAGTAGTAACTTCTTCCTTATCAGTAGTTACATTAAATATAAATGGATTAAATTTTCTAAACAATACATAGAATGGCTAAATGAATGAAACAACAGGATCCAAATATAAGGAATCTTGTCCACAAAAGATTAACCTGAGATTTAAGGACACACATAGGCTAAAAATGAAAAGATACAAAAAAATTCCATGAAATGGGAACCAAAAGAGAGCAAAATTGGCTATACTAACTCACATTACTCTAAACTAGACTTTAAATAAAAAACTTACAGGAGTTGGGGCACTGGGTGGTTCAGTTGGTTAAGCATCTGACTTTTGATTTTGGCTCATGTCATGATCTCTCAGTTATGAGACTGAGTTCCAAATGAGGCTCTGTGTTGGTATGGAGGCTGCTCAGAATTCTCTCTCTCCCTTTCCTTCTGCCCCTTCCCTGCTCGCTCTCTCTCTCTCAAACTTACAAGTGTCAAAGAAGGACATTATTTAATGATAACAGGGTCAATTCACAAAGAAAACATAATAATTATAAATATTTATGCAACGAATCTCAGAGCTAATAAATACATGAAACAAACATTAATAGAATTGAGGGGGGAAAATAGACAACAACAAAATAATAATAGGATATCTCAATGCTCCACTTTCAATAATAAATAGAACAACCAGAGAGAACATCAGTAAGGAAATAAGACTTGACCAAAACTATAGACCAATTGGAACTAAAAGATTTATACAGAACCCTCCATCAAATAACAGCAGAATATACATTCTTCTCAAGTGCACATGGAACATTCTCCAAGATAGACTTAGCATTAGGTCACAAAACAAGTCTTAACAAAATCAAGAAGATTGAAATTGCACAAAGTATCTTTTCTGATTACAGTGGAATGAAACTAGAAATGAATAGCACAAGGAAAACTGGAAAATCCATAAATATGTGAAAATTAAACAACATACTATTTAACAATCAGTGGGTAAAAAAAGCTACAATAAATCAATGGCAGAGAATACAGAGTACAAAAATAAATCCACATATATATGGTCAAATAATCTTTGACAGAATGCCAAGGACACGGAATGGGGAAAGGACAGTTTCCTTAACAAATTGTGTTAGGAAAACTGGATATCCACATGCGAAAGAACAAAGTTGGATTCTTATTTTGCATCATATATAAAAATTAACTCAAAGTGGATTAAAGATCTGAATGTAAGACCTAAAACTATAAAATTCCTAGAAGAAGAAAATAGAAGAAATGCTTCGTGACATTGGATTTGGCAATTAGTTTCTGAAAAGACACCAAAAGACCAGGCACAATCCCAAAAACAAACAAATGGGCCTACGTCAAACTTGAAAAATTTGTGCACCAAAGCACACAATCAACAGAGTGAAATGGCAACATATAGAATGGGGCAAAATACTTGTAAATAACACATATAAAAGGTTTGTTACTATCTAGAATATATAAAAAGGCTTCTATAACTCAACAATAAAAAGCCGAATGACCAAATTAGTAAGTGAGCAAAGACTTGAGTAGATATTTCTAAAGACAATGTACAAATGCCAACATCTTGATATGAAAAGATGCTCAACATCTTGAAATGCAAATCCAGGGCACCTGGGTGGCTCAGTTGGTTAAGCATCTCACTCTTGATTTTGGCTCAGATCATTTTGGCACAGTTCCCGGGTTTGAGCCCCACATTGGGCTCTGCGCTGACGGTGTGGAACCTGCTTGGGTTTCTCCCTCTGCTCCTGTCTCCAAAAATAAACAAAAATAAATAAACTTAAAAAAAACCAAATGCAAATAAAAAACCACAACATACCACTGCATACCCATTAGGATGGATTGAACACACACCCTCACCCACACACACACACACACACACACACAATAAGAGGTAAGGATGTGGAGAAATGAAATGTTTATGCATGATTGCTGTAAGTATAAATGTGGTGCAACCACTATGAAAACAATATGAAAATTTTTCAAAATATGAAAAATAGGATTAGCATGTGGTCCAGAAATCCCATTCCTGGGTGTATATCCAAAATAATTGAAAGTATAATTTAAAGACATATTTTCACACTCATCTTCATAGCAGCGCTATTTAAAATAGTCAAGAGGTACTAACAACCCAAATGTCCACCGTAGATAAATATAAAAACAATATGTGATATAGACATACAATGAACTATTACATAGCCTTTAAAAGGAAGGAAATTCTGACCCATGCTACATCATAGATAAATCTTGAGGACATTATGTAAGTGAAATAAGTCAGAAAAAGACAGATACTGTATGATCCTACTTATATGACGTACTGAAAGTAGTTATTATCATAGAGATGATAAATAGAATGATGAGAAAGGGAGAGGAATGGAATGTTTTAATGAGTACAGAACTTCAGGTTTGCAAGATGAAAAAGCTATAGAGATCTGTTTGACAACTATGAATATATTAACACTACCCTTAAAAATGTTTAAGATAATAAATTGCATCATTTTTTACAAGAACAGCAATAATTATCACAATACAACCAGAATAATGTTGGAGAAGCAGCCATGGCATGACCTCTTTTATGTCTTCAGGAATGTCCAATAAATGCAGTGGGCCTGGAACCTTCCCCTATATGGAAGGCAGGTGCTGAACAACTTCTTGGCCTTGGATTCTTTCTTTGGGAGGAAACTTCCCCTTGTTCTGAGTACTCTGGGAAATTCTTTGTATTTCTTTAATATGAGCATCATAATATGGCACTTGGCCAGCTATTCCAGTATATCTGCCTTCTTCCACCCACCACCCTCTGCCCCATCCTGAGAAGGGAAAGTGGCCTTCACCTGAAGCATTTGAAGGGTGTGAGTGTCCATCCCCCTATGCCTTATTTAGGGTGGGAGGGCTTTTGGGAGGGAGCCTCTATGGGAAACCCTCATGAGTACAGACCCTGATCTTGCTGTGTCTTTTCTCCTTTCTGTGTGTAAAACATTATTCCAACCAGTACCTTGTGTGTTGTCTTCTTTGGCCACCTCTAACTCATAGGAGACACATTGGGCTGAAGTCTGTGGGTTTCTGCTTCTGGTGGTTGGCATTGTAACTTTTACAGTCTTCCATTTGGTTGGAATCCTCACTTGGGATTGGTCGATGAATATTCCTCCTGGAAAAGTAAGATATTAGATATTGTGGCATCTCAGATACCCCTTTAAGACAATCTACTAAAGGTGCCATAGGTGATTGGCAGGCTCCAGTTGCTGAAGCTTTTACTCTACCTTGAAGTTCAAACCAGACCACACTTTCTCCAGGCTTCTCCCACTGAGAATGGGAGCACAGCATCTCTCATTCAATGACTGAGCACAACAATGTTACTAAAACTAACACATTTGCTGCTGAATCCAGATTTCTCTAATAAGCAGTTTTGATGTAGGAATCTCTATCATTCAGGCCCCAAAATCTTAGAACTGTCGTGAGTTCTAAGATTCTTCCCACAGAAATTTTTCTTCCCTCCCGTCTTTCACAGCAGGCATACAAACATCATTATCTAAGACCCTTGTTGCAGACTCCTTCTCTGTCACTATATATCATTCTCAGACACTTTCCCAAATACATACCTGCAATTCCAATTCTGTTTTTGCACTTGGTTGTTGGAGGACTCAAACACTTCTGAGAATTTCTGCTATAAAAGTGTAAAATAATGAAGTAGAAACTGAAAAAGTTTTAGAAGGGAAGGCTAATGTGGGTAATTATAGTGGTTTTATGTCAATGAAAATAATGCATGAGAGAAAGGAAAATATGTCAGTGAAGTAATAGATTGGAGAAAGGAAAATATTCATGAGGTAAGATTGAAAGGGGATAGATTTTGGAGTGGTATATCTGAGAACACCAGTGGAGGTGAGGAGTTAGTGTCAATAGCAGTACAGTCTGAAATGGTTTGTAGTAACACAGAGACCAGAGAACATGAACATTAATGCTGTTGATTTTGTAAACAGGATAGTAAGAGCTTATAGACTTCTCTTCTAATTGTATCTATTTTCTCATTCAACAGAGAATAAAGATGCATATTCATATGCTGAAGGTTTGATAGAGAAGGAAAACATCAATAATGCATATCCTGATTTTGAGGAGACCTATTGGCATAGAGAAATATAGTATGATTGTTTCTCAGCACTAAGGACCCATTTGTAGGTTAGTGACCATTAATTTGAAATGACATTCCGAACATTATGATTTTGTATTTCTCTCCTTCAAGACTTAGCTTGCTAGTGGCAGACACAGAATACTCAATGAGTCAAATTAAGTCAGGTCTGGGATTTTACCAAGTGAGCAGTATAATTGCACTGAAGGGTCCATACAAAAGATTTGTCTAACAATAGAAAATCATGATGGTGTATAGATATAAAGGAAAGCAAGATATGACCATGAGAGAGCACCTGAAATGGGGTATGGGTATATGATCACTGGAGGAAAGAAATCCCAGGAACTCAGAGATTGTATGAGTCTGCAGTTATTTGCAACAAAATAGTTTTGGGGTGGCATAGTATCTTTGTGTGAGTTTCAAATTTGATGGAGGTATTAATGGAGGAAGATGACATTGTATTCTTCCTCCATTAGTACCTCCATCAAATTTGAAATGGAGAGAAGGGAGGACACTTACTTCTTAGGAGGATATGGAAAAGAAAACATCGACCAGGCCACTGGGTGTGAATCAACATCCTTAAGGAAGAAAAAATTATTTTATCAGAGCAAAAATATGAAATGGTTGCTCAGAAAATAGTTTAAGGATAAAATGTATTTTAATAGTGACTATGTACTACAGAATGTGCAGTAGGTTTTTTTGTTAATTTTTTTAATGTTTGTTTTTGAGAGAGAGAGACAGAGCATGAGTGGGGGAGGGGCACAGAGAGAAGGGGGCACAGATTCCGAATCAGGCTTCAGGCTCTGAGCTGTCAGCACAGAGCCTGATGCGGGGCCTGAACCCAGGAACCATGAGATCATGACCTGAGCTGAAGTCAGAAGCTTAAAGGACTCTGAGCCACCCAGGCGCCGCTTATGTGCAGTAGTTTTAAGGAGTCAAGGAGGAGTAAGATTTTTTAATCAAGAGGGGGCACTGATAAAAATTGTTTAGGCAAGGGAACGAGTGGATTTCAACTAGATGAAGAAGTATGGACAATGTGCTTTACAGTTTTCGTTTGTGCTTTACAATAAACTGCTTTAAATACACTTTAGGAACACTGAAAATGTCTTTGAAAAAATGATAAACTCAAGAGTACAAGTGTTGATCCTACCTAATGTTCCTGAGGGTTTTGATGAGTATGGGATACCCATAAAATGAACAACTGATTGTCATGTCAGTGACGATGATTTGCATCTCTAGACCATGAGTTAAAAAAATTAGAATGATGGAAAGATTTTCATGAAGATGTATAATTTTGCCTAGAATCATGGTTGCCTGAATAAGAAGCAGTGTTAAATAAAATGTAAATGATGGTAGAGAAAAAAGCTTACATATATTCCAACACAAGACATTAAGGCAGACAGAAAGTATCATCTGGGAAAAATAGGAAAAGATTGAGGGGGCAATACTTCACATAAGAGAAAATTTGAGACTAAAATGAACAATCCTTGCCAACTCCAGTTGTGGAAGTAATTAGTACACCTGATATTAATAACACAGGCAGGTAAATATGACCTTAGAAGCTGCATAAATGAACTCAGGCTTCAAATGTGGCAGTAGGATGGTATTCCCTGTTTCAAAACATCAGACCTGAGGAGAGTGAGGGAGGGAGAGAGAGAAAGAGAGAGAGAGACAGAGAGACAGAGAGAGACAGAGAGAGGAAGAGAGAGAGGATGTTGTTAATTTAATAACAGTGTGGATCAAGAAAAATATATGCATTTTAAAGAAATAGAAGTGGTCTCAAGAGAGCATTTAGAAAAGAATAAGTGGGAGTAGGGAAGACCATCATTGTAGGAGAATATAAAAACTTAACTAGCTTGCCTATTTGGAGCAAATACATAAATGGATTCAGTGTTACTGAGATAAATACTAAAGTGGTGATAAATAAAGATATAATACCAAAGGGGAAATATCCAGCAAGAATATTACCTAACTCGTGAGGCCCTCCAAAGGCCAAGATTTTTAACAATCCTTATTTGTTCTTTGCCATTTTATACTCTAGTATTGCAATCCCAAACATGCTTAATCAGTTTTCCCTACTGCCATATTTTTTGAATAAAATATATCTTGCTCAAGTAACTGAGAAAATAGTAGTCATCAGATATCAATTCTATTCAAATCTAAACTTACTCAGAGTACTATAATACTACCTTTCATTATGGAAAAAAAAAAGACCATTTTAACTTCAAATATAGGCTTTACAAATACAGATTAATTTAAACTCTAACTTTATTCAGACATTATCCTGTTGGTTAACCCTACTTCTGTTATTTCCATCTCCACTGGCTCCATAAATAACTTGCACAAATAGAAGTTAGAGTACCTTCTACCATTCCATGCTTTTCCCTACACATTGGACTTTTTGCAAAGTAGTAAACTTCCACAATGCTCACTCACTTGTAAACTATGATTTGTTACCTTACCACCCTACTGACAATGTTCATGCTGAAATCGCCAAGGACCTCATGTTTAAATCTAAAAAGCTGCTATTTTAATCCTCATGCTATGTGATATCTGTACAGAATTTGAGACTGTAAATAATTCCCTACAGCTTAAAATGTTTCCTTTTTAAATATGTCTTTCTATACTTTATCCCACAGTAATTCTTGCTTTTCTGGCTTTTTCTTTTTTTATTTCATACCACTTGGAAGGAAATATTAGTTTCCTTAGGTTATCTCATCTATTTTGTTTCCTCTTAAGATACTCCCAAGCCTACATTTGTATACTCATTTCCTTCTCCTCTAGTTGAGCATCTATTTTTGCAGTAACTAATGGATTCTATTTCCCTAAATATATTGCATGTATATAAAACATACTGTTCAAAAAATATTTTCTCCCTTTTTCCTCTCCCTTCTTATTTGTTGTGCTTGTTGGTATCAAATCAATTAAGTTTAATTAATCATCCACTTCTTTCTCCTCTTGACATCAGTTATATATCAGAAACATCTCTGAAATCCAGTCTCCTCTTTTTATATTTACTTACACTGTTTACTTTGTATCCAAATAATATTCCACCTGAATCATTTCAGAAACCATCTGTCTTATCTTTGATTCTAAACAACTTTCCCCCACTATGACCAAGGTACTTTTTCAAAGAAGCAAAACTGATCATGTTACTTTCCAGATTAAAAAAAATACTTTTAAGGGAAGCTGGGTGGCTCAGTCAGCTGAGCATCCAACTTCGGCTCAGGTTATGATATCATGGTTTGTGTGTTCAAACCCCACATCAGCCTCTGTGCTGGCAGCTCAGAGCCTGGAGCCTGCTTCAGATTCTGTGTCTCCCTCTCTCTCTGCCCCTCCCTAACTCGTGCTGTCACCCCTTCTCAAAAATGAATAAACGTTAAAAAAAATTTAATACTTTTAATTTACATTTTCTGCAGGCCACATTCTAAACTCTTCAGTATAAAGCTACTTCATAGTCTGCCCTCTGCCTTGCCTTGTTTCACATCACTATCTTACACCAATATACTTACATAAATTCTTATCTCAAAGGACATGTCAATAACTCCATTTATAGCTGGTCTCTGATTACTCTCAACCCTTGTACATATGATTCTTCCTAGAATTTCCTGCTTTTCCTTTCTTTTGAAAATCCCTACACATTCTTCTTGAACTAGATTCAATAAATAACAGTAAAACAATCCTCCCAAACTATCCAGACTGTACGAAATTTTCTGTACACAGTGCTCTCAAATCAATTTAGCAAAATCTCTTCAACAGAAATTATCACACTAAATTTTAGCTGTTTATGTGATCATAAATTTGTTTATGTTATATTTATATATATAATACATATTATAAATATTGTGTATATATACAATGACATCTTGATCAAAATTTGACAACACTCTGTCAAAATTTTCCGGTAGGCTTACGGGCTGTGCTAAATAATTTCCTCAATTTTCAACAAATAAAACTCTTATTAAATCCCTATTTAATTCTGTCATAACTTATTTTCAGCTGAAGAAGACATGACTTCACTATTGGGGAGAAAATAAGGGTGAGTAAAATTTTTAAGAGAATAATTGTAAATTAATTCAATTTGCCTAGTCCATATATCTATCATAGGTATAAAATAATACATTTTATAAAGGTTACTGAACCACTGGCAGAGACCTTTGAGATATTGGGAGAAAAGTTAATCATAGTAGATTATTAGGAATGTATGAGTGTAGCAGATTTCAAGATGGAAGCTGAATTATTACTCATTTATTGGGCACTTCCTACATTCTAGGCTGTGTATTAGTAATTTATAATATAAAAGTGAAATGAGCAAATATAATACCTTATTTCAACCTAAATATTACTACATTATATATATATATTATAAACTATAATTTGTGTTATAAAAGACAAACGTCATATTATTGAGAAAGTTAACAAAGAGACACTTTTGATTGGGCATTCAATAATTATCTTTTTGGAAAAAATGCTAATTATTCTAAATATCACATTGGTGTAAAGGTATAGTCTCAAATGTCTAATATTATTTCTGAACACAATTATAAAATGAATAATTAAAATAAGAGTTTATAAATAACTAGATGAGGATACATTGATTATTAAGTTATAAAATATTTACCTTATTATATGTTAAGATGACCTAGTTTCCACTTTATGGTCGTGTTGCTATCTCAAAGAAATATGACAAATTTTGAGAATCTGGAACCCAAAAGAAATAACATAACATATTGCTTCATGTCAGTGAAATACTATGATCTAAACACAAAAATGATCAAGTGGATTAGTATTTGATTAATGATTGTATTCTAAGAGTTTTGATCAACGGCTCAATAGCAGCTTAGAGCCATGGTCACATTCCCTAGTTGGATTGTGAAAGTGTTTGATAGAGATGGCATATTTCTTCTATATATATTCCTTCTGTCTATATTTATTCTATGACACCTCCATAGTGGGAATATACTTCTCTCCATGATGTTGGACTTAGTCACATGGTGGCTCTAGATTTTAGCCTCAACTATGTGACTTTTGCTCAATGGTTAACAGATAAAAGACAAGCAGAAGCATGAAACATGCTTCATGCATTTGGACTTGCCTTTTATGTTTCTGACGTTGCTGTGAGAAGACTATGCTTAGGTCATTCCACTTTTCCAATGTGAGATATATATATATATATATATATATACTATAGCCCACTGATCTAAGGGTCAGAAACATGTGGAGCAGACTGGACCCAATATAGACTCTGAATCAAGCCCAGCTAAGCTCAAGCTAAACCAATAGAATCCTAGGTGATACATATACAAATGACCAGGAATAAATGAGACTCAAGGGTCTTTTGTCATATTGTGATGGCTAATAGTATGAGCAAAAACTAGTAATTTATATAAAATGAAACAGTAAAACAAAATAGAACAGAAAATATTATAGTGGTTAATTCATAATAGAAAAGAAATTATTAAGCTTAACTGAAATTAAGTATACATAAATATTTAAATAACTCATATACTCTGGGTCACAATATAAAATGTAGTTTTTACTGTTTCATGATTTTAAAAAAATTGAAAATTGCTGACCTGAATGAGAGTCTTTTTTTTTCTGAATGAGAGTCTTGATGTGTGCCATAGTACTTGGTTATTAACCCTGCATATTCAACATTTTAGCAACTCTAGAAAGATGTAAAATAAATGCTCATAATATTTGTACATCACTGAAACCTGAGTGGAAGGAATAATAAATAGTTTAGATAAGAAATTCAGAACATCAAAAAATCTTCTTAGAACCTAAGTAAAACAGATTTAGTTAACAGGAAACTAAATATAAGTCGATAATAGAGTGTGACCAATAACATACCCAATTGCATCACACAATGTATCATTAAAAATATATATCATAGGTGAAGAACAGAATAGTTTAATTATACTCTTTTTGAAGGTGAACAATAGTTGACATACTACATTCAAGGACATGCTAAGGTTAGGGCACTAAAATGTCTGTATTGCTTTGAAAATTCCCGCCTAACCCTAAAAGAATTGGGTTGTATATATTATTAGTGAACTGGCCTTAAACCAGATTATATGAAGAATGTCATAAATAACTAGATAAGTTTTGCTTATAATAGGAGAAACCCACTGGGCAAGTGTGTAAAGATAGTTTTCAGGTAGAAGGTGAATAAGACTTCTTTAATATTGCAACAGGGTAGCATGATATAGCTTGCTTAGCACAAAGTTTAATTATGTGGAATGATAAGAGATAAGTTTAATGGGGTGTTAAATCAAAAGAGAAACATATTAGTGGGGAATCATCAACATTTATTCATTTTGATAGAGAAGCCTTTTTTGGGTGATGAGATTTCAGAAGTTATTTTAATTATAGATCTAAGAGAAATACAAAAATGTAGGAAAGGTGGAATAAGGAAAACAGAAAGGAAAGTGGAAAAGACAGGGTGTTGACTTAAAGAGAAAGAATTGCAGATTAATTAGAAGATGAAGAAGCAAAGGATTTGGGAATTAAAGATAAAAATCCCTCAGAGATGGTTAGTGAAGAGAACAAAAGTCTTGAACTGGAAGAAATGATAAGATCCTCTATGGAGAGGCAGGAAGGATATCCACATTGAATAATGGATGGACTCAGGCAAAAAACTAGGGGCATGGAATCGATAAAAAATTTGCAACAGTTTAGAACACCAAAAAGCCTTTAAAAAAATTCAGAGTATTTGCTTATTAATTTTGAAAATATTCACTGTGAACATATCCATTTCTAAACATGAATTCAATATTTAGAAGTGTTTTAAGGGTTCATGTTTAATATGTTTGTCATTTTAGGACTTTTGCCAGTGACTCTGTGTGACTACTTAATGAAGAGACCATAAATTTAAAATGACAAAAGATTAATTTTGTTAGCTATTTATTTATCTGTTCATTTATCTTGAATAAGGACTGTTTGTCTTACTGAAAACTTTTGAGGAAGATAATATGAAACATATCGCTTGTAAGAGTGCCCCTTAATGCTCATTTACATTTCTGGGGTTTAAGCATCTCAGGGTAAGAGTGGGCCTTGGAGATCATTTAGTGTAACTGTCTTCCAAAGTAGAAAACTACTCAACTCATATGTGTTCATCCACCCTGTGTTTGAATAGTGTCATTGATTTAGTTGAAATTAGTACCAACTGTCACATAATTATGTCAATACAAATGATTCCTTCATTTTATAAATAACTATCATTGTAAGCCAACTCACATATTTTTTTTACAAAACCAATCTGCCAATTCACTAAAATGTATCCCAAGAGGAAAAAATAAAATCAATATATTCTAATAATAAACAAAAGTTCCAATTTTGAGTTTTCTTACTTGCATTCTGAATACATTTTGCTCCTAAAGAGAATTTCTCCATTCTATCCCCTGGTAGCAAGACTTACTTTCTCAGACAAGTGGAGCTTAATCTTTTTAATGTTTTTGAATCATTGTAAAGTTAATTCCATAATTTGAAAAATGTTGAAAGCTTTGTTCCCTTATCTCAGAAAATAATGGCCATAAGATTAAGATTTGCATATGCTAGCAGTAGGATGGCAAGTTAACTGAATCCATTTGAGAATGTGGAGTTAAGAATTCCTACTTTGGATGTACATGGAGTTAAAATCTTCCCACTGGGTCAGTGTAGAGAGAAAGATTGAACTCCATGTTTACTAGACCATTTCCAATTTCTCACATTAGGTCATCCCTTGGTTCCTATGAATTTACATTTTCAAGATAGTGATGGTCTTTATCAGTATGAACATTTGAGAGAGTACGATATTATTATGTATTCTAGATAACTTTGTCATAAACTTATTCATGCAAGAAAGTTTTTCTCTTGTTCCTAATGTGAAGATTTGAAAATTCAAGTTGGAGCAGACATAAGGCAGAAGTGAACTATTATCCAGATACAAATATAGAAATTATCTTAGTCTCTGGTCAATAAGTACAAAACTGATCATAGAGCTGAGTACAAGCTTTTCGTTGTTTAAGGAAAAATGTCAAAGTGCAATTTTGATAATGGAAAAATACACTTTTATTTCAAAAAGTTAATTAACTATAACATATGTGTCTTTTAAAGGGAAGGTCATCAACCACTCTATAGTTTTCTCTTTCCATTGCAGAAATTGTGGGGAAAGAATGAGAATTTAAGCATATCTCCCATTGCTTAGGGGACACACAATAAGCTGTCATTGTGTTTTGATTTGTTTTGCTTTCAATATGCAAAGAGAATCCCAAATCTGGAAAAGTAGGGTAAGAGAACTGATTTTTTTTCTATTACAAGATGGGAATGTTGTATTTTAATTTTCATTATCTTGTTTTGGTTTCGGAGTTCTGGCAGGTATATACGAGAGAGAGAGAGAGAGAGAGAGGCAAAAAGGAAAGAGGAAATTTAGTAACATAGAGCACAAACAAAACTAAGTGGTTTATAGCCTAAGAAAAAAAAGATAAATATTCAATTTTCAGTTGTTTTCTTTGCTGCACGTTTTACCTTTTCAATGCCTGATGTAAATATTACTGTAAGACCCAGGGCTAAATGGTGGAGTAATTTATCTGGATTAATAGGATGTACAGATGCTTTCTGTGGAGATAAAAGAAGTAAAATCTACTAAGGATGAAATTAAAACTGCTACAATCAAGATCCAATCTCGATTGATGCTACAATGGCAAGGATGGAGGAAGCAGAGAAGACAATCAGCAATATAGAAGACAAAATTATGGAGAATAATGAAGCAGTAAAAAAGAGGGAAACTAAAAGAGCAAAAGAGCACTATACAAGAATTCGAGAACTCAGTGACTTATTAAAAAGGAACTACATCAGAATCATAAGAGTCCCAGAAGATGAAGAGAGAGAAAAAGGGGTAGAACGGTTATGTGAGCAAATCATAGTGGGAAACTTTCCTAATCTGGGGAAAGACACAGACATCAAAATCCAAGAAGCACAAAGAAGTCCCATTAGATACAACAAAAACTGACCATCAACAAGGCATATCATAGTCAAATTCACAAAATATACAGACAAGGAAAGAATCATGAAACAGCAAGGGAAAAAATGTCCTTAACTTATCAAAAGAGGATAGATCAGGTTCAGAGCAGACCTATCCATAGAAACGACAGGCCAGAGTGGCAGGTTATATTCAAAGCACTGAACTGGAAAAATACGCAGCCCAAACTTCTTTATCCAGCAAGACTGTTGTTGAAAATAGAAGGGGAGATAAAGAGTTTCCCAGACAAACAAAAACTAAAGGAGTTCATGACCACTAAGTCAGCCCTGCAAGAAATTTTAAGGGGGACTCTCTGAGTAGAGAAAAGATGAAACAAAACAAAAAAGACCAAAAGCAACAAAGACTATAATGGACCAGAGAACATCACCAGAAACTCCAACTTTACAGGCAACACAATGGTACTAAATTTATATCTTTCAGTACTCACTCAATGTCAATGGACTAAAATTTGTATGGAATCAGAAAAGACTCTGAACAGACAAAGCAATCCTGAAAAGGAAAACCAAAGCTGGAGGCATCAGAATTCTGAACTTCAAGCTGTACTATAAAGCTCTAGTCATCAAGACAGTATGGTACTGGCACAAAAACAGATACATAGATCATATACAGAATAGAGAACCAAGAAACGGACCCACAAATGTATGGCCAAATAATCTTTGACAAATCAGGAAAGAATATCCAATGAAATAAAGACAGTCTTTTCAGCAAATAATATTGGGAAAACTGGACAGTGACATGCAGAAGAATAAACCTGGACCACTTTCTTACAACATACACAAAAATAAACTCAAAATGGATGAAAGATCTAAATGCAAGACAGGAAGCCATCAAAATGCTAGAGGATAAAGCAGGCAAAAACCTCTTTGGCCTCAGCCACAGAAACTTCTTACTTGACATGTCCCATGAGGCTAGGAAAACAAAATCAAAAATGAACTATTGGGACCTCATCAAGATAAAAAACTTCTGCACAGTGAAGGAAATAGTCAGCAAAACTAAAAGACAACCAATGGAATGGGAAAAGATATTTTCAAATGATGTATCAGATAAAGGGTTAGTATCCAAAACCTATAAAGAATCATCAAACTCAACACTCCCCAAGACAACAAATAATCCAGTGAAGAAATGGGCAAAAGACATAAATAGACACTTTTCTAAAGAAGACATCCAGATGACTAACAGACACATGAAAAAATGTTCAACATCACTCTTCATCGGGGAAATACAAATCAAAACCACAATGAGATACGACCTCACACATGTCAGAATGGCTTACATTAACAACTCAGGCAACAACAGATGTTGGAGAGGATTCAGAGAAAGAGGATCTCTTTTCCACTGCTGGTGGAAATGCAAACTGGTGCAGCCACTCTGAAAACAGTATGGAGGTTCTTTAAAAAATTAAAAATAGAACTACCCTACAACCCAGCAATTATACGACTAGGTATTCATCCAAAAGATACAGGAGTGCTGTTTCCAAGAGGCATATTCACCCCAATGTTTATAGCAGCACTATCGACAATAGCCAAAGTATGGAAAGACCCCAAATGTCCATTTACAGATGAATGGATAAAGAAGATGTGGTGTGTGTGTGTGTGTGTGTATTATATATATAATGGAATATTACTCAGTGATCAAAAAGAATGAAATCTTGCCATTAGCAACAATGTGGATGGAACTAGAGTGTAGTTTGCTAAGGGAAATTAGTCAGAGAAAGACAAATATCATATGACTTCACTTATATGTGGAATTTAAGATACAAAACAGATAACATAAGGGAAAGGAAGCAAAATAATGCAAAAAGAGGGAGGGGGACAAACCATAAGACACTCTTAAATACAGAGAACAAACTGAGGATTGCTGGAGGACTTTTAGGTGGGGGGAATGTGCTAACTGGGCAGGAAGCATTAAGGAGGATACTTGTTGGGATGAGTGCTGGATGTTATATGTAGTTGACGAATCACTGGATTCTACTCCTGAAATCATTATTGCACTATATGTTAACTAACTTGGATGTAAATTTTTAAAAAATTAATAAATGAAAAAAAATAGGATGTACAGTGAAGGTAACAAATATGGTGAATGTGGTGAGGTTGAGAAGGACACCTGGAACTTGGACCAAATGACCAAAATGACCATGAGAAAGTCAACACTAGAAAGTATATAGAAATCTTAGAACAGGATTAGAGGATCTGTACTAACAATGGGGTTACAGTTGATAAAACTGTATATATTATATTAATTAATCCATCATAACTATACCATATTCTGAAATCATTCAAATAAAGTATTACACTTTTCCAAAATAATTAAAAAGTTCAGCATCCTGACTGAAATAGTAATCTACATGTCATGACTATGTCTACAAGATTAAGGCAGCAATTATAAAAATAGGTTATTCTTTAAACTCTACCAAAAAACAAAGTAAGAAATATCACTCAGAGAAATGTTTATTCAGTTCACAACATCAAAAGTAATAACATTCTGTATTTATATCCAAAAGGGAAAAAAATAGATGGAAGTTCCTATCTGTAATCTATCTATCTATCTATCTATCTATCTATCTATCTATTTATCTATCATCAATCTATCTAAGTATCCTAGGAAAATCAATCCCTCTAGTCTTAGAAATTTTCTGGAAAGTCCTCTATACAACAAACTTTTTATCTGGGATTGAAAAAAAGTAAAAATACTTTTATGGATATATTTAAATATTAAAAATACTTTTAGGTACATTATATGTTCCTCTTATAAAGATCATTCTTTCTAATCATTAGCACAGCCATAATACAATTAGACTTTTTTTCTGAAGCAAATAAAATTATTGGTTGAATTTCCTTTTTAGTACATAAAATTGGTGACAGAAAACATGAACATGGATATGGATAGAGAAAAATATGTTTTGGAGGGGAGAACTAATTTGTGGGAAGCTCTGGACATAAAAGGATTAGGATTCTAGAGTAGATAACTGCAATTACAAAGGTCATGAAGGGAGATGGATAGTTCTAATGGGTCATTTAGGGTCTTGTAGGGAAAAGTAAGGCATTTGTTTATATTTTTAACTATATGGAAAGATAGCAGACACTTTAAAGTATAAAGATATAATGTTTAAAAAAATAGCTTTCTGAGGGAAGGCAATGGTGGCAGGATTAAGACAAGTTATATTAAAATGTGTACCTTATAATATTATAATGTATAATGTATTAATATTAAATTTTACTATCTAACAGTCAGTACTTGAAAACTGGATATTGACACACAGAAGAATGAAGTTGAACTTCTGCAATATATCATACACAAAAATTAACTACAAATGTATCATAGAAGCAAAGGTGTAAGTGCAAAAATTATAAAGCTTGTACAAGAAAAAATAGGAATAAAACTTGATGAACTTGAATTAGTTAAGACACCAAAAGCAAAAAGGAAGAAAAAAAAAGGAAGCGAGAGAGAGGGGGTGAGGGAAAGATAAATTGGACTTCATTAAAATCTTAAAAATTCATTTGTGCCTCCCAGAACATCATCAAAACCATAAAGAGTCAGTCCAAATAATGAGATAAAATGTTTGCAAATCATATATATGGAAAGGGATTTTTATCCATTATATAGAAAGAATTCTTAGAATTCAACAATAAAAAGACAAATAACCCAATTTAGAAAATAGCTAATAGATATAAATAGACATTTGTTGGGGCACCTGGGTGGCTCTGTCCCTTGAGTGTCTGACTCTTGATTTCAGCTCAAGAGCCTGAGTTGGGCTTTGTGCTGACAGCATGGAGCCTGCATGGGATTCTCTCTCTCCCTTTCTCTCTCCCCCTCCCCCACTCATGCGCATGTGTGCATTCTCTCTCTCTTTCAAAAATTTAAAAAAATATCTAAATTTTTTAATGTTTATTTATTTTTGAGAGAGAGAGAGAGAGAAAGAGAGAGAGAAAGCATGAGCAGGGGAGGGGCAGAGAAAGAGGGAGACACAGAATCCAAAAGCAGGCTCCAATCTCTGTGCTGTCAGCACAAAGCCCAACTAGGGGCTTAAACCCACGAACCACAAGATTATGACCTGAGCCGAAGTCGGATACTTAACTGACTGAGCCACCCAGGCGCCCCGATAGATATTTCTTCAAAGAAAGTATACAAATGGTCAATAAGCATATGGAAATGGTCAACGTCATTAGTCACTAGAGAAATGCAAATCAATATCTAAATGAGATATCACTCTGCACCCAGAAGCATGACTAAACTAAAAAGGCTGACAATAATAAGTGTTGTAGAGGCTGTGAAAAAACTGGAACATATATACATTGCTGATGGGATCATAAAGTAGTGCAGCTGCTTTGGAAAACAAAATGTTAAGTATGCAGTTATCATATGATCTAGCAATTCCACTCCTGGATATATACCCAAGAGAATTAAAAACATACATCTACACAAGTGAACATGCACACCAATGTTCACAGCAACACTATCCATAATAGCTAAAAGTTGTGAACAACTCAAATGCCCATTAGTAGATGAATGGATAAGCAAAATGTGGTTTATCCATACAATGAAATACTATTCACCATATAAAGGAATGAAGTATTGATATGTGCTTCAGTATGAATGAACCTTGAAAACATCATGCTCAGTGAGAGAAGTCAATCACAAAAGACCACATATTATATGGATTCTTTTTAAGTGAGATATCAGAATAGGCAAATCCAAATAGGCTTCTTTTCCAATTTCAAAGAAGCCTACTGGTCTTGAGGTCCTGGTAGGAGGGCAAATGGGGATCAATTAGTGAATATTGGTTTTCCTTATGGGTTGATGAATATGTCCTAAAACTAGATAACTGTGTTGACTGCATGACTGTATGAATCAACTGAAAACTGTTTCATTATTCACTTTAAGGGGAGAATTTTAATGGCATGTGAATTATATGTCAATAGAGCCACTACAAAAATTAAACAGATATATCAGAAGTAAGGTGAAAGCCTAATCAACCAACATCAAACATTTCATGACCACTGATTCTATCCATAAATATTGTTGTTATTATACATGTCATGCTACATACTTACCATCAAATAAAACATTTAATATTCATAACCTAACTCATAATAAATACAACAAAGTAAAAACGTTTGTGATAATAAAGAGATGAAAAACCTGAGAGATGGATATTTCTAGAGATACTTTTACCATTCTTCAGAATTTGGCCTTGATAGCTGTTTAAACTTCATTTTCTTTGAAGTGCAAAGTTAATCCATGTAAACCTCAAAGAGTTCAGCATAAGACTGGCTTGTACTTCTTAACAAGTCTTTAAATGTGTAGACCTCTGGGGATGTGTATGCATGCATGATGATCTAATTGTGCATGTTAGCTATGTACTCTACAAGATAGTTAAAATTTATACAGTGTATGCTCAGAATGGCATTTGCAAATGGTTAGAAGTTTAATAAAAAATGTCTATTTTAACTCAGGCATATTGTCTTCAACAAACTATAACTTAAGTATTATAATTGTTATTCTTCTGTTCTTATTTTATATAAGAAGATTATTTTGATAGTAGGAATTATAATATTTTCTTTCAATCTGTTTCTCCATCTGTGTTTAAGTGGCCTTCTTTGTACAGTATGGAGGGATCCTGGCAGAGAAAAGAATGAACAACTTCTGTATTAGTTTACCTACCACAGAGTCTTAAAGGGTTCTGAAATAGTGATTGGATGAAGTTGACAGCCAAGAGAGCAGGATGAAATTTGAATCTATTTCTAAGTAACACACTTTGGATGTACTTCCGTTAGGAGTGCATCAGAACAATCAATTAAGAAAAGATAGGAGACAGATACACTGATCAGTACTAGACAGACTTTTGAAGGGGCAATTACATAAATATGGAGTTTTCATTCTTTCCTTTTATGTCATAAATATAAAGTTTATTTGAGATTTCATGCAGTTTTAAAAGGCTATTAGGAACACAGTCACCATCTTTTTTCCCTATTTGACCAAGTGATAAAGGCAATATTTGGAATCAGACAAGTCTCCCTCTTGGCAGATCCCACTTTCTGAATGAAGCAACCTAAAAAGATACAACATGAAATATCTCCAAAGTTTCCATATTCAGAAAGTAGGATTGTCTTTTGAAGATATGTCAACTGAATTGTAGGTCCTGTACACACCTATGGAAAGACATAACAATTGTCCGCTCAAGGTTTCTTGTATCATGAAAAATACATCACAAGTAAGACTTCAAATATGTCACATGGCCATATATAATACAGGTATTCCCAAATTTTTAATTTTTTTTCTTGGCTTCTGGCATTATCAACAGTAAATTATTGTTTAAAGGTGATAATATTTTCCTTCATCCTTAAAACTATGCACAAATGCCTACATGCACACAGACACACAGAATTATATACACTGACATACATATATAAGCACAAAACTGCCCAGACACACATCTAGAAGCACACACGTACACAGGCACCACTCTTGCACTCATTTCTTGGATTTTAAATGGAGACTACCACAGAGTCAATAAAACGGTTTATTCTTACAGGACCTTGATTTTTGATTAGATGCTCCCTTGGTTTCAAATCCAGCATTCGCTCTCTTACCAGACTGTTTCCACAAATGGAGCCTCAACATACCTTAACTTTTCTAGCTTCAAGAGTAATAAAACAAGGAAGTATTTGTCTAATATGGGCTTGTGTTTATGTCTTGATTATACTACTACTCCTCTGTGCCTAACGAAATTCTATCCACCATTCGGAACAAGCTCAAGTGTGATTCTCCTGAGTCCTACTCTGATGTCCATATCTGAGGTGTTGCCAATGGATCATACTACCCAGTTCACCATACCTTACAGTAATATGATTTTATTTTTTTAATTTAAATTTTTATTAGTTAATATACAGTGCAATATTGGTTTCAGGAGTAGAATTCAGCGATTCATCATTTACATACAACACCCAGTGATCATCGCAACACATACCCTCCTTAATACCCATCACCCATTTAACCCATCCCCCACCCACCTCCCTCCATCAACCCTCAGTTTGTTCTCTATTATTGGTAAGAATCCCTTGTGGTTTGTTTCTTTCTCTCCTCTTTCCCCCATTCCTCATATATTCATCTGTTGTGTTTCTTTTTTTTTTTAATGTTTATTTATTTTTGAGAGAGAGGGAGAGAGAGAGGGAGACTGTGAGTAGAGGAGGCACAGAGAGAGAGAAAGACAGAGACTCTGTCTGAAGCAGGCTCCACGTTGTCAGCACAAAACCTGGTAAGAGGCTTGAACCCACAAACTGTGAGATCATGACTTGGGTTGAAGTTGACGCTCAACCAACTGAGCCACCCAGGTGCCCCTCATCTGTTTTGTTTTTTATATTCCACATATGAGTGAAATCATATGACATTTTTCTTTCTCTGACTGATTTATTTCACTTAGCGTAATACACTCTAATTCCATCCACGTCATTGTAAATGGCAAGATTTCATTATTTTTGATGGCCCAAACGCCCATCAACTGATGAATGGATATATATATATATATGTATATAATATGCATATAAAGATATATATAATATATAAAAATATATAATATATAATATAATATAATATAATATAATATAAATATTATGTGTGATATATTTTAATTGTACAATATATTAATAAATCATATATAATATATGTAATATAAATATATGATATGTATCTTATTACTCAGTAATATGATTTTCTAAGAATGTCATGTTTAATAAATTTTCTTCAAAAGATAATTGATTACAACTTCCAATTTATCTATTTCCCTGGCACAGACCTACGTAGGAAGGAGGGACTCAATACCAGGCAAAATGAATCCATTATTTTAGAAGTCAACCTTTCAAATTTTCTGATTTTAAGTTTAATACAGATATCAACAATTAGTGAACAGAATCTATTTACTTGAATATTATAAATTTGAAAGTAAAGGGTGACTTTGGAACTATATGTATTTATGGTTCCATACATAGCTTTATATATATATACATATATATATATGTAAATGTATAGAAAGAGTTACTGATACCATAAAAATATTAAAAATTTGAATTATCGTACACATGTATGGTTGGTCAAAACAAAGAATTTCACAAGTAATTTTAAATTTTTTTGCAAAGGGTTACATTGTTATTTCAACTAATTTATGCTTCCTTGCTTTCAAAAAAAAAGTAAGGAATAGAAAAACTATTACTACAATATTTATCTCAGTAAACTTAAAGATTTAAATTCTGACGTTAGGTGGATCATTTGGTTCAGTACTTAGAACACTGTTAAGGTTGACAAGTTTTAGATATCTTACTGGACTTATTGGAAGTCTAGAGTAAAGCTTTCAAAACATTTTGCTTTTATTTCATTAAGTCCCTATTTGGTTTTGAAAAAAAAACATACTGTAAAGCTAAATGTTCCATCTCTTTTTAATTATTAATGTAAT
Organism: Acinonyx jubatus; assembly: GCF_027475565.1. Lineage (NCBI taxonomy): Eukaryota > Metazoa > Chordata > Mammalia > Carnivora > Felidae > Acinonyx > Acinonyx jubatus. The sequence continues at coordinate 30,879,815 of NC_069380.1, read as the reverse complement.
TACTGCATTAAATGCTTTCCAATTCCAATAAATTACCTAATATTTAGGGAAAAATGAATTACAGTGAAATTACTTGTTTTTATGTGGAGCAAAAAAAAAATTTGTGAAGTCCTGATGAATGATGTATTTATTATTAGAGACAAGTTTTCCTAGATAATACCATAAAGTAGTGAACTCTTGCTTTACCTTTTTCTATCATTGAAAACAAAATAAAACATAATAGAGTGATTTACTTCAAAGGTTTTTAGTATACTTGTTCACATATTATAAAACTTTTCTATGGATATAGGAAGTCTTCCATTCATTTTTACTACTTGGTTTATTTTCATTTCATCTTGTTTAATATAATTTATTGTCGAGTTATCTAACATACAATATTTTCATTTTATCTTAAAAGTCAGTAGTCTTTATGAAAATATTTTATAAAAATTAGAAATGGAAATCCATAGATAATATTAAAAATATAGGTGTTGGTTCATTATTAACATGTTAATATAGACTTACATACATAACAGGTATATTTTTTCCAATTATGTCACTATTAAAGATGATGCACAAAACTATATGTCTCTGTAATTTCCTTGTCTATGTGTCCACTTAGCTGGTCATTCTCTTTTGAAAATGAAAACAAAGAACAAACCCTGACTCGTATAGGTAGTGTTTCATAATCTTTTTGTTCCTTCTCACAGATGACTCATTTTGATTTTGGCAATCTAAGAAATAAACTGTTAATTTACTCTTGGCTATCATGGTATGCTTTATTAGAGCTGTATTTTAATTATTTACCTTACTAGAGGACATGATACAACATAGGCTGTATGTTTTGACAATTTTGTTCTTGGAAGAAAATAGTAACAAACAATTTCCTCACAACAGAGCTTAGCTATTAAATCTTGGCTATAGAACTGGGTCATGGAATTAAAAGTCACAGGTTAGTACAATTTTACCAGTATGCTTTGACTTTTTTTCACTTAAACGTTTTTCATGAGATTTAAGAATATAATCTAACAAGAAATCAGAAGTCTGAAGATCTCTACAGTGTATAAAAGTGCTGAATTTCCAGTATAAATAATTCCTCCACAGAGAATTCTAGATCCTGGTGCCTTTCTTTCTTCTCCAGCTATACTCTTTTCCTGCGTGGTCTCACCTAGTCTCTTAAACTTTTAACTTTAGGATCATTATACACAGAGGCATACACACACCAACTTTTCTCAAGCTTAGGGGCTAGACTTCTATGTCCCATTCTGTACCAGACCTGTTTATTTGAATGTTGTAGTGGATTTCTGTTTTATTTTCTTCCTGATGAGAATCCCTTCCCCCTTACTTCTAATGAAATCCATATGCTTTGTTTCGTACCGCAAAACTGTAGTGCCAGTGTTCCCATTATGTTTTATCTTTAAGTAATGCTCATCTTTCCCCCATCAGCAAAATCCTGGTAAGTTAAATAGCTTTCTAATCTCAATTACTGCACTGTTTGATGTATCTGTTTGTGTGTGTATCTGTGGGACTTTGGCAGTCAGAGAACACCTGTACAAATTACACTTTTCATTTAGAAATTCCCACAGACTTCATGAGGGGAACCATATTCTCGCATGAGTTTGTTCCTGATGGTTTCACAAGACCACTGTGCTTGAGCTGCCTAAGTTTCCTCCTGGAGGACCACACTTATTGGCCCCTCCTGGGTCAGTGCACATTTTCTGTTCCATCTTTCTTTTTGAGATGCTGTTTAACTATTTGTTGTTTGTTTATCTGTTATTTTAAACCATATTTTAAACCAAAGTGTCTGTCCAGGATGCTTGATAATGTGTCTCTTCCTTCTAAAAGACTTTTCTAAATGTGCTTTATGAGCCAGTATGTCTTCTTCCTCAGAATGTCTCCATTAATTGAAGGCAAATGTGGTTTTCATGGGACATCTAGACCTGTGACAGTTTTCTCCAAATTGCTTTTAGAGCATTTTGACCAATGTTGGTTTATTCAATAAATATGCTGTTGTTGTGAGTGCTTATTGAGTATATTTTGAGTATGAATTTTAGACCCAAAAGTGCCATTTAAAATTTGAAGTTCCCTTAGAGCCACTCTGTACTAGCTTGCCTACATTGTTTAGGGAGCTACAGATTGATGGTTCCTCCTGGTTTATCTGGTTACACAGCAGGCTTTAGCTACATGATCAGCTGGATATAAGAAACTCCTCAGTAAATTTGTGCCACAGTGCCTGTTCACCTGAAACTGAGATATGTCTCATTGATCTAGGTGATTCATAATCCAAAGAAAAAGAGAATCTTGTGTAGCTAATAAAGGACTCTGGTGTGCAGTGCTTGGCAGTTTGTTTATCTGATTGCCTGCTCTCTTTTTCCTCTGCTGTATTATGTCCTTTACGAGTATTAAAGGCTTGCATTTGTAACACATGAAAAGCATGTCTTTTCAATTATTATACGCTGAGTAAATGATGGAAAATTTTGAGAAGTAATTGGTTTTAGGTATAACTCCAACCAAGAACTTAAATGTCTCTCTTGATTTTTCAAGTTTTGAGGCAGTCTCAGAAAATTGTTTTGCTACCCTTACCCTATCCAACAAAGATTAGGCTGATGCTAAGATCCTAGGATAGTAGTACGGTAGTAGAGATCCACAAATATACTTAAGTTTGAATATTATGAAAAGCTTCTAATATGTACCCTCAGTAATCATTATGATCTTGTTTGGATCATCTTTTCTCCTTTGTGCTGGGAAATATTCAGTATTATATTCACTGTCCCAATTGGTCTTTAGGGGCCATCCCAAAGTAAAAGAATATCTGTATTCCAGAAATAAGGGGGAAGATATGCTAGGCACGAAAAAAAGAAAACCATAGAAAAATACATTTCTGCTACAACACTGAAATAAAAAATTCAGGGAGGAAATGAGTTATAAGGGCTTATAATTATCCATGGTAAATATATAAGCCAATCATGTCATACATAAACTGACATTGATTTCCATTTGCTGAATGTTCTTTCCCTTTATTGTTTATAAAGTTTTTATTTAAATTCCAGTTAGTTAACATACAGTGTTATATTAGTTTCAGGTATAAAATATAGTGATTCAACACTTCCATACAACACTGGTATTTATCACAGTAAATGCACTCCTTAATCCCCTTCACGTATGTAACCCACCCCCCTACCCACTTCCCTTCTGGTAATCATCTGTTTGTTCTCTGTAGGTAAGAGTCTGTTTCTTGGTTGTCTCTCTTTTTCTCCCTCTTTTTTGTCTCTTTGCTTGTTTTTTTTCTTAAATTTCACATATATTTTTACCCTGAATCCACCATAGCATGGTCTATTTATAGGAGTTAGGATGTATTACATCATACTAAGTATGGCACAAGACAGCTATCTGGGAATGTCTCAGAATAGATTATAACCTAAATTAATAATCACACAGTGGTTGGGGCACCTGTGTGGCTCAGTCAGTTAAGCATCTGACTCTTGACTTCGTCTCAGGTCATGATCTCACAGTTTGTGAGTTGGAGTTCGAGCCCCATGTGGGGCTTTGCACTGACAGCATGGAGCCTGTTTGAGATTCTCTCTCTCCCTCTCTCCCCACCCCACACCACTGCTGTGTCTCTCTCTCTGTCCTTTTCTCAAAATAAATAAATAAACTTAAAAAAATCACACAGTGACCTGTAATTTTATTGGTGAATAAAGTCTTTTGCATGTATTTGGGAGGCAACAGCTTTTGCATATTTCTTCTCCAAGTATATACAGTGTATAAACTGTGATATACAGTGTATATCTGTATATACAGTGTATAAACTGTGATATACAGTGTATAAACTGAGGACCAAAAGAAGAAGCAACATTGGAATCATTCTAAGGGTTCATGGTGAAGGTTACATTAAGATCATTGAGATACATCACATAAATAATTCCAGGTTGGGAGGCTATGGACCTTATTTGCTTTGGTTCATAATAACTGGAAAGAATGAGTTTGAAGAGAAACAATGAAATGTGTCAAAAATTGACAATGTTAGATTGATTTTTTGTATTTATTCATAGTATGGAAAAAAAGGACAGTGAATAATTTGCTGCAAAATGTTACATGGATGACATACAGAAAGAGGGAAATTAGGATTTAATTTCTCCTCACTAAAATAAAATCATCGTATTTAAGGGAGGAGGTAGACTCAAAACCTTATATCATGGCAGGTTTAAAGTCATGATCAATTCAAGTAATATTGATTCTTATGTGAAATACGTTTGTCTGCTGGAAATTAAAATTAAGGACTGTAATTAGATCAATCTTAATTATTTATTTATATATGTATATTTATATGTATGTATGTATGTATATAGGTATAAACCTATTGTATATAGATACATTAGAAACACAGACAGGATTTTTTCAAATGCCTCTTACAGCCACTAGGACCCATAATGGATATTCAGCCTCAAATAAAAGGAGATCTCTATAACGTCAAGACTTCCCCCTTTACTAGAATCTACAAATATACCCTATCATCACATGAAGTATTGTTGGCTTTTCTCCTTTCTGTGTTATCCATTTATTGGCTCCATTTCCATCAGCAATAACTTCTCTTCTTTCTGCTTATCACTAATTTTCACCTAGATCTTCTCTTCTAGAGCAGGACTGTAGGGCCAGCAGGGAGACCGATCCATAAAACTGACAGCGATTGCATCTGGTCAATCCAGGAAGTGATAACAAAACAAATTCAGGTAGTTTTATACAGGTTTATGTAACTTGCAACAAAAAGAGTTCTACCAGATAGAAATGTTCATAAAACTTCTCAAATATATCACTTCAAAAACAAAAATCTGGTTTGTCTCTACAAAATTCTTCCTATGTCAGTAAATGGTATCCCCTAATTAGTGCCTCAAGCCAAAAATCTATGAATCCTTCTATTCCTACTTTTCTTCAGGAACCACACGACAAATATTAGTAAAGCTCCTCAGTTCAATGTACAAATATAGCTAAAGTTCATGAACTTCTCTTGTTCTCTACTACCTATACTGTATTCTCTGCCATTCATGTTTTTGGAAATACGGTATCAATCACATCATATTATTGTAATGCTTTAAATTCTTCCATGTGTCCTAATTATTCTTAGAAAAAAATCTCATCTCTTTAATAGGCTCCACAGGCTCTTCTTGATCTAGTTTCCACCTAACACCCTGTCTTTTCTCAAACTATTCTTCCTCTTCATGGCGAATTCCATCTAATCGGACCACATTTTTGGCACCTTAGCTCTTAATATTACCTCTTTCTGGAACTCTCTTCACAAGCTATGCCCAATTGTCACATATGTACAGAAGCACAATTCTATTGTCTCCATCACTGTTTATTTTCTTTATCAAGTTGTGTTTGCTTCTCATCACAATCAAATTATTTTGTTTCTCTATGTGTTGTTATTTATGATTTTTTTCCATTCTAATGTCAGTCCCATGAGGTCAACCTTATATGGTGTGTCCACTGTTGTATCTTTATAATTCCTAAAACAATATCTAAGTGCCTAGCCTTATAATAATATCTCTTTATAGATATGTGGATAGACCATTATACATACATACACAGATGATGAGAGATCAATAGGTAGATGTCTGTGTCTGTGTGTGAGAAATATTTTAAATTATATGTACATAACTTTTCAAACCTCTTCCAGGACCCTTAAAACATTCTGTGCACTTATATTATTTCTTTCCAGTCCCTGACACCTACTTGCTTTAGATGACATTCCTACAACATGGAGAAACTCATCCATTCATAAATCAAACTACATATAGCAAATAAATAACCTTTTACAGGGTCAAGTCATTGAAAATTTGTGGTTGATTGTTATAAGCCCAAATTCTAGTCCAACCATATTAATACAGAGTGCCCAATCCACTATACGTCTTAATGACTTTACTCATTCTGATCATCCTGCTCAAAAAAAGTTTGTTTGATGTTTCTTATTGTCCTACTGAGCATTCATATATAAATGATTAGTTTATTTTTTTAAATTTTTTAATGTTTATTATTTTTTGAGAGAGAGAGAGAGAGAGAGAGAGACAGAGTGTGAGTGGGACAGGGGCAGAGAGAGAAGGAGACACAGAATCCGAAGCAGGCTGCAGGCTTTGAGCTGTCAGCACAGAGTCCAATGTGGGGCTCGAACCCATGAACTGTGAGATCATGACCTGAACCAAAGTTGAACACTTAACCAATTGAGCCACCCAGGCACCTAAATGCTTAGTTTAAACCCCTGTTCCTCTTGAAAGCTTTTTGTAAACTCTCAAGGCAAGAGCCATCTTCCCATTGTAAAATTTATCTATTTCTTTTTTTTATTATTATTATTGTATTAAGAACACTTAACATGAGATTTACCTTCTTAAAAATATCCTAAGTGCACAATTGTACACTTAATAGTATTATTAACTATAGGCACAGTGTTGTACAGCAACAGAACTTATCTCTTTATACCCAAGATCCAAGTATGTATATAAAGAGAAGTGAAAATTAGAAGAAGGAAAATGATGCATAATTCAAATAGTCATAATGAAAAAGACACTCAGAGTCCCTCTTCCAAGTACACTGATTTTTGGCAGACGTTGGTTCTTTATAGTTGTAGAACTAAAGTTCTGATTTTCGTGCTGTCTGCTGGTCAAGTACTGCTCTTATTCCCAGAGCTGCCCTAGATTCCTTTCCATTTACCCTCTCCATAGGCACTCAGTACACAACATGTTGTTTGCTTTTTTCAAGACCATTAAGAGAATGTTATTCTCTCTCTTTCTCTCATTCTGATTTCTCTGACTGTTAATTCCTCTTTTAAAGTGTTCTCACCTGATTACCTGATTAAGTCAAGTACATCCAGGAGAGTCTTCTTTGATTACCTTAAGGTGGACTGATTAAGGACTTTAACCACATTTGAAAAATCCCTTCATTTTTGTCAGGTAACATAACCTGATCATGAGAGTAATATGCCATTTTATTCTCACTCAAATGGAGAGGATTAAACAGGATTGTGTACATCAAAGGACAAGAATCATGAAGTCATCTTGGAAGGCTGCCTACCACAATTATTATGTCAATCTTAAGTTCCTGAATATGTTTACTTTTTTCTCCTTTCTCCATATATGCCTTCTTTGTGTTTACTAAATCTTAGACTTCTTTTGGATAAGGCTGGATGCAGGTGAAACTTTATTAGCAACCAATGTTGGATGTAAAACTAAAAAGTGCCTAAAGTTTAGTAAGTGTGTTAGGGAAAATGAATGCAAAGATAGTAAGTAAAACAGAAAATTCTACTAAAATATTTCAATGCTCCTGAAATATAATAATGACCTTTGGTCTTATGTATTATTGAAGATAATCCATAATCTTATGGATTAGCAAGTATAGACTTTTTAAGATTATTCTTATACCAGACAGATTAAAGGTAGGGTCAGAGACAACTGGACAGTTTCCAGTCTTCCTATTCTTCTACTTTTATTTCTGGGACAACCTATTTCTACTTCTGAACATTCTCTCTTCAGGAATGCTGTATCATATGCCAAAGACAATGATAACAACCTTGGATCTCAGCCCTTCTGGGTCCCTCAGCTCCTTTGTAAATAGTGTGGAGAATAGGTGAGAGTGGAGGAGCTGGAGAAGAATGCTCAGAGAAGTTGGGGTCTCTTGTGTTTTCTGCACAGAAAGGATATAATTATAACCTGGGCTTTTCACAAGAGTTACCCTGTCTCCTCCTGTGTGTCATGCCAAGGCCAGTTTTCTATTGGCCTGTGTCATCATATGCTAACATCAGAAGTTAGCACTTATTCTATATTTATATATATTATAATCGTATTTATATATTTATATTATATATACTGTATTGTATTATCTTTTATTTTATTATTGTATTACATATAACAAATACATATTATAATAATACATAAATTATATAGTATTTATATTGCATATTATATATGTGTATATATATATATATGTATATATGTCTTTGAACTCAGTGCAAGATTCTAGTTGAAACTGATTGTTATTTTCTATTTACAACTTAGATACTATTCAGACTGAAGAATTTATATAATAATATGTAATATTTTTTGGAATTTTTATTGAATTCTACCAATTCATGATTTTAAATACTTTATCTTCCATCTTTTTATGATACCCCCCTAATCCTTCTTACATATTGGTTTATTCTTTATGACTTCAACCATTCGCTTTTGTTCTTTTTTGATTCGTCTTTCTTATTAGAGTGTCTCCTTGAACTTGTTGCCTTTTATTACCAATATCCTATTTGTTTGATGAATATACCTTATTCCCTCTGTTTTTGAATTTTAGTGGAGAAGATATATATTAGGAAATGTCTCCCCTAAGACAAGGATATACTTTGAATGAGAAGAAGGCAGTCTCTTTTTCCAGCTTTTTTACTAGATTCACTCACATTTCTATTGATCCAAGTCAAAGGGGACCTTACACATATATCATTAAACTGCATGACCCAAATCTTATGTTTGGAATCAGCATTTATTCATTGAATGTACACTTTGTGCCTAGTACCAAAATTTTAAGCGGAAGATAGTTGAAAACAACAACAGCAATAGCAACAACAACAACAAAGAATGAGGGAGTTTCTCTCTTATTATGAAATTTCTTGTTTTATTTTAGAGAAATTAAGAAAGCTAGTCATATACCAAAATAATTTGAGATTCATTTAGGTGTTTAACTAGGTGGTTATTGTGGAGATTATATTTCACAAAAGATGTTTATTAAAAGAGAAAATAGCTGTGTGTCACAAAATTGAAATACCACAACAAGAATCAACTAAATAAATGGTCCAATGCAACTAATACAATGAGAAAAGAAAGGCATCAAACAGAAAATGTAGAGATGTTGCTTACTTGAAGCATGGGAATAGGCTGAAAATAAACATTCGGGACTTTTTCAGAAATTTGGTTTTGTAAAAGCTGTTTGATTTATTCCAAATCTTTACATCATTTCCCTTGACTCAATTTATTCTCAAAAAGAATGCAGATACTGAAGAATAAAGGAAGACAAAGAAATCAGAAATCCTTGTCTGTGCCAAAGAGACAGGTGGACATTTTGTAAGTACCTGGGGGATCTATTAATATCAAAAGGACACCAGATGTAACATGGTATTCCTCCTGAGAGTGATGCTAGTAAAGACTGGCCAAAACCCTTAATAAAAATATGGAGATAATAGCACACACACACAGACACACACACATATACACAAATAACACACACATATCCTTATCACTGTCTACACACCACACAAACATAACACACACAACTTTATCACTACACACACCTCACACACACACACACACAGAGTTATCACCATCTACACATCACACATACATAGACACACATACACTAAAATCTACACTAGACATCATCCTAGTGGTGGTGTCACACATGCCCCTTCATCCCAAAGAGAAAAAAAATAACTACATTCAAAATATGCATTTCCTCCCAGTTGTAGCTTAAAAGTCAGTAGTTTCGGTAAGCCAAATAGATAATTTTAATCCAAAGTGCATTTGCTGTTTTTAATACAAATTGTATTTTATTTTCTATTTATATTAAAGAGATCTAAAGTGTTAAACATTTATTTCATTATTGTGATTCTTAAAGTGGATCTGTAACTGAAGTATCTGTTTGGATCAGTAGAAAAAGGACACCTTAAAATAAATGGCGCAGGCAGGTATTCTATTAGAAGAAGAAGTCTTATATTAAATAGATAAATATTATATGCCATGCTCTCATGGTTGAAGGATTTAAAAAGCTGTTAGGTCAAGAGGGAAGTTAAAAGCTATAACTCTGACATAGCAAGTGATTTCTTCAGTCAGTGTGTCTTAAAGTCCAGAAGAGTTAATGGAAATCCTAGGGAGATGTTTAGGCACGAAAAGAAGTTAGGGTCAAGAATTCCTAGGTGCCAGGCAAAGGGTGATTCTTCGTCTCTTTAATAGCAGTTTCCTAGTTATCACAGTCTCACCAGGAGACTGAGTACTCACCCAGGCAGCTTAGGTTAACTGACTGCAACTGAGGATCTAATGTCAACAAATAGGATCTAAATTCCCAGACTTTCGCAAACTAATCTGAGCATAAGAATCATCTTAAACATGTCAAGGCCTAAGTGTCTCTGATTTGTTTGATCTAGGCCGATCCTAGAAATCTGTATTTATAACAAGTTCCCAAGGTAATTCTTCACACCAGATAAGTCTGATCACACTTGAAATAGCTGTTATTATGTGTTTAGGAACAGGATTATGAAATTAGTGCCTTTACCTAAAATTCCAGCCCTGGCTCTTCCCTCCTTGCTTATTTCTGCCTTATATCCACACTTCACTCATTTTTTCAATTCTTTCAATCTTTGTCTGACTGTTGATCTGATAGATTGTAACAAACTCTTGGACTCACAAAGTTATTATCAATCTACCTTAAAGAAAAGCAACTAAAATTTGATAATGCTGTCTTACGAATCAAATGAACTCCCACCAGATTGTTATAAAGATGTAAGCTGAAAGTGACGTATTGTGTCACTATGAAAGTGGAGATTGGAAGGTGTGAAGACATTTTTGACCAGCCTGTGCATCCCCATCCTATATTTAGTAAATCCCTCACCTTATCAGATAGAGCCTGGCTTACCATATGGATGCAGAGAGCTACTTTCTAGCCAATTTGTAATGAGGGCCCAGGCACATGAATGAAGACTCTCCAGTATGATCGACCATCGCAGTGCAGATGGTAGGAGGCACAGAGGTGGTGGCTACATCCAATTTCCAGAAGCATCAGAGACAGCAGTCCTAGAACAGCATCCATGTGATTTATGTGTTGGTTATCATTTCCCAGACTCTGAGGTAGATCTCACTGTGTACTAATGGAAAGAAAGGAATGTAGTGCTCAAGCTTCAGGAGCAAAGACATAGATTAGTACTTTCCTCTCAACTTAATTATTCTCCTTCTCCTAGAATCTCATACTTTTCTGAGACATGGAACCTTTGTCTTTCGCCTTCTGATAATTCCCCAAATTTGTTGCCCAAATGTCAGTTAGGCCTCAATGCATTGTATGCAACAAGTCATAAAGGTAGATAGGTACTCAGTTTAAAAATAAAATCTCATATATTCAAATAACAAACTGACAAAACAATAGACGGTGAAAGAGGATTAACTACTGATGTTGCTACTGCTAATAACATTTTTAAAATTTTTCTAAGTGTTATTTATGTATGTTCATCATGTTGATTGCCTATAGTATTCAGGTCCATTTAAATATTGTCAAGATCATTCCTTGTGTTTTTTCTTTAACAAAATGGATCATGGTAAGTTTCTGGATGCTTTAAAGAATATAGTGTTATTTTTTATTTCTCATTCCCACATGATTTCAATTTAAATTAAAAAGACATCCAACTTGGCAAGCCTAAAAGTGTATTCAGAAGAATATTCAGTGAGAAAACAAATTGATTATGCTGATTCTAGTTCCTAATGTTACAAATGTAGTAGTTATGGGGGAAAAAAAAACACTTTTGATTGGTTTGAAGGGTAAAAACAGAAAGCAAGCATCATTGGTATATTCATTCATTGACTTCCATATTCTGCTCACCCAGCAGATAGCTCTGTGTGTTGAGGCAGTACTTCCGGCCTTACTAGTGAGGTCTCCTGGCCCAGAGTCTATTGTGTAGGCTTGATAGAAATAAACAAACTAGCTTAAGGTGCCAGTATATCATTGACTACAAACAGCATTTATTCATTTGAGTGTGTTACACTTTTTTTTAGGTGATGGTGGTAATTGATATTACTACTTCTTTGGATACTAGTCATTTTTTTAAGTTTATTTCTTTATTTTGAGAGAGAGAGAGAGAGAGAGAGAGAGAGAGAGAGCACAAGCAGGACAGGGCCAAGAGAGGGAGAGAAAGAATCCCAAGCAGGCTCCATGCTGTCAGTGTGGAGCTCAACATGGGGCTTGAACCTATGAACCATGAGATCATGGCCTGAGCTGAACCAAGAGTTGGTCACTCAACTGACTGAGCCACCCTAGAGCCCCCGATCATTTTTTTTTAAGTAACATATTTGTTGGACCAGGTGATGTGTTCAGATGCACACAGGAGAATATGAGATGAAATTATGTTCTAATTTAGGAAGACTAAGGATTATAAAATAATGTGTATTCAGGGACCTTCTGTCACTAAGTAGTGTTCTGCTAACTTGAGAGAGTCCAAAGAAGTTTTAGTGAATATGAAAAAATACTGTGTTCATACAATAGTTCACAGATATTTTCCTCAGTGTTTGCTTTATAAAAACTCTTAAAATGGTTGCATTATTTTTATTATTGCAAGTAATATTTTGATTATTATTAATAAGGGACAAGAAACACTTATCTTCATATAAAGAAAATATTGCTTTGTTTATGTCAGATTACTTTCACATGGTTTCCAGTATTACTTTTTTTATGACTGTGGTAACTTATTTCTCATACTTATTCTGGTAGTAACAGATTATTGTCCTATTTAGCAAGGCTTTCTCTTCCTTTTTAAAATTTTCTTTCTTCTTTACTTCATCATTGCACTAATAATAGGTCAGATTCTGACCTATTGGACCTGGTTTCTACTTAGTCAATGGCTTGGTAACACTTGGGCACTGTTTCCTGGGTGATAATTTAGTAGATTATTTAAATTTAAATGGCTTGGTAACACTTGGGCACTGTTTCCTGGGTGATAATTTAGTAGATTATTTAAATTTAAATGATTAATGAGTTAGATAAGCTGTGTAATATTTTCTTTTGTCTCCAAGTCCATGTATGAGTGTACCCTCTTGAATGCTCCCATCTCAGTGGGCTGAGGGAAATTCTTGGTCATTTGTCATGAGAAAATGATTTACACATTTATGAATATATATCATTTGTAAAATGCCATCAGGGGAACATGATGCATCAAACCTGAGATAACGTACATATTTTGGTAAGAGAAAGTAAACTTATATGCTATAATCTTTAGTTTGTATTACTTGGACCTCTCTAGGAGAATGTTTGCATGCTTATTGCTTTGTAATATTTTCATTATAGAATAAAGAAAACTCAATGAAATGAGAAAGGAAGCATTGGGTGTTACCAATGTCAAACAATCATGTGGACAGGATAGAATCCAGAGAAGGAGGCTAAGTGGTGACCAAGTCTTATCTGCGGAGTTCAGCAGAATAGACATCATTCTGGGACAAAGGATGGGAGTGTTTTCCTACTCTTCTTAGAACTTTGGAACCATTTGAGAAAACTACCATCAAAGACTTAAACTATTATAAATTAATATCTGATTTTTATTTAATTAAACTTGAATAACAAAATAGATTTCATTAAAAATTCCTTTCAATTTGTCTCTTGAAGTTTTAAAGCTTTCATTCATTGCTTTTGGTTAAGTTAGGGTCTGCCAAGGAAAAAAGTAGTTTGTCTTGATCTTTGGCCCCAAATATACCTACATATGCTTTTTGTTTCTGAATACCTAGGGATTTCCTGAAAGTAGAAATTGTTAAGAAGGGGGGAAAAGATATTTTAATTTTCTGGAAGAAAGAAAGGAAGGTGCTTTTTAAGAGAATATTTGACTAGTTTGATCCTATGGTATAACTGCAGAGACTGCCATTACATGTTCTTTCCATGTACCTGTGCCACCCCATTAACTCTTTCATTCCTTTCTCACTAGATAGAAAATTTCTTCAGGTTATGGCTCCAAAACCTTCTGTGTCATAGTATATAAGTATAAATATCAGGTATGTTCATGAATCCCCTGCCAAATTGTGCATGTGTGTTAGTAATAATATATTCTCTCTCCCTCTCTATATTATATGTGTGTGTGTGTGTGTGTGTGTAGTTTTTTCTAGTAAGAGTGTCAATATTTTTAATTGGATTTCAAATGTGTTCATAAACTAGAACCAAATTTAAACTAAGTCCTGTGGAAACTGTGAAGAATCTACATGTCATCTACCTGTATAAGTTAGAAATGATACTTGCAATTGAAACTTAAGCCAGTAGAATAGTTAAAATGTACATACTTGGAAATATGTAAATTAATCTTAAAGAAATAGAAACTTTCCTAGACTGGAATAGAACTTAATGAAACTTTTACAAATGTAGGAAAAGGATAGGTCTTTTGAAAGGTACATTGGTGTGCTCAGTACTTGCCTGCTCAAGACCTTGGACTGGAGAACTCCATCCCCCAGATACAAATGTAGATATAGATGTGAGAAGAAGCCATATACTGGACTATGCAATTAAACACTTTACTCATGACACAATTTTATTTTGCCAACACACACACACACACACACACACACACACACACACACAACTTTGTCACTAAAAATTTTCCCGAATGGTCAATCTTATATAGTAATCAGTCTTTTTTAATGTTTATTTATTTTTGAGAGAGACAGAGAGACAGGACATAAGCGGGGGGGGGCAGAGAGAGAGGGAGACACAAAATATTAATCAGGCTCCACGCTCTGAGTTGTCAGCACAGAGCTTGACGTGGGGCTTGAACTCAGGAACTGTGAGATCATGACCTGAGCCAAATTGGAAGCTTAACCAACTTAGCCTCCTAGGTGCCCCATAGTAATCAGTCTTCTAAACAATATTAATTCTTTTTTAAAAAATTTTAACATTTATTTTTTTAGAGAGACAGAGACAGAGCACGAGTGGGGAAGGGGCAGAGAGAGATGGAGACACAGAATCTGAAGCAGGCCCTGGGCTCTGAGCTGTCAGGACAGAGTCTGATGCAGGTCTTGAACCCACGAACCCTGAGATCATGACCTGAGCAGAAGTTGGATGCTTAACTGACTGAGCCATCAAGGTATGCCTAAGCAATAGTAATTTCTTAAACCTGTAGAAGCTGAGGTCCATTCCTACTGAGAATTCATAAGGGTTAATCTCAACTTCAGGCAACCAAAGATAGCCAACCCTCCATGCAAAGACCTGGCATTTGTGGAGTTCATTTCAACCTGCAAGACCCTCCTGATGAATAAGCTCTCTAAATTAGTTTCATATGATTTAGCCAGAATCACTTGCTCATGAAAATTGTTCACTTAATCATTCAACAAATATTTTTTGAGCATCTATCATTGTAAATAGGTGTTACAGAACTGGGGATACAGAATTGATTAAATAAAAAATGTATGGTCCATGGACATGTCATTTAAAGTCTTTCTTATCTATTTCTTAATGTCCCAGTTAAAGAAAAGATAAAAGCTATGATTATAGTTAAATAGTGTGTTCTGATTATTTTTAATCTAAAGGGGGCAAAGAAATAATTATATTCATTTTGTTTATATTAAATAATATCTGTCCAAGTACATTTTGATTAAAGAAACTGAAATGATATTTTAAATGTTAATTTTTAAGGATTTTTTAAAATGCAAGAGCCATTTATCGTTGTTCACAATAAACAATTGGCAAAGAACAGAAACCCTAAAATGTAATTTGGAAGGTATGCTATGAAATCCTTCTTTTCTACAAATAGTTCCTAAACTACTGGATTGAGAAGTGAAAAATACAATATGTGAGCAATAATTAGTCAAGGTGATTTCAGATAATAAAAAAAGTAATTATATATTTCAGTTGCTTAATACAACATAAGCACTAATTATCTAGACAATTTTTATATTATAAAATTATTCTTTAAAAACTTTGAATCTAAAGTTCAAAGAGAGAGATGGCTGTTAAAAGAGTGAATAATAAAATTAATGCCTTTCCCTTGATTATTCTCATTCTTGGTTATTAAGATCTTTATTATTTCATTATTATTTTAAATAGCTTCTATAATTTACTCATTGAACCACTAGTTATATAAAATATATGATGACATTTCAGATCAGATTCCACTGAAAATTATTCTGCATTAATATAAATAGTTACAGAGCACTTATGATTTACCTTGTTCTCTATAGAAACATATCACCTTCTTTACCAATGTAAGACTTGCCACCATTAGGTTATATCAAATTCTATTCTGTCCTTTGTGTTGGACTTCTTGAGCAAATAATTTAAAATATTTGCATCTCATAATATTCAAAAAATATTTTACATTTTATTTGCCATTTTTACTTTAACAATGACTCAACACTAATCATGTGGAATGCTATTTCTAAAGTACCATTTGGATATTCCTAGGCATTTCCATTGAGCTCATCCTGGATAAGATATGTTTTTTTGTCACACAAATATCCAGTTAGCTTAGTTCAAGTCATTGAAAATCACTATTTTGAAAATATAATTCTATGAACATTCTCTCTTTGTGTTTTCACTAAACTCTTTTAAATTCTCTATTTCTCTCTAAAGGATTATTGACCAAAAGAAATTATCAGGCAAGGGTTTGTGTGTTTTATGCATTCATTGTTCTTTCTGCACAGTTCCTTGATTACCAGATAAATATTGGTTCCTGTCTTCTCTGAGCACCTTTCATCCTCTGCAGTATAATTTTATGTTAAGGTTTAGAGACACCACAATTGAATAGCATAAATCTACTCATTATATCATTTAAGCTTTGACTTTCTATTGTAGCCTGTGGGAAAGAAGGCCTTTCCCCATTCTGCAGTCTAAATTTAAAATCTAGAAATATGACCAGATGTTCTCATTAAGGATTAAATGAATACCATGCATGTATATCATTTCTTTCTTACACATAATATGCCGTGCAATTTTAGTTTTAATTAAATATGGATTTTGTTACTTAGATCTTTCTCCAGATAGCTACACTAACTGTAATAATATTCTTAGTATTCTCCAATGCCACTGAATTTTTATACAGTCACTGTCTCTCTGTGAAACCTTAGCTAGAAATGTACGACATTTATGATTTCTTCACGCAACGTGAGAGCTCCTAAAATAAAGCATTCCCTGCAAAATGGAACCCTTTAAGCATTAGAATCGGGGAAAATTAATAAGATTTATAAAATGCATATATTATGATTCAGACAAAGCAGAATATTTGTCCATCTCCTCAAAGTATTCTTAAAATATGTTTTAGTATGAACATAATGGCATAAAACTTGCTCAGCCTCCATTGTACCCCTGTAAGGTACAGAATGAAGTAAACCCAAGTTCATTGAGACACCTCTGGTCACATTATTATTTTTTTTATAAAGTTATTACAGAGCATCAGTCATGTGCCTTGCATTGTGTTGAGACGTGGGTTATAAAATTGGAGGACGTGTCTATTGCCCTCTAGTGTGCAAATAGGCAAAACACATAATCAAAGGATATTATTAAAGTAGATGGATGTGCAAAATATTAACAAAGTTTCACAGAGAATATTAACTGAGCTGGTGTTGAAAACACACTTGGCCTTTTGCCACACGGATGAGCCAATAGAAAGGAAAACAGATATTAACCCTGAGAAAAGAGACAATCTAGCAGCCAGTGTTAATGAAAAGAAGCAGGAACTTTGGGATTACATTTTCTAGGCTCAAATACAACTCCACAAATTACTGAGAATTTGAGAAAAGTTGTGTTAACGCTCTATGCCTCAGTTTCTTCATTTGTTAAATAGAAACTGCGTTATAGACTTATTAGAAGGATACCATGAGTCAATCTATGCAAAGTGCTTAGGATAGTGCCTGCTTAAGCATTTGCTAAATACAGTTAGAAAACTTCAAGTTTTCTGAAATATAAAACTTAATAAATGAATTGATGAGATAGAAAAGCTAGATAATAATCATTTTATTTATTGTTTTAAAGTTTTTAAATGTTTTTCCTTATTTATTTTTGAGAGTGAGACAGTGCTACTGGGGGAGAGGCAGAGAGAGAGAGAGAATGAGAGAGAATCCCAAGCAGTCAGTGCAGAGTCCAATGTGGGGCTCCACCCATGAACAGTGAGATCATGACTTGAGCTGAAATCAGGAGATGGATGCTTAACCAACTGAGCCACCCAGGAGCCCCTCAGTTTAAACCATTTAAACTATTTAAATGGTTTAAATAGTAACCATTTAAAAAAGTTACATAGAAAAGGTATTTTGAGCAGAGGAGTAATGTACTAGATTAAAGATGGTTCAACTTCTTTGTCACTTCTCCCACTTGAGAAGTGGAGTCCACTCATTCTACTCCTTTTAAATCTAGGCTGGTCTTAATAACAATATTGATGTAAAGAATATGGCAGAAATCATTTATCAGTTGCTGGGCCCATGCACTAAGAGACTGCCAGAATCCACTTCAAATTCCTTGGAATGCCTTCTCTGGGAGCCCTAAGCCTCCCCATATCAAGTCTGACTATGTAGATGAGGCCCCTCATAGATACCCTGGTTCATTATCTTAGCTGGGCCTGTCTTTCAGTTGGTGCCTACCCAGGCACCAGACATGTGAGTGAAGCTGCTTTGGATCCTACAGATCAGAACATATGCCCCTGAACAGCTCGCAGTGAACTCCATCAATGTTAGATGGAAAAGAGTCATCATTCATCTCATCCCTGCTGGGAATTCTGGGCCAATATTATAAAAATGGCTGTGTTTTAAGTCACTTGGTTTTGGGGTAGTTTGTTATTCTTCAATAAATAATCTAACAGGAGCAAATGACAAAGTCAGATTTTTATATTATAAAGATCCCTTGGCCTTTGTGATTGTGTGATACTAGGGAGAATACAATAACTAGCATTGAGTCTGGAAACTGTAGAATGGTAAGGAGATTTTCAGACAAATCCAAAACAGAGATTGCAAAGGCCTAAATGAGATCAGTTTTATAGATATGAAAAGAAAGGGTGTTACTCAATTAAAATTAAAGCTTATCTTAAAAAATGTTTATTATTTCTAAGACACAGAGTACGCATGCATGCACTAGCAGGGGAAAGGCAGAGAGAGGGAGACAGAGGATCTGAAGGAGGCTATTTGTTGAATGTAGAGAGTCTGGTATGGGAGTCAAACTCATAAGACCTGAGCACTTGACCTGGCCAAAGACCTGGCTTAACTGACTGAGCCACCCAGGTTCCCCTAAAGCTTTTCTTTTCTGCATATTTTCCTTTTGCCTCTAGGCTTTCCTCCTATTGAGTAGATGATAAGGTTTAGGAAAAGTGATTCAAGTGGCCTGAAATGGAATTCAAGACAGTAAGCTAGAAAGCCAAAGTCTATTTCCTGTGGTCCAAGACAATTCTTGAAGAGAAACGTTCTTTTGGTATTTGTTTATTTGTTGATTTTATAGATATATAAACATACATGATGTAGATGGAGATGTGGATGTAGACATGCCAACGATCCTGGAAGATTCAAGCTATAACATTTACATCACAAACCATTAAGCAGGGAAATACACAAAATGATTTAAGTATTTCCTTTGAGTATTCCTGGGTGAGCCTAACAATGCACATTACTAGGGTTAAACTCTAAAGTAGGAAGTGATCTCTATCATCTTTCTTTTCCGCAAGTCTTTTGGCCAAGACCAATAGTTAGAATTCATTTAATACTTTAACCTAATATAAAGACACATACACTCAAACTGAAACAATCATTTCAAAACCATTTCAATAGATTGACATCCCCAGCCACGACTTTCAGGTTGAAAAGCACTGCCATCAGAATAAATAAATAAATAAGATATATTTAAAAGTTCTGAAAAGAAACAGCATTTCCGTGAATATAGCCCAGGGTGAGTGAAAGCCTTTTGAAGAATGTCTGCATACAGCCCGGCATCAATGCAATTGAATATTTGTTTCTCAAAGATGTGTCAAGGTCAACAAGAGAACTTCCTGGCTTGAAGTGGCAGAAGTGCCACAGCTTCCTGGACCCCTTTGTATGGGGATGTAGACACTGTGGAATGAGTAAAAAGATGGAATTGTCTGGCCCCTGAGTGAGCAGGATGCAGATTGCCTGTATGGGCAGTCTGACTGAACACCATGTTGGGACCCCTTCTGACCCCATGTCAGAAGCCATGCTCAAGGACCAGCTACATCTCAGCAGATGCTAGTTGAAGAGGGCAGGTAAGAGAGGGACAGTAATATACCTTTTCTCCATAATGCCAGATCGATTAAAAAAAAAAAGATTCTTACTCCTCTTTCCAGAACTTTATATTAGTTTGAGAGTATGGGGATATTATATAATTATATATAAATCTGCCCAATACACTTCACAGACATGACTTTCATTAAGGTCACCAATGACTTCCTCATTGCCAAATATAATGGGCAATATTGTATTTTTTTGTTCTTTTCCTTTTTTTTTTTTTTCATTTTTGGATACTCTGTAGAATTTACCACTATTAATTCCTCTTCTTGAAGACTTCACCCTTAGTGGTCATAATGCCAGCATTTTTGCCCCCTTTCATGTACTGGGATATTAATGTCCTTTATGGAATCTACTTTTTGCCTGCTTCTAGAATGTTGGAAAAACCCTGTAACTCATTGTCAAACTTAATGCAGGGCCAACTATTACCTGTATGCTGATGATGATTCTCAAGTCTATATGTCTAAGTTAGATCTCTTACATGATGTTTAATCCAACATATATAAAAACTATGTAATATCAATACTTGAAATTCAAAGAGCACCTCAAATACAAAATATCAGCAATAACCCACTATTATACTTTAAAACTTGTTTGTCCTGCCTCTAGTTTATACACCTATCTTAGAAAATGGAAGCAAGCATTTGCCCAAGCAAGATTTAGGAAGGAGAGTACAGATTCCTGATTTCCCTTAACAACATCTCCTCTATGTCTTGTTAATGTCTGGCCTCTCAATGTTCACATAAGGCAATGCTAACATTGTGCCACCTTAACCCTAAAGTCCTTCTAGAAAATTCATCAAAGAAAGGTAAGAGTTGAATATTAGTAAATATGAAAAGGCATGTTGGTGCTTTCTAGACAATCTACTCAGAAAACATCATCTAGTGGAAGTAATTTGAAAGAGAATCTACATTAAACGAAATGAGTCTACATTAGTGTGTATGTACATGGAGACATGGAGCCAAGAGTGATATGGACCTTCTTTTGAAACCAAAATAATAATAATAATAATAAAGTAAAACATCTCTGGACTTAGTGGGAAATTGCCAGAATACTAGTATTGAAGAAAGAGCTGAGTTTATGGAAAATGAAGCAAAATTCCAAACAAAAATAACAAGAAGTTAAAAATAAAAATAAATCTTTCCTTGACACTAAAAATCAAGAGTTAATTGTAAAAAAATTTAAGTGTCATTAAGGAAAGATATATGTATCATAGGGTTTATCTTTAAAAAGTTTTTTTAAAAATAATCTTTGAGTATATTTATTGAAGTGTAATATGAACTATTTTAGAAGGTATTCAATACTTTGGGTATAAAGTTACACCCTAGTGTCTAATACCTTAGGACTGACCCACTGCCATCTGGTGTCCCTGTTATCAAATTGCAATGGCATCTCCATAGACTAACATATTTTACCTTCGAAGAGTTGAAATTGCAGAAATAAATATGCAAGGAGACAAGTTTGACATTAAACATTCTACCACACTGAAAAGCATTCTGAGTTGAAGCAAAGACAGACAATTAAATTATTTTCTTGTCGTGCTTTACAATGAGGCACCAGCTCAATGAAGTAACATTTATGTTACTGAAAGGTGGTGGCACAGTAAATCCTACCTCATTGCCAATAAACTGAAGATCAAAACAATCAACCAAGCTCCACTGGTAATAAATTGAAAGTCAGTGGAGCACAAAATGTATTACTGTTCGAATTAATTTTGGCACAAAATGGGTTGTTGAGTTTTCCCCTTTTCTTAAGGCAAATCAACCCCAAGCAAATAGTTAATAGACTGTTGAAACGTAAATTCAATGTGCTCACAGTACTCTGATGAAATTTGAATTTTATATTTGATTTTTGAGAACAATATAGTCATTTGGATCCTATTTTCTATGTATTTTGGAGGAATTTTTACAATAGTTTCCTGATACAATTTCATCTTAAAAAGTCTATTGGATCACAAATAGAATTTTTTTCATGCATTTACCAAAAAGCTCTTAGGGACAAGCAGTCAATCCAATCATTGATTATAATAAGTTGGATCTATATTTTATGGACTTCCATGATTTAAAACTTTCTAGCGAAATTGGAATATGTCACAGGAAGTTGTTTTGATAGCATACAATATGGTGCCAAATGAGGGAAGCTGACATGTTTTAAGGGCACTCTGAAATGTGTAGCAATGAGAGCTAAGCTTATATAGGGTGCTGAACCTAAAGATTCTGGATGAGAATTGCAGTGATGAGGCAAGTTCATGGCTCCCCTGCTAAAGATGACCATCAGAAATAATTTCTATAGTTTGCTACCAAACTAGGAAAATATTTTCATTTAATACCTCCACTCAGAATGAGGGACCTAACTTGTTCAAGACCATCTGGTGACAGTTTCTTTTAACTACAATGCATTTTTTTTTTTTTTTTTTTGCAGACCTTCAATCTGAGGATATCTTAAGCATTTAGTAGTGCTTGGTTTTTCATAACAAAGATTTATAACAAATATAATTTGACTTCAAACACAGTTTTTCTCATCATCTAAAGCTGAATCTGTTGCCTGTGTGTCTTCATAAAGCCGAAGAGATTACTACTATCATATAAATCCATTTGAAAATATTTATGATTTTATTTTTTCCTATATACCAATTTAGACCTTCTCATTAATCCGTATGGAAGTTGACTTCCATAGTTACGCAAGGAGGCTACTTCATAACAAAATAATTATCCTTGTTAGTTCTAGAAAACAAGGTTTATTCATCTGCCGATAATGGGTACCACATAAATAATCCTTATCAACATTATTCTAAAAAGAAAATAGTATGTTTAGTTATCCTCAGAATCTGAATGTTATGGCTCAATAAAGTAGATAAAATACATTCTGCACCTACAATGTAGAAATCATTATTCAGGGGTTTTGTTGACTTAGTAAAATTACTTTTTGAGAATGAATCCATACTCTGTGTTGGTATTGATGATGATGACAATAATGCATTCAATGATAAGCTGAATTTATCTGAGCACATGTACATAAGTTTCCCTATTTTCAGCTTTATATAGTTTTCAAGCAGTCACTTTAACCAATCAATAAACAAATTCCAGAAATCATATAAAAATATTCCTACTAACTGATAAATACTGACTAATATTAGTAGGTATATAATCATTTATAAGAATTGTAAGCATTTAACATAATTTTTGAATCATTTATTTTGAAGAAATAAGATATATATATATATATATACACATTTATATATATATATAAATGATATGCTTTTGAAGTGTTTAGTAATTTTTTTTTTTTTTTTGCTTTTTGGACCTCTATTTACATAATCCAACTGTAAATGTTTTAGGGGAATGAAAATGACTAAAATGAGCATAAGAATTCTGAGAAATCATACAAGTAATGCCAAAAGGGCATTAAAGAGCAAACTGACTACTATTGAAATGAAAGCCTAGAATGAATTAAATTGAACAAACAAAATGAAAAATGAAGAAGGGGATTAGAGATGAGATAAAGAGCAAATTGTAAAAAGGTTAATCAAATGAAATACTTGATTTGAATAACCAAGAAGATATAATCAATGTGGAAGGGAACAACATAGAAGAACAGTGTTATAATTGTGAATGTTGCAATAAACTTACATCTTGTTCTCATAGCACACCTATTTGGCATTTCATGCTGACAAAAAACAAAAAACAAAAAACAAAAGCGTGTATTATATCCTAGAGACCATCAACAAATCACTTTGACACACCCTACTTGCACATTCCTAAGCCTGTATTTGATCACTTTGCTCTCTCAGGAGTGTGAACATTGTAATCTTTAAGTGTCATGCTTTAATGACTAATTAATGTGCTTACAAAGAAAATCTAAATTAATTATACTTTTAAAAATTTTATATGTATCCATTCAAATCTGCTGGCATGGCATTTGTTGCCCTGCATACAGAGGGTTATATTTTATATTAATTACAAGTATAAATGTGTAGAATTATAAATATATTAGCTGGTGTTCTGATAACACATTTGAATTTCTCCTCACCTAAGATCTGTTCATATGATACAGTAGTATACCTTAACAAAGGTAGTTATGGGAAAATCCTCCATCACAAAATGCCTTGCTCCCAGGTTTGGTAAATCTTCTTTATTAATTTTTACTACAGAATATGTCCAAGGATGAGATGTATTTTTTTTAATTTAATGTCATTATTTGCCAGAATTACTTAGTCATGTCGTCTGCCATTGCTTTGCATGCTGTGAATGCAACAAGTTAGATTTAGGCAAGCAATAAGTTTTCTGTTATAAGTTTCTTATTAAGTTTTGCTTGTATCCAATGAGTGGTAAAAATGTTGACTTCCTTTATTAACCACCAGGGCATTAATTGGTTCTCTCTTTCCGTAATATCTTAAGATATTGTGTGTTATTTCATGTGTTATTTCTGCACTGTAATCAACATTCCTGTCTGAAGAAGAGCATTTATCAATGCTGTTTCCTATCTTGAAATCACAAAATGCAGTTTTATTACTTGCTCCTCTTGCTAGAAATAGTCATATCCTAGGGTCTCAGCTAAAAACAGATCCTTAAGTTATTAACTGACATGACCCATTGCATTATATTGTGATATAATAATTCACTGGTAACAGTATTTCAGAGTTATTATTATTACACTTTTTCATGCCCAATATCATGCGACCCCCATTTGGATAGGTCCCGCTCACTCAACAATTTTAATAGGATATCTGGTAGCTTGGTTAAATATGGCTCCTATTCCAGTAGACTCAATATATCCTGGAGGTATACAGAACATAAAGCTTAAATAACACAAATTAATCACTCTGTCATTATGTAATTAAATAAATTATAAATAATCCAAAGTATGAGTTCTATCTTTGTCACTTAATCCCTTTACAAGGTACTTGCTTTTCAACCTAGGTGGAAGTAATATGTGAATTTACGCTTTCTGGCTACAGTGGAGGTATTTTAGCTCTCAATGTGCAGATCAGAGTCTGTCTTTCCATTTCTTATTTTGGTCCTAAAAATTATTGTGGCCGTTCCCATTTTTGCTTATTTAGCTTGTGTGTACTATCGTGTTACCACTTCTCTATTGTTTCTTACAAGTTGCAGTAAGCATTGAAGTGTCTGGGAGCACTCCCAGTTGAAGAACTTTGCTGGTCTCATGCCCTTAGCCTAGTGCAATTGCCATTGTAACAGACACCCTGTTGTAGTCACATGTATCCACCTCTTTACAAGAACAGAAAACTATAAAGATATTTTATGGAATAAGATACAAAATCCTTAATGAAATATTAGCAAATGCATAAAAGCAATATATAATAAAATACATTTTAATCAAGTGAGAATTATCTAACAAATAAAAGTTTATTTCAATGTATGAAAAGTTAACTGTATCAACACATAGGGAGAAAACGCAAATATCCCTATAATTAAAGGAAAAGTATTTGAAAAATTTGACCTTCCATTCATGACAGAAATTCTCATCAAACAATCAATAAAGAGTAACTTCCTCAAGTTGACAAGGTACATCTACAAAACATCCTCAGACTGTATCATATTTAGTGATTAAAGACCGAATGTAGTCCTCAAAGATCTGGAAGAAGAGAAGGATGTCTGTTGTCACCAATTTTATTCAACATTGTTGTGGAGAGTCCTTTTAGTGCAATAAAGAAAGAAAAAGAAATTAAAAAATATACATGTTGGAAAGAAAGAAAGAAATAAAAATAGTTTTTAAAATAAAAAACATGATCAGTTTGTAAAAATCCTATCTAAATATCTAAAAAAAAATTTTCTACTAGAACTAATTAGTGAATTCAACAAAATTACAGGATACTAGTTTAATATATATAAATCAATTATATTTCTATACATTAACATTAAAAAATTAAAAATAAAGCTAAAACAACACCATCAATAAAATAAAATACTTAGGGATAAATAAAGGCAGAATTTCTATGCTACAAACTATAAAAGCACTCATGAGAGATTTAAAGAAAACTACAAAAAAATGAGGATACACACCATGTTTATCAGTTTAAGTAAAGAATTCTTACATGAGAGAGAATTTTTTGAATCAATAAATTGGACATGATTAATGTTAAAACATGTTATATTTGTAAGTCATTGTTTAAAAAAGTGAGAAGAAACTATGGGTTGAGAGAAAATATTTTTAAAATACATACCCAGAACAGGACTTGTATCCAGAATATGTAACAAACTCTTACAAATCATTAATGTGAAGACAAATACTCCAATTAAACAGGGAAAAATATTTTAACAAATACCTCATTAAAGAACAGTATATAGACATATGAAAAGATAACCAACAGGATTAGCATTAAGAAAAAAGAGATTAAAACCACAATGAAATACTTCTGGAATGGCTAATTTTAAAATAGGACTGAAAATACCAAGTTCAAGCAAGTATGTGAAGCAACTGGAACTTCCATGCATTTCTAGTGAGAATTTAAAATGGTATAACCACTTTGGAAATTGATTTGTAGTTTTTACTAAGTTAGATATACACTTAACCATATGATCTACTGAGTCCATTCCTACTTATCCAAAATACGTGAAAACAGATTTCCATACAAAGAGCTTTAAAAAACAATATTTTGGGGCACCTGGGTGGCCCAGTCAGTTAAGTGTCCAACTCTCGGTTTCAGCTCAGGTCATGATGTCACAGTTTCATGAGTTCAAGCCCCACATCAGGCTCTATGCTGATGGTGTGGAAAGTGCTTGGGATTCTCTCTCTCCCTCTCTTTCTGTCCCTTCCCTGCTCATGCTCTCTGTCTCTCTCAAAATAAATAAATAAACTTAAAAAAGAATTATTTGTAGCAGTTGTGTTCATAATAGACAAAAAGTGGTAAAAACCCAAAAGTCCATTAACTGGTGAATAAATAAGCAATTGTGATATACAATCCATACAGTAGAATACTACTCAGCAATAAAATGGAACAAACTAGTAATACATCCACTACATGGGTGATTCAAATACACTATGCTAAGTGAAAGAAGCCAGAAATAAGAGGCTACACACTGTATCATTCTGTTTGTGTGACATTCTAGAAGAGGCAAAAGTAAAGGGAAAAATAATGGTAGCCAGAGCAAGTGCTGGCAAAAGTGACTGGTTAAAAGAGACCTGAGTAGACTTCTTTGAGTGATAAAATTTTTCTATAGCTTGGGATGCCTGGGTGACTCATTCAGTTGAGTGTTGAACTCTTGATTTACCCTCAGGTCATGATCCCAGGATCATGGGGTTGAGCCCCGCATCAGTCTCTGTGCTGAGCATTAAGCCTGCTTAAGATTCTCTTTCTCTTCTACCCATCTACTCTGTTCTCTCTCTCTCTCTCTCTCTCTCTTTTTTAAAAAAAATAATTCTACAGCTTGATTCTGGTCATGGTTACATGACTATTTAAATTTGTGTTGGGGAGCCTGGGTGGCTCAGTCAATTAAGCATCTAGCTCTTGATTTCAGCTCAGGTCATGATCTCACATTTTTGTGAGTTTGAGCCCCGCATGGGTTCTGCGCTGATAGAAGCCTGCTTGAGATTCTCCCTCTCCCTCTTTCTCTGCCCATCTCCTGCTTGCAATCTCTCTGCTCTCTCAAAATAAATAAATAAACTTAAAAATATGTATTGTACATTTATTATACATTTAAGAAGGGAGGGGTGTAACTTATACTTCGTTGTATTGTTTATTTAAAATTGATGAATTTGATAGTATTCAAATTTTAACTTAATAAACATGATTCAAGGAAGAAAAATGATGAAGGGAGAAAATGTAGAAGAGGGGGAGGAGGGGGAAGAAGATGAAGAGAAAAAATTAATAAATACTGAAGATCAGAATGTAAGATCCAACATACAGATAATAGGTATTTTTGAATAAGGAACCAAAGCAAGGAAATTGAACTAATGCTAAAACTTACACTTCTGAAAGCCTTTCAAAAAAAGAATTGAAATTACATAATGGAAGTTATAGTATGTACCTGAAAATACTGAAGCAGAACAACCATTACAGGAAATATGCTAGTAAAATTACTGGATTTTAAAGAAACATTTTATAAAATAATTTGTGCATCTATTTTGTCATTAGATTTTATGAACACAATTTAATACTAAAAGAAAGTTGACTGGCATATTTACGGTACCCAAGGGATTAAAGCCGTGAGTCCAAGAGTTTATGTCCAGTAAAACTGACTAACAGTGATAAGGGCCAAGACATATTGCTATTTTCAGGTGACCTAAGGAATACTGCCCCCTTAAGTTCCCCTTAAGAATTCCATGAGAGTGTGAAATTTAGATGACAACTATATGATGAACATTAAGCCTATAGTTACTTGTAGAATTAAGACTAAATAAGGGATTTTAAAAATCATAATGACAATATGTTCTCATAATGCTGATATAGTACAACTGTGAAAATAAGTAGGTAACATAAAGAACGCATGCAAAAAAAGTTTTTTTTTAACTCCTCTCAGTAATTCAATCGGGGGCAGTAATGTTATGTTTTATAATTCTAAAACTGTTGTGTGTGATGTGAGATAAAGAAAATTAAAAATTATAGGACTTTCTACTCATACCATCCCTTCTGTCCTTTAAATCAGAATTCTCAGTAGAGAATAATGAGGAAATAGATGGGATACTGAGGTGGTTAGACAAAAACGCTATAGGTCTGACTGTGATTGGGAAGTTGCAAATGAAATAATGAGATATCTATATCTAGATCTAGATCTAGATCTAGATATAGGTATCATGTATAGATATAAAGATACATCATATGTTTATAGTAAGTTCTCTATCTATAGATCTATGTATTGTTTCATCATATAAAATATGTATTATAGATCCTAACCCTCTTTAAGCAAGGCTGTAACTGGGATGGAACACATGGAGGGGATTCTAGGATTGCCAGCAAATTCCTCTTTATCTTGCTACAAGGGTATTTGCGTTATAGAATCTCATAAAACTGTATACTTGTTTTCTTTGGTTTACTATAGCTGTTAATTTTCAAAGATGGACTAAAATGTCTAAAGTATTTCTACAATAAAGAATTAGTCATAATAATAATTATACCCTTCCAATATTTTGGTTACCCCTTCATCCATTCTGGCTCCATGATGAAAATAATTGATAAGAACAAGTGCTGAGCTGAACATTACAACATGTCCTGGTGTTGTATCTACATTGAGAGGAATCCACTTGACGGATTTGCCCAATACTACAGCAATGTGCCACACTGAAGCTAACTAGCGACAAGCCAAAAGATCACCAAAATTTCCAAGCATAAAATTCTTCATATATTGGAAAGTAAGAAATATTTATCTTTTTAAATAATAACTGAAAACCTATATTAATTTTGGCTGCTTAATTCTTTTTCTCTGAATCCGAACAGAATTAAAATATCACTTTCTTCTTTTTCCTTCAGTGTTTTAACATTCACTGGATGTTACTTTAGCCAACAAAAAAATTTAAAAACTCAGAAAATTGTCCAAACTCAAAAACAAAGTAAAATCAAAGAAAAAAATTACTTTGGCTAACAAATCCAAGTCTCTATTGAGAGCCCATAATGAAAACTAATTTTATCTATACGCCCCTTTAAACAGACACTACAGTACAGTATAATTGTGCACCAAACATCCTTTTAAATTTATTTTTGCTTTAAATGTAATTTGCTTTACTAAAAACTATACAAGTCAATGAGCTCAAAATGAAAGTACTATTTTTACAGTGATATGTACCTACAATAATATTCAGTATAAAATGTGTAAGGTGCTCAGTGCTATGATTTGTGTGGATAATGGTAAACACTCTTTTATAGTAATAAAATATAGGTCTATAGTGAACAATTCTAGCTATTTACATCCCAGATTTGCAGATACTGGAAAACATTTCCTACTCTAATAAGTCTTACAAATACTATGTGTATTTAGTAGGAGGAGGAAGGATAGAGAGAGAGAGACAGACAGAGTGAGACAAAGAGTCCTCTTGATTCAGAAAAATTGTCTTATGTTCTTACATTAGAACCAATTGTGTAATATATCAAATAGGCATATTATTCAATTCACAAAATATTTCTAAGTAAATATCACGATAGACTGAATTGTGTAAAACAAATTATAAAAATAATAATAATAATAATTCAAATCACAACACCAAAATGTGTTTTTCTTGCCTCCAAAGTATTTTTATCCTAAACCAGTAACTCATTCATAGATCATTAAAAAGAGAAAAAAAGAGCTGTCAGTGTTTGGTAGCTGCCATTTCCTTAAGGGATTAAATTTAGTACTGAAAATCTGGTTTGGTAAAATTTCTAATTTAAACATTTGGACAACCGTATAGTTGTTCGCATAATTTTGCCTTTTACTATTTCTGTCTGAAATGTTAATCACAATTCTGGGACCCCTAACAGTTTAACATGCCAATTGCTATCAGTTTGTGAAGTAATTGAGGATGGCAGCAAGATTTTCTCAGAAAGCACTTAGTGATGAATTGGAATTTTCTAAAATCTTATCAAACTTAACATGTATCTCTCCTGAAATATCTGCATAAATACAGAAGATGTGGACATATGTGATATTTAGATTTTATGACATAATAACATGAAAAACACTGTTTTAATATATTCACTCATAATCAACAGCAACTATGAAATAAAGTGTTCTCTCTGCAAAAATTATAAAAAAATGTAAATCTTCAATTTTGACACCCATGTGTTTTTTAAGTACCAAAGCACATTTATATATTTTCTTTTAAAAAATCTTTATTTATTTTTGAGAGAGAAAGCCAGCAGGGGAGGGGCAGAGAGAGAGGGGGACGGAGGATCCAAAGCGGGTTCTGCACTGACAGCAGAGAGCCTGATGTAGGGCTCAAACTCACAAACTGTGAGATCATGACCTGAGCTGAAGGCGGATGCTTAACCAACTGAGCCACCCAGGGGCCCTTTCCTTTATATATTTTGAAAGAAAGGTAAAACATTTATTTGCGCTTTTATCTATACATAGACATTTTCAAACACATACTCAAGCTGAATATATATATTTTACTGAAACTTCAGTATAGTATTTGATCACCAATTTATGATAAAAGTTCATGTGTGGGGTTCCGTGATCTAGTGTTCTGATCCCGCAATCAAAGACAACATCTATAAGCTGTGAGGTCCATTAGAAAAACTGAAGAACACATTGAAATAGACATTGGAGGAGCAAATTTCTCTAGATGGTGTCCATACTTCAAAATACAAAATCCCAACAGATGGGAGCAACAGTAAGCACTGTAAATCAGTTGGGAAAATGATGAGTTAAAGAAAAGTTTGAATGGAGAAATGTACGTAGGCTATTGTTTTTTAATCAACATCAAAGATCCTTTCAAAGTTTGACTCTCAAAAACAACCTTTCACTCTTACAGTGGATTTTGGAAAAACATTTTGCATTTTGGAAAAAATCTCAGTTTGGCAAATTAAGGAAACAATAAACTAAAAAATTCATATCTAAATGCCCTGAAGTCTCGCTGTAACATGACCTACTATAAGATGAATTTCTGTCTGAGGTATTTCTATCTCATACTTCCTCCAAGGGAATTCATTAGAGAAAGAAGAAAAAGAATCTAGTGGTAACATTTTTTAACCTGTAACAGAGTAATGTGGTGTTGACCATATTGTAAACTCCAAAAGAGGATAAGATCAGGGGGCATTTTTTACAGTGTAGTCAAAAAAAGTTTTATAAGATCACCACATAAGATCTATTTGTTCATTTATTTGTTCCTTATCCGCTAGTCGCATCATACATTTTTCGTCACTCCCAGCGGTTTATAAAACATAAAACAATAAACTTCTAATGAAAATCCTTAATAAAGGCATCTTTATTGACAAAGTGAAATAGAAAATGCAGAAAATATTCTGTGTTTCATGGGTATAGACCTAATGTGTTCAATTATGCTCAAGTCTTCAACGAATAAGATGAATTCAGCATATGTAGGTTGGCTGTTATCCCAGCAACACGTAGAATTAGCAAAAATCTTTCCTTGCTGAAAATCCTAATGCTGAATACCTAATACCTGAGACAGTTATAGAAATGGAACACAAGGAGAAAGTATCATCATCACATAGGATTCTCTTCTGTAAAGAAATATAAGTAAATGCCTACTTACTTTGCTAAATAACAAAAAGACAAAGGCACATGCATATTATGTAGGTGACCTGGCTAAATCCAAAAACAAATGCACTAAATAATTTAGTAGGAAAAATGTTATTTTTCCTGTCTTATTATGTAACCAAAGTCAGAGATGGTGAATTCTTTCCTGATGACAATTTCTTAGATTTGCTGCAATTCTGGCACAGTGGTGCCCTCCTACCTTTTACTACACTCTCCTTATGTGTGTAACTAGTTCAGGTAATACCTGTATTCAAAATTGTGTGATTATTTTCAAATCTCCCACTTCATGAAAAAAGTCATTTTTCTGTGTCCGTTCCCTGGTTTTTATATTTTTTCCCCCATTCTACATAATTTGAGTGAAATGTTATCTACTTCATTTATTTGCAAGATGCTCCATTACTGAAAAAAATGTCATATTGTGGTTTGTATTATTATGCT
This sequence comes from Acinonyx jubatus, assembly GCF_027475565.1. Lineage (NCBI taxonomy): Eukaryota > Metazoa > Chordata > Mammalia > Carnivora > Felidae > Acinonyx > Acinonyx jubatus. The sequence goes on along the minus strand of NC_069380.1, from coordinate 30,847,276 downwards.
TTCAGGATGAAGTGCATAAATTGGGAGATATTTTTTTAAAATATTTCCTACCTGAGACACTACCAGATGGTACTGTGTTAGTCTCAGGTTGATCATTATGTGAGAGACCTGGGCTCACAGCCAGACCAACATACCATTGACTGAGAGAAAACAATGTAATGCTGAACTGTACATAAAAATCACAAGTGGCGCTTTTGTAATTTGAACAGACATCTGCTTTCACATGTCATGTTTATCTCAAATATATACACATTCCTGATTTGATCTAGTTATGAAACTGAACTTAAGAGGATAAGTAAAAATATATGTAGTTGAGATACAGATACATCATGTATATGTATGTATTCACATATCATACAGATATCTGTCAATAATGGTATCAGCTACTCCTCTATCTGTGTTTATTTTCATGCAAATATTCACATGCACATATACACAGAGATACGTGAAAATACAAAAAATGTAGGCATTTCTCTGAGCTCTCCTTGTTTGTGTATTTGTTTCCTAAGCCTTCTCTGATGTTACCTGAGAGTGAGGTTATTGTATTTACCTAGGAACATCCCTGTGTAACAAAGCCATCAACTAGACACAGCGCATGGGTGAATACCCTGCTTTCTGATGGGGAGTTCTTTTATTTGCTTTGGCAACAAGTTTTCCAGAGATACTCCTTATTTGAAATTTTATAAAAGTGCAAATGTTTATATTTTAGTAAGCAAAAGGAAAACCCCTTGTTTTCTCTTCTTTCTTTCTTTCTTTTTCTTTTTCTTTTGGTTTGGGAAAATGCTCAATAGCATCTCTGATTCTTCACTTGTGCATGTAGCGTTGTGATTACCCCATTCATCATAATTGTTATCCAAACCTCAAGAGGTATAAGTCTCAGGGATGTGTGTTCATATCTCCCCTTATTCCATCCCTTCATTTTCTAGTCTCTTTTGAATTTTTTGACCATCGATAATATAGCTATGAGAACACTATTAATGTTTTGTATAACAACTTCTCGGCAGATTTAATAGCTCATGGAAGATGTTTAACGAGAACAAAAGCATCACAGGAGAATTTTAGCTTTATGTTGACTAGTTCATTATGTAGAGTTCCTTTACTTTATAAAATACTACATAAATGATTTGGTTACCCTGGTAGAACTTAAATCTTTCAAGTACACATATTTTTAATTACCTTCTTAAGTTTAGTTTCATAACCAGATCAAATCAGGAAAAAATGTATTTTTGAAGCTTTGCAGAGGGGCACAAAAATCATTTGCAGTAATAACAACTTAGTATATACATGGTAATATAAATACAACTTAACAAGGTAATTAATGTTTAGGTAAGCACAATCCATCCCAAAGACTTTAGCTTATGAAGGTTGATTGCAAGAGTAAATAAGATAGTCTTCTTTTTTAGAAACACTTCTATTATTAGTTTCAGCTTGTGGTGGGTTGAATTAGTAGGAGTTTTATATATAAACATTTATATCACATTATTTATGTTATATCATATATATTGTATGCACTAAATTATGCATGTGCCTATACATTTGTGTTATTTATGTGTGCGATATATATGTGTGAGCCACAGCTCCCAGTGGCTGTACGATCATGAGTATAAACAGTCCATACACTGACAATCAGTCTGTTCTTCACTTTCAGTACACTAGTCGATAAATTACATGAGCTATTCAACAGTTTACTATACAGGAACCTGGTAGGGGGGCCTGGATGGCTCACTGAGCCGGGTCTCTGGCTCTGTGCCAACAGCGTGGACCCTGCTTGGGATTCTCTCTCTGCACTTCTCCTGCTTGTGGTTTCTTTCTATCTCTCTCTTTCTCCCAAAATAAATAAATAAAATTTTAAAAATACTAAAATAAAATAAACTTGTGTTGATTATTTTGCCCAAGTGTAGGCTAATGGAAGTGCTCTGAGCATGTTTAAGGTGGGCTAGGTTAAGCTATGATGTTTGATAGGCTAGGTGTATTAAGCAAATTAAAAAAAATTTTTTTTAATCTTTATTTCTGAGACAGAGAGAGACAGAGCACGAGTGGGGGAGGGGCAGAGAGAGAGGGAGACACAGAATCCAAAGCAGCCTCCAGGTTCTGCGCTGTCAGCACAGAACCCCACAGCGTGCGGGGGCGGGGGGGGGGTGCTCAGACTCAACGAACTGCGAGATCATGACCCCAGCCGAAGCCGGACGCGCTCAACCGACTGAGCCACCCAGGCGCCCCAATTAAGTAAATTTTTAACTTACAATACTTTCTTTTTTTAAAACTTATTTATTTTGAGAGAGGGAAAGAGAAAGCATGAGCAGGGGAGCGGCAAAAAGAGAGAAGGAGAGAGAGAGAATCCCAAACAGGTTCCGGACTGTCAGCACAGAGCCCAGCATGGGGTTTGATCCCATGACCCATGAGATCATGACCTGAGCCAAAATCAAGAGTTGGATGCCCAATAAACTTAACCACCCAGGTGCCCCAAACTTAGGATATTTTCAATGTACAATGGTTTTTATTAGATGTAACCCCATCATAAGCCAAAAAAGATTTGTCTATATAATCTCATTTCTTATTTTGTTCCAGTTACTTGACGTTTTAGGTTATATGATAGAGATAAAACATAGAGCTATATATGAAAATATCTTTTACCTGTAAATAACTTTTATCTAGGTAGGCTTTTTAAAAAGAATCTTTAAAAAGTGTACACTGTCTGAAGAACTTCCATGTATTATAGTTAAGGTTTAAGGTTACACAGTAAATTGATGATTTTTTTCCAGTAAATGAAAAATTATGTGACCTTCAGGATATAAGATTGGAAAAGTAAACCCTAAAACACAGAGACAAATGGAAACATACCCATATTTTTGTTAAATATTCGTTAATAGCTTCATTATCTGCTACTTGAATGACCTGGCATGCATTTTCTAGGATTATTGTTTCCATGTATTCTTTTAAAAGCATGCATTACTTTAAAAGCAGAAGAAGGCTATTTTGAAAATATCATTTTAACATATTGAAACTGATTAACAGGAAATTGAGAAATGGTGAGAAATTACTTTTCTCTTTCATTTCTGTTTAAGAGAAAAAGCCCAAACATAGCTTTCAATAAATATTCCAAGTAGACAAATAAATAGAAAAATACAACATTGTCATCTTTCACAAAACCACTAAGGTATGTTCATTCTTATTTATGTTAATTTATGCAGGAAAACCCATAAGAGCTATAAATACACTGTGGAGGAAGAGTATGGGGGAAATACGGATTTGGGTCCTTTTGGGAAATTAGAGGAACACCATGTTAATTTTACCATGATAAATCTCTTTAATAATTTCACATTGCTTAGGTAATTGATTTATGAATATAACTAGTATCCCAAAGTAAAATACTGTGTGGTTTGTACTATTATCATTTTCAGAATTTAATAGATGAGGAAACCTGAAATTAAAAGGTCACAAATCTTTCAGAATCCTTTAGCTAGGCAAGTAAATAGTCGTTATGAGAAGCATTGATTATTTTTTTCATATTAAAAATTTCAACACTCTTTCACCCTTCCATGAGGGATTTATAGTTAACTTGAATTTATAAATAATTTTCTTATAACATTTTTTAATGTTCATTTATTTTTGAGAGATAGAGACAGAACTCAAGCAGGGGAGGGACAGAAGGAGAGGGAGACACAGAATCCAAAGCAGGCTTCAGACTCTGAACTGTCCGCACAGAGCACAACATGGGGCTTGAACTCACAGACCACAAGATCATGACCTGAGTGGAGAAATCAGACATTCAACCGACTGAGCCACCCAGGAGCGCTGTATAAATAATTTTCTTAGATGTTTATTTTTATTTTAAAACAGCATGGCACATACATTTTTTTTTTTATAAATTAAGATCTAAAACCACTTAAATATTTGCTTATTTCTAAATAAATTTTATTGGGGAAGCTCCTAAATACTGCATATGGATGTTTAATTTTTGCATGACCAATTCTTTACATGATGCTATTTTACTTGAATAAAATCTTCATGAGGGAAATTATTAGGTATAATCTTTATTATATTAAGTACTTAAAATATTTACATTTTTAATAGTAACCAACAAATATATTTCACTATGAATGGTAAAAATCATAAGACATTTTGTTATAACCCCCTTTTTATCCATGAGAATTTATACTGTAACAACATATATATACATGTCACACATCTATATATAGATGTATGTAAAATATCTATCTATCTATCTATACATATATTATATATATGTTTTAGTTGGCCTCCCAGAAGTATAGGTACTATGTTATAATAATGACCAAACCAAACAAAAGAAGATAAACAACAGCAAATAAATAAATAAGTAAATAAATAAATAAAATCTTAATTTTAGTGTTGATCAAAAAATGAAGAGAAAAATAAAGCAAGTTTCACCATAGGTTTCACCGAACTATGAGCTTTTTCACTGTGCAGAAATTTGGTCTTCAGAGATAGGTTTGGGGATAGAATTGGTCATCATTCCCAGACTTAATTTACTGTTTTTTTCTGCAAAATCTGAAAAGCATTTCCTAATTCCTTAAATTCAAAGTGAAGGAATAAGAGTAGAACAAAATATAAGTAGTAATAAAAGGAATATGTTGCATTTTCTCAAGAGGACTACAAATCTTTCAAAGGCAACAAATATCCTAATCACCTGCCAGAGCACTAGGAGTGATGGGGTTCCACCTTTGCAAGGACCAGAACCAGATATGCATGATTCTATCCAGGCCAACTCCTGTCAATAGATTACCAGCTCTTCTGATTCTAATCTGATTCTAAGTCACTCGTCTCTTCCCTAATTTTCTCAGTGTCAGCTGAATTTTCTTTGCTTTTTGCATAGCTGCTTTCTTTCTCCTCACTACCTTTCTTCCTAAACTCATAAATGAGTTTACTACTGCTAGACTCTACATATGCACATCATGTATCTGGGCTAGTGCTTTTCCTCAGTTGATCTACACATCATTGTTTCTGCAATAATAACTCATCTCCTAAACAAACACTGAACTGGATGTTTCCAACATATTGTTTCTGAGGAAACATTGAAAATCCAAATTCAGGTGCATTTTGACTACCGAAAAAAAAAAAAAAAAAAGATGGGGCACTTGGGTAGCTCAGTCTGTTAAGCATCCAACTCTTGATTTTCAGCTCAGGTCATTATCATGGTGTGTAAGTTCAAGCCCTACATCAGGCTCCACGCTGAGAGTGTGAAGCTTGCTTGGGATTTTCTCTCTCTCTCTGCTTCCTTCCCTTTCTCCCTTCCCCTGCTCACATGCTTACTCTCTTAAAATAACTAAATAAACATTGGAAAAGAGAGAAAAATTATTGTTTATGTGTTAATAAGTTTCAACATCAAATTGTGGTAAGGGAAAATGACATATTGTCGTCCAAAAGCTCTTTCAGGGGCGCCTGGGTGGCTCAGTCGGTTAAGCGGTTAAGCGTCCGACTTTGGCTCAGGTCATGATCTCGCGGTCCATGAGTTCGAGCCCCGCGTGGGCTCTGTGCTGACAGTTCAGAGCCTGGAGCCTGTTTCAGATTCTGTGTCTCCCTCTCTCTGACCCTCCCCCATTCATGCTCTGTCTCTGTCTCAAAAATAAATAAACGTTAAAAAAAAAGGATTTCTTAAAAGCTCTTTCAGAAATAAGACTAATGTTTGGAAATCAAGTGAAATCAGCTCAAGGAAATAGTTTCTGTTAAATACCAACTTAAGTTTTAACTAGGAGGAGACAAGTGTTGAGTCTGTCTTCTTAGATTGCTAATAATAATGGCGATTATAGGTAGCCATACAGAAATTAGTAGCAAGCCATGTTTTCTTGTTTTGTTCTATGGGTTTGGAATGGGAAAAAAGGTATGAGATCAAGGGGCATGTATTAAAAGATCAAACCACAGAAAAGAAATTAACAATGAGAAGTCAAGATCATCTGATGGACGGGCCTAGATAAACTTGTCTATAGATTCACAGATTCTATGCTTTTATTTTCATTCTTTTTTCCAAATGTCATTATAGTATTAGTATTATAGTCCTGGGATCATGGAGACAAAAAAAAATAGATCTTAGATAATATATGAAATATTTCACAAGCAATTAGAATAAAATTCTGAGAGGTCTCCAGGGTTACTATGCTAGTTACTGACAAAATCTTCCAAGTTAGGCCCGGAATCCAAGTTCAAAGTCCTTTTCATTAGGACAGAGTCTTTCCATGTAATTGAAACTTAATTAAAAGAAATCACCATTTTAATGAATATTTACCTTGATTTTATTCTCTCTGTAAGAGGTAGAATATTTTCAAGAAGGAATAAAAATTTAGTTTTAGATACCTTTTTTGTGAGATATCTATGCCAAGGTATTAAATAGGAATTTGAATAGATCACTTTAATTTCAGAATTGAGATCTATCCTCAAAATTCTGAATATGTACATGACATTGGAAGCCATAAACGCTAATGAGAGAGTCTGAGGATAGAATAAAGATAAAGAGAGGGACTCAAAGAGAGTCCTAAGGAACTCTTCTTTTAATTATTATTTTGTGCCTTTAAATTCTCAGGACATAGAAAGGTGTTTGATAGAATTTCAAACCAATGAATGAACTAATTGTAATCCATTAAAAACAGAAAATGAAAATAAGTAGGAGGATATAGAAGGTAAAGAAATATCAGAGAAGTCTAGAGCCACAGAACCCAAAGGAAGAAAGGAATTTGGGGAGTGAACCGTCAGGGGAAATGCTACTGAGATCAAGTGTGGTGAACTTGAACAAATCATATTGGATATAGGACCTCCAGAAAATTTAGTAACATGGGTTTGGGTAAAATGGAGGGGGAAAAACAAGATTGTAGAAATAAGTCATAATCCTGCTCCCAAGGTATTTATAGTCTATGGGGATAAAGGAAAGGAACATAAAAATAAATTAATTACTACAATAGACTGAGACAATCTTGCAACAGAAAAAAGCACAAGGCGCTATGTGGCTTTTTGGACTACAGAAGCTTGTAGATCATAATAGGATTTCTTGGAAAAAGTGATGATTGAATTGAGTCTTAAGGACCAGAGGGATAAACTACACAGAGTAGCAGTTATAGATGAACAATGGGGATGTTTACTAGTGCATTTCAGGTAGTAAAGACAAAACCAGAAATATGAAGGTGGACCTAGTGAACTCAAGTTGTTCAGTGAGATGCTAGTGTGTATTATCAATCATGGTACTAAAAACTTCTTGGTTTCCTGCCATGACCCTCACTATTTCAGTCTAGTCCTATATACATATATACATGCATATGTATATACATGTATATATGTATATATACATATATATATATTCTTTATTTTTGAGAGAGAGAGAGAGAGAGAGCTAGTCGGAGACACAGAGAGAGAGAGGGAGGCACAGAATCTGAAGTAGGTTCCAGGCTCTGAGCTGTCAGCACAGAGCCTGATGTGGGCCTCGAACTCACGAACTGTGAGATCATGACCTGAGCCGAAGTCAGATGCTTAACCAACTCAGCCACCCAGGCATCCCTCTAGCCCAATATATTTTAACTGAAAATAAAAAATACAACTTCACTCATAAGGTTTCTAACTTTGAGCAGTAACTAATACCTTTAAAGGATCTAAAATAACATTTCCTTGAAAGGAAATGACATTAAAAGGGAATCAGCGCTGGGGAGCCTAGGTGGCTCAGTCGGTTAAGCATCCCACTTTAGCTCTGGTCATGATCTTGCGGTATGTGAGTTCGAGCCCCTCCTCGGGTTCTGTGCTGACAGCTCAGACCCTGGAGCCTGCTTTGGATTCTGTGTCTCCCTCTCTTTCTGCCCCTCCCCAGTTCACACCCTGTCTCTCTCTGTCTCTCTCTCTCAAAAATAAAACAATATATCTTAGTAATTCTATCATTGTTATATCATTGTGGGGATACAATAGTGAAATGATTTTGCATTTATTTTCTGGTGAGGTAGTGAGGAAAATTCATGTAGAATCATAAGTTTTCATGTATATACAAAAATGGGCATATAGATCCCTAATGGAAAATGATAGAAATGTAAGGACAACTTGGGAATCTAATCAGCAAATATTATTGAAGAAGGGTACTTACAAAAATACATAGCTTTTCATGAAAATATGTACTATACAGCTAGATATCTTGGGTGTATAATCAAGGTTTTCTTCTTATTAAATGTTATATCAGACTTTCTTATAACTGAGACTTTGAGGATGGTATATTTATCTAATTTTTCTGTTCATCATCTGTGCGTTGTTTAAGGAGGGTAAACACCTGCACTTACAAAAAAAAAAGATTTATGTGAAATTTTAAAAGGTAAATCATAAATGCTTATCTCTAAGTATGTAAGAACATAAATGAGAAATTATGCCACCCATATCCTACATCAGTCACAAATTACTATATTATTTTCCATTCCAATCTGACATTTACCAAAAATCCAATATTCTAAGATCAAATATTTATTTTAGAATGCCTGATGTATGTAGCATTTTACAAAGCAATATCACAAAAGTCCAACTCTATATTCAAAGAAATTTTCACGTGGCCAATGAAAAAGAATATTCATCTCTAATGGACATGGTTTTCTGTAGGTAATAGGTCTGGATTTCAACTTTTGAAAGATAAATGGAAGACTTAAAGCTTAGAAATATGTGATGGGGAATAAAATAAAATAAAATAGAAAAGTTATATTACTCTAAATACCAAGAAACAAATTCACAGATGGATGAATGGGTGGTATTAATATAATTTACAGAAAATTGAGAAACATATGATGAAAAAATGTGAAAAAAACTCATAGAAATAAAATCTGAAAATTTTAGTTAACTGTGAATGGTGTAACATGTACTAAACAAACAAAAATGGTAGGTGAGTTAGAGGGTGACAGAATAATAGGAGGACGCTATGCTTGTATTGTCCCTCAAACACAGCTGGATAAATATCAAATCATTCTGAATGCCCAAGAGATCTATCTGAGCGCTAAGAGAACAAACTACATAACTAGCTGGAGAGAAGAGGCCACATAGTGAAAGATAGGAAGTGTGGAGATGTGATTTGGGGGAGAAAAGGATCATGGGTGCTGTGGAGGGTGGAAGCGATCCCTTATCACAGAAAGAGGAGAGACAGAGACAGACAGAGACAGAGAGAAATAGCAGTGTACGGAGGATCGCATAAGAGAAACACTTCCCCAAACATTGCTGACTGGGAAAACGAAAAGGGATGATTATCGTGAGAGTTTAAGACCAGCAGAGCTCAAAGACTAGAGTTTTAGACTTCTGTGCCAGTGGCCTGATGTGGAGCCTGGCAGGCACAGTTGGTGGTCCTGTGGAGGAGGGCAGAGGTCTGAGAGCAGGTTGTACAATCTGAGGATCTCCTGGGATGCGCTGGGAAAGATTTCCCCCCTTCTTGCAGTGCATCTGACAGAGGTGGCTTTGCCTCTCAGGGGACAAAAGAGACAATGGGTGCCATTGCTCCTCCATAAGGCTGCTAAGGCTGCTAGCTAACTCAGACTTAGGCTTTTTTGCTGCACTTGACTCTAGAGTCCAAACTCTTGTGCATTGGTGCAACTGCTCTTCTGGGACAAACTGGCACCAGTCCCAGCACAGGAAGCCCCTCTCCCAGAGGACCAGCATGAGTTTGTGCCATGTTAGGTCCCTTAAGTTTGGAGTTTTAAATCTCAGCTACATTCCTGAGATAAAATACAGATTCATAGCACTGCCAGGCAGGCAGTTGCCATGGACACAGACAGAGTGAAGGTAGGGATCTGAGGGATACCTGGGACACACAAGGGGAGATTATTTGCTCCTCAGTAACAGCTTCCTAGACAGCCTTGGGCATGAACTTCCCACTTCAGGGACAAGAGGGAGGGCTGGTGCTGTTTTTTTCTCCCCTATCCATTCACACTAATTGACCTCTGTGACCAGAAAAGTGCCAAAAGTGGAAACCTGAGCTGCTTACATCAAGTCCTGCCCCCCTGCACTCTGCAGGTGCTTCTTTACTAGGGGAAGTGTTCCTGAAATCCAGAACAGCAGGCCCCTCCCCCAGAAGACCAGCATATACCCCCTGCACCCACCAAGTCTACTGACCATAAAGTTCTGCAAAGCTGTAGCTGTAATGGAAATAGGATCAGGCCTTTTTTTAACAAGCAAACCAGAGCACATCTATTTAAAATTCGCCACATGCTGCACAAGGTCCAGACACTCCCCACTGTAGGCAAGGAGATACTCTGCAGAGAACTGACCTGAGGGAAAGAGCAGCCAAAACATAACAGCAAAATGTGTACAGCATACACCAGAAACACTTCTTGAAGCACCAGGCCTTGGACAGTATATGACCTCTTCTTAATATAGCATTACTCTCAGGAACAGGAAACATAACAGACTTTCCCAACACACAGAAGACAAAGACCTAGACAAAATGCCAAGATGGAGGAATTCATCTCAAAAGAAAGAATAAGAAAAGGTCATGTCTAAAGACCTAATAGAAACAGATATAAGTAATATGTCTGATCCTGAATTTAAAACAACAATCATAAGAGTACTAGCTAGGCTTGATAAAAGCATAGTAGATGCCAGGGAGTACCTTACCATATAAATAAAAGACCTAAAACTAGTTAGGCCAGAATAAAAAAAAATGCTATAACTGGGATGCAAAAATGATCTAATGACCACAAGGATGGAAGAATCAGAGGAACAAGTAAGTGATATAGAAGGCAAAATTATGGAAAATAATGAAGGTGAAAAAGAAAGAAAGAAAAATGTTAGATTACAAATATAGACTTAGGAATTCAGTAACTCCTTAAAGACTAATAACATTCATATCATAGGAGTACCAAAAGAAAAAGTTAGGGAAAAAATACCAGGTTTATTTGAGAAAATTATAGCTGAAAACATCCCTAATCTGGGGAAGGAAACAGACATCCAAATCTATGAGGCACAGAGAACTCCTGCTAAAATCAACAAAAGTAGGTCAACACCAAGACATATCAGGGCAAAATTTGCAAAATACAGAGGTAAAGAAAAATTCCTAAAAACAGCAAGGAAAAAGAAATCCCTAACTTATAAGGGAAGACAAATATGGTTAGCAGCAGACTTCTCCACAGAAACTTGTCAGGCCAGAAGGGAGTGGCACAATATATTAAACATGCTGAATGGGAAAAATATGTAGCCAAGAGTAATTTATCCAGCAAGGCTGTCATTCATAACAGGAGAAGAGAGGGTTTCCCAGACAAAAGCTAAAGGAGTTAGTTTATGCTACTCAAAGGGTACAAAAATACTGACTCGAAGGGACACATGCATCTGAATGTTTATAGCAGCAATATCAACAATAGCTAAATTATGGAAAGAGCCCAAATGCCCATTAACTGATGAATGGATAATGAAGATGTGGTGTACACACACACACACACACACACACACACACACACACAGTGGAATATTATTCAGACATTAAAAAGAGTGAAATCTTGCCATTTTCAATGATGTGGATGGACCTAGAGCATATTACACTAAGTGAAATGAGTCAGTCAGGGAAAGACAAATACCATATTATTTCACCCATATGGAATTTAAGAAACAAAACAGATGAGCATAGGGGAATGAAAAAAAAAGACAGAGGGAGGTAAACCATAAAAGAGACTTTTAACTATAGAAAACAAATTGAGGGTTGCTGGAGGAGAGATGGATGGGGGATGGGCTAAATGGGTGATGGGTATTAAGGAGGGCACTTGTTGTGATGAGTGCTGGGTATTATATGTAAGTGATGAAACACTAAATTCTACTCCTGAAACTAATATTACACTCTATGTTAACGGAGTAGAATTTAAACAAAAACTTGAAACATTAAAAAAAATTAAAAATACCAAAAATACTATATATGTATATTACCCTTATGACAGTGAAACAAATTATATACTTGAGGTTTTTAAGGGAGAAAATCATACAGTAATATAGTAGTCATTAATGAAGTAACATGTCCACTTCTGGGCAACAGATTTTTAAAATGACTTTAAGTAATACAAAAGCATTGAAAAATTAAATGCAATAATTGATTCAAAATATCTGCTTTTCACTTAACTAGACTTGCTTGACTGGTTACAAAGATGTATAAAATAGAAACCTTATCCTTAAGGAACTTTCCTAATGTAAGATAACATATCCATAGGCAAACAACTGTTAAGCATGTGAAAAATGGTATAAAGGATACATATACCAATAATAAATGTAGTTGATTTGGGAAAACATACTAACCTAGGGTAACTTAAGATATTACTATTATCTGGACTTATCCCTCAATCTACTATTTCTTGACACCCCTGGAGTCCTGGGATAATGCAATGAGGACAAAGGTCAGTCGTTATTATAGTCTTAGTAAATGCAATGATTCCAGAATCCTCATAGCATCTAAGGGAGCAGATAATACCAGCATCTCCTAGTTACTCAAAGTCACGTATTACTACCTTGTATATAGGTTTTATGAGTACACTGTGTTATTCTTCTTAATTAAAATCTACTCTTCTTCCATCAAAATTAAAACCCACTTATTTAAAAAGATCATCAGGAGCACCTGGGTAGCTTAGTCAGTTAACTGTCGACTTTGGCTCAGGTCATGATCTCATGGTTCCTGAGTTTAAGCCCTGCATTAGGCTCTGTGCTCTCAGCACAGAGCCTGCTTCGGATCCTCTGTCTCCCTCTCTCTCTGCCCCTCTGTCACTCGTGTTCTCTCTCTCTCTCTCTCTGTGTCTATCAAAAATAAATAAATAAACATTTAAAAAAATAATCAAAGTGACTAGAAGTATGATCCTTACAAATACGATCTTTATCCCCAGTTTGGAACCATTTATTTGCAATAATTTCATCCAGTCAGTACTGTATAATCTGTGGGATTTTGGTATTTGAGCCATTCCGCCTAAACTTAACCAGTCTGGCCCTAACTCTTGATTGCCTTTCAAACCTTTGCAATCGTCCAAGTAGCCTTCTTTGTTTTTAGTGGGTCCTATTAATTGAGAGGGTGTCAAGACCCATTTTGCTGTCTTTTTTTTTTTTTCCACCTGATATATAGCAGTTGCTCAGCTAGTTTCTGGATTTCTTTTGGAGGAAATTGTTCCTTATGTTGCTGTAAATTCAGTTTGCTCATGGAAGGAAGTGAGTTCAAGAGCCTGCTTATGTTCCCGTATTGAAGGAGAACGCCTATGTCCCTGTGTTCTTTGATTTGTGGCCTCCTTACTTCATCTTCAAAGCCATTCATAGGGGGTTGAGTTCTTCTCATGCTTTAAGTATCTCTGACCTCCTGTTCTGCCACATATCTCAAACTCATGAGTATTCTACAAGTCCTCACTTTTCAAATGTTATCATGTAAAATATCACCTTCTTAATGTACAATTTCAGGAAAATATAACCATTTCTAAAAATACATAAATCTCAGTTTTATATGCCCATATGCAAAGTATAAAGGTGTATAAAACTTAAAAAAATTAAATGTAAGTGATAAAAGTGTTCTGTTATAGAGAAATAAAATAGAGGCGAAATAGATGTAATCCATAATGCTGTCCTTTTAGCTGGATGCCCAGCATAGTTTATCACCACCCATTTGCATATATTGTATTTTAGAATTTTTGCCAATGGAGAAAATTGTGTATATTTAAATTATGAAACACTTAGTCACATCTTGATACTTTTCTTCAATTCAAGACGTTCATCTTAAAAGAAAATGGTGACATATTCTGTGATCGCTTATAGATCAAACCAGTATTAAACATATATATGCTGTTGGAGACAGATATCAGTAGTATATAATACTGATTATGATTATTATACCAAAATTTTATTTTGTTCTTAGAAATAATGAGCATCTTATCACTGGAAGTATATACACCCACATGGTATGCTTGTATTTCAGAATGGTTAAGAAGATATTTACAAATGGGGACAAAAAGGTGGATAGACTTTAAGATACCTTCTCATACAGAAAATCCATGATCCTTAAATGCTGGATGAAAGAAATAAAACAATAAAGTTACTTTTTTCTTTAGCAACTTATCATTAGTTTTAGAAATATGTTTATATTTATGTTATCTATTGTTGCTGTTCTTAAAATATGTTGAAACAGTACTATTTCAGTCTGATTAGAATTTGTTTTAACTCAGTAAAGTTGGTCTAAACATTATGTACCACAGATGAAGAAATAAGTGTTAAAGAAAATTAATGAAGGCATAAACTGCAAGGGAATAGTCATATCATTTGAGAAATTTATTTCTCTCAAGGGCACTGTTGTAACTGTTAGCACCACGGTCATAGAAAAAGCCCTTGACTCTACCCATTAAACAGCTAAGAGACCTTGGACAAGCTTCATAGTCCCTGGAGGGCTCAGTTCTTTCATCTGTGGCTGAAAGGATTTAGTCAAGATGATCTCTAAGATTATTCCCATATCTATGGCTTCATTATTTCAGGTACCACATAGAACCATACCAAGAGGAGAATATCGTTTATTGACTTGGTTAACTTTCTCTTAAGTAAAAAATTACAGTTAGAATTCCCTGGCCATAATCTTTTGCATATTACCCAAATAGCTGAAAATACAACTTTAAGAATGAAGTTTTCAGTTTTGTTTATAGGCTTTAGTGGAAAAAACCATTTCATGACAAGAGGTAATAAGCAATGCAGCCATTTTTTACAGAAACATAGATATAAAGTTATATATTTTTAGATATTTTCCATCCAATCTCAGCTATAAATGTCTTTATCACCTACAGTTATCTTTGGAATTAAATCTTTTGAGAGATGAACGCTGTAGACTATTTAATGCTTCAGCAGGTTTAGATGCTTATAACTTGTGAAAAGTTAAAATGTTATTTCTTTTATTTCATATCTATTCTAAACTTTTATTGGTGCTTTTGAAACAGATATTTTAGAAACAAAAAGGATGTGAGTGATCATCTAGCCCAATTTTGTCATTTTTAAATCAAGACCACAAATCGTTTCACTCCTCCCATCAAGAGGTCATAACTACAGGCCTTGCTGTTGAAGCTCTGAGGTATTCCCTGTGAAAAGCTCCATACACTGAGGTGGTTGCCATGCTGAGGAGGCCACCTGTACAAATTCTGATTGGTGATCGGAGCTGAGGTTAGTCTTCTGCCGTTCCCCATGAAGTATCACATGACGGGAATTGTTTTGGACCCTCCATTCTAGACCATCTGCCAAATGAATACCTCTGAATGACTTCTGTCAAAACTACATGAGGGAGGAGAATCACCCATTTGACTGCTGCTACATTATTGAGTCATAAAATTATGAGATATAATAAGATGATTGTTGTTCTAAGCAACTTAACTTTTGGTTGGTTTTTGTCTTGTTTTTATTTTTACTGCATCAATAGATAAACGGAATTTGGTATATGGAAGTGAGGTGCTAACATTACAAAATCTAAAATGTATGGTTTTGGTCTAGGGACAGGGCAATAGGCAAAGGTCTGACAAACCTTAAAGTGACAAGTAGAGAGGACTCGAAGGAGACTGAACAAAGAAATTACTAAGGGCTGGCAGAAAGTTTGGTAATACTGCCACTGAGGTAACCTGGAAAATATACAGTGTACTTAAAAAACTTGATAATCTAGCTAAGATGATTTCTGAATTAAGTGTTGAAGGTGTTACCTCATTTCTTCCAGTTATCTAGTAAAACTGAGAGAAAAGAAAGATGAAGTGAATAGTCAATTGCTAACAGAATATGGAGTGAATATAAAGGGCTTAGGACAACCAGCAAGTTGTCCTCAAAGTAAGAGATGGTCTCAGGGTAGAGATAAAATCTAATGCACTACTAGTAGAACACAGCCTGTGGTTGTAAGATCGTTTAAGACTTCAGAAGGATTTAAGGCTGATCTAATGTACCCTCTCAGTAACAAAAAAGAAAAAGGGTATGCCATATAGATGCTCTAAAACAGACAATAGTGCTTAGTGCACAAACAACAGCCTCACAGGAAAACCAAGATAGAGAAGGATTTACCACAAAAAGATTTATGGGTTTGGTTTTGTCTAATGAAATAGATTAGTAATTAACACCCAAATGGCTCATGAGATGTTAAAGGAATTATATTAACATTGAATAGGACAGAAAGAGTAAAAAGAAAAAATTAAAGTCTTGAGATAACCAAGAAGCATTCTAAGAAAACTAGATTTTGAAAATAGATTTTATGGAAAAGTCTACATTATGTGGAAAAGGAAGTTTTCACCATCCATTTGCATATATTCAATTTTAGAATTTTTGCCAATGGAAACAAGCCAAGAGCCATGTAGGATTATGCCCAAAGACCAAGACTGAACCTCAGTTGGGAAAGGAAAATATTTGCCAGATTATATTTAAGAATTTCTATAGGATAGTGATTGCTATGTGTCTTATTTTCTCCCTTCTGGAAAAGGAATATTTACTATGATTATCCTACACCTGTTCCATCTTGGAACATTAGGTGGGTGGAGGATAGATCATTTGTCTTTCCATTTCACAGATCTACAGTCTAAAATAACTTTATCCAAGGGAGGAAAAAAAAAACCCTAAAACTAAAACTAAAACTAAAACCAAACTAAATCCAAACTAAAAGCAAACTAAAGCCAAACTAAAACTAAAACTAAAACTAAGATACTTTTACATCTAGATCTGATTTAAATGATGTGATCCTGGACCTTAAACCTGAGCTTCATAGCATAATAGAATGAGACTTCTGGTGATTCTCACATGATGAAGGAAGATCAGTACTGTTGTAAGCAGGGTATGGACTATAATGGTTTCATCATGGAAGCAAATTATTTGAAACTTCTCTCATGGATATGCAGGTCAATGATCCTGCCCCTTGAATATGCACATGGTTGAGACTGCTTCAACCAGTAGGGTATGGCAGAAGTGGTGCGAGAGTGTCAAATACCACGCAACGTTCTCTTTCTTCATTCTTGGCACCCTGATTCACCAATAGAAGAAGTCTCTGCAGCTGCCATACTGAAGAGGCCAAAGTTAGCCATTTTGTTGACAATTCAGCTGAATTCAGCCTTCCAGATACACCCTCCAAGTTACCATAGGTGTGTGTATGAAACTTACACCTTCCAGTCCAGACTATCTAACAGTTGAATGTCATCAAGTGACCTCTACTATGTCACATGGAACAGTAGAATTATGCAGCTGATCTCTGCTGGAAGTTCTGACCCACAAAATTTGTGTGATACAGTAGAATGGTTGTAGGAGCTTTACCGTTAAGTTTTATGGTCATTTGTTCCAAAACAAGAGATACCTGGAATATACACTTTCTCCTTTAAAGATCAATCTTTAAAAGATAAAACTGTGGCAAGGAGAAGTGAAGTAATTTATACAAGTTTATGCAATAATATAGGGGCTATTGCAGTGCAAAACCAGGACCTGTATCTTCCTCTTCTTTCCACTGTACCCCATTGTCCTGACGAGTGCATTTTGTTGTGTAATACTATCTTATAATGTTTAGAAATCAAATGGTCAACTTTTTGAAAATCAATCATGTTTCTTTTTAGTCCTTTCTTCTGTTTCTTTCCTTTTACCTGTCTTCTGCTATTTAATGTTTTGAGGCTCTTCCCACATATGAAGATAATAAACATAGGTGAATTCTAAATTTTTAGTGGACTTCAAAATCAAAATGCAGGGGAGCCCCTAAGACACTAATTTCGAATCACGGGCGTCTGCGATTACATCTTTTCTGTTTTAAAAACAGCTGTGCTAACCAAAGTGAGACTCATTTTCTAACTTCTCTTGTTAAGACAGTGAGAAATTAGCAACAGTACTTCCTGAAACCATCAAGAAGAAAAATGTCAGTGACATTGCATAGAGATGTAAGTGATACTAAAATAGAAGTTTTCTGTGAGAAGACACCCAAATATGTGAGAAATTTTCGGCTCTTAGTGCCAATAATTACTACAATGGCTGTATATATCATAGAAATATCAGGGATTTTATGGTTGAAACTGGAGATCTAACAGGTGCAGGAAGAGGAAGTAACAGTACCTGGGGCAAGAAATTTGAGGACGAATATAGTGACTCTTAAGCACAATGTTAGAGGTGTGGTATCTATGGCTAATAATCTCTCAAATACCAATGGATCTCAGTTCTTCACCTATGCCAAGAAGTTACATTTGGACATGAAATACACAGTATTTGGAAAGGTAATAGATATTCTGGAGACTCTAGATGAATTGGAGAAGTTACCAGTAAATGAGAAGACATATCAACCTCTTAATGATGTGTTCATTAAGGACATATCTATTCATACCAATCCATTTGTTCAGTAGCTATAATAGACTTGAAAAGATATTTGGCAAACTGTTTGGGGAACACACCTATTCTGGTTTACCCAGTTTTAATTATGCCAGGAGATTTTTATCATCCTACTGCTTGTTTACAACTAAAATCTTCTGAACTAGTGGTACCAACGGGACCCAAACAGCTTTTACTCCCATTATTAGAGCATATACTTTACTATAACTATTATCCAATGTATTTCTTTAAGGTTAATTTTTTAGATATCTTCTCTCTAATTTTTTTACATGTAAACATTCATTTAAAAAATAGAAATACATTATTTCTGTGATGAAGACTTAACGTCCTACCTAGTTCTACTCCTGTTCACACTGGCATCCCTTATAACTAGCACTAGAAGCATTTAACATCATCTGCTTTCTGAGCTAGAGTGAATCCAAGCCTGAGATGAAGACTTTATTCAGAGAAATTTAAAAGTTCCAATCCAGCAGATAAGAAGTTCCATACTGAGGTAACTTTTTGATAACTCCACTCCTCTCTTGTGGTCTCTTCTTCCAAGTTTGATTTTTGAGATGAAGCCATCCAATAGTCTGTATCAAGTAACCGAGTCTCTCTACCTTGTTTAATCTCATGCCTGAGTTTTGGTTTGGATTTCCTGCACATTTCCCCTATGCACGCAGGATTTTAGTCCCACTCTGTTCTTAGAGATTCTATATTCTAATCTTGTCATGAAAATTTTAGCCCTAAAGTGGGAATTATGCTATTTCTCTCCAATTTCTTTGGCATCTCTGTAATCCTGTCTAGAATCTTTGCTTTAGAACTTAGCTGCCTTAACTTAGTTTTAAGTTACTTAACACCTAACCCCACAGTTTTGCTGGTATTCCTGGAGACTAGTGTGATGGCCTGCCTGCCTGTCCACCTGTCACAATCCATTACTGTTTAGTACTCACCATTGTATTCTCCAGATAAAAAGCTTTGCCTGTCTGGCTAGATTCCCATCACTCGATTCTTGTTCAATTTGCAAGAACTGATTTTATCTCAGTGTTGGCTTTTAGTGTCCCACTTGTATCCACCCTAAACTCTTTCTGCCACTACTGAGTCTGATATTGGTTAGAGGAGAACAACTCTGTATGATCGTTAACACAGAGGCAATTATGTCACTCTAATAATTAAATGCACTGTATATCAGTTGTTCTAATAAAATTTTAATAAAAATTTTTAAATTTTTACCTTTTTACCTTTTTAAATAACTTATAAGAAGATACTTGTGTTGTTCTTTCTTCTTAGTCTTTGATAAGAATAACAACTGAAGGCTACAGATTCAGAAATTGAATCTTAATATTTTTAATATGTGCATATTTACAAAGGTCACTATTTACGTGACAGGGGTAGTTTTTATAATTGCCTCTAAATAATAGAATTCTCACAGTGGAAAAATATGACATATCTATTTATATATAAAACCACAGCTTTTCTCTGTGATGCAGTGAAATAAAGCATATGACCATGATGTGGTTAATGTTTTTATTTAAAAAGTTAATAATCCTGAACTGGATTTTTGATCAAGGAACTAACATGACTAAGTACATATATTTATAGAATATATAGAATATATATTATAGTTATATATTATAATATAATTATATTATGGGTGCCAGGGTTGCTCAGTCATTTGAGCGTCCGACTTTAGCTCAGGTCATGATCTTGCATTTTGTGAGTTGCAGCCCCACGTCGGGCTCTGTGCTGACAGCTCAGAGCCTGGAGCCTGCTTCAGATTCTGTGTCTCCCTCTCTCTGCCCCTTCCCCACTCATGCTCTGTCTCCCTCTGTCTCTCAAAAATGAATAAACATTAAAAAATTAATATAATTATATTAATGTATATTATTTAATATTATTATTAATATAATAATAAATTATATATTATAACATATATATACTTAGTTGATATATATGTTTATATCAACTATTTATTTTAATTTATTTATATTTATATCAACTATAGTAATCATTTCTAAAGTAAAGAATGTTACAAGTTTTTAAAATGTTCTTTATTATATTGTTTGGACTATGGACTATATATTGGTCTTGGTCCAGTTAGGAAACAGAGTCACAGTAATTGAAACAGGGGAAGTGCAATATTAAGAATTATTAAGCTACGATAAAATCGTAATTGTAAAGATGGAAAGAGTATGTTCTAAAGGACTCCTCCACCTTCTCTTAGAGCTCAAGAAATGTACCAAAGATGGGCATACTTAGTATATATTCCACCCACTGCCAGGATAGTGTTCACACCTAGTTTGAAGAGTGAAATTTGTTGGATTGCTTGAGTTAAAGCTGATTTACAGCTACCAAGCAAGTGGAAAAATTCAAACCAAACCAAAACAACCTCTAGACTGGGGCTGCATGGTTTCCACAGGACTGTGTTCTCTGGGTGCACAGATGGGGCAGATAAACACCAAATGTTCTTACACACCTACCCTTTGTCTAACTGGGGCAAGAGGAAGAAAAAACAACACCATTTATCCTAACCTGGAAAGAGACGCTCTCTTCCCCCCTGCAGTGTCTCTCCAGCGCCCTCTACTGACAGTTTAAAGTCATGCTCACCTTAAGGGAGAAAAAGCTTAAGTGTCCTATATCATGGAGAGCAAGTACACTGAAGTGTGAATTTAGATTTTTGAGGCTACACTAAAAAATGCCACAGACGTCACATAAGCTACAGCTCTATGTTATAAATATACATTACACACAAAGTAAAACAACTCTTTTCTGTCACATATTTGCCATATGTCAGTATTATCATAACTGGTATGCAATAAAAATTAATAATATTGTAAACATTTTAATATTTAAAAGTTTTAATATTTTTAACATTAAATATTAAAAATTAATATTTTAAACATTTTAATATTATTTAAATATTTCAGCACTTTTAAAACATTTAGGTGGATAGTATTGATACTCTAGATATTTTGAGAAGTTTCCCTCCAAGCTGAAACTGATAAAACCTTTGTTTTAGATAAGCTTCCCTGTGCTGCCAGAAACAGCTGAAATTATTCCATGGACTTTACATCAATTTTTTTTAAGATAATCTCTGTGCCTAACGTGGGGCTCAAACTCATGATTCCGAGATCAAGAGTCACACCCTCTACCAGTTGAGCCAGCCAGGTGTCCTTACATCAATCTTTATATTTAGCCTTTATTATATATAAAAAGTAGACTTCTGTGTTTTTCTTTTGTTTTAGTTCCTTTGTTAGTCTTCAGATACATGGCAGTGGCAATAATTCACACAAACAAATACTGAATTGTGATGTAGCATCCAGTAAATGTCTGTCTACAGACTAGTTTCATGGGAACCACAAGCAACCACATTGGCCTGAATGGTCAGAGTCACATGTAATCTTTCTGTGCTCAGAACAGTATATATTCCCTTGTTCCAACACTGGCAAACGAGCACCGATAAGACAGTTGGCATTTGTTGTACTATACAAAATAAAGATAATTATAAAGAATTATAACCCTTTCTGGTTATCTAAAGTTTTGTTTTTTTTTTTTCAAACGGGAGGTTGAAACCCTGCTGGAAGTGTTTGTCACTGTGCTGAATGCGGACCCTTTTACCTTCTTGTATTAACAACAATGCATTCACTAATTTAATGTAGTTTTTGTCTCACCAAAAATTAAGACATTATTTATATTGGTGATCATTAACATAATGATATTTTGAAATCAAAGTTTTGTTTCTAATGCTTTAATCTCCCAGAAGCAATTGGAACTCATCCTAGAATTAGATTTGTGCTCATTAGATCCACATGAGCTAAGTGGCTTTGTTCTAGAAGGTCAGTCACACAGTTAGCCCAGCTTATTGGTTAAAGGTATTTTTGAAGTCAGAATTTTGAATTTTGCAATAGAATTTTAGATTTATCTATTTATTTATTCCTCTACTTACTCTGTCAGCCAGTACCAGGTCCTGTGCTACATAAGGGGGATATAGCAGTGAACAAGACAGATTGAGCCCCTACCCTCATAGAACTTACATTCTAGCACAGAGTAGTCACACATTAAATAAATAAATATTAATTGAGTTATTGAAAATTTTGGTAAATAGTTTGAAGAAGAGTATAGCATACAATGAAAGATGGAAGGGAGGTCTACTCTCTCTTGCAAGTTAGGGAAGTCTTGCCTGGGGATATTATGCTTGGCTTCAGGTCTGAAAAATGACTAGGAATCAATAATGGTGGCATCTGGAGTCATGGGGTTGGGTGAGTTGTCCAGCTGGAAGGAGAGGCCCCTGAGAAAGCCCTGGAGGCACAGCGCAACCTGAAGTGACAGAGGACCTAAAAGAAAAAATGTCTTCTTAAGAGGACACGCTGTAAGGAGAATCTGGTGAGGAGGCAGGGTACTCAGCACACATTATTTAAACTTATCTGAGAATTTATTAAGTGTGACAAACCTCACTGAACCACGTTTTCTTCTTCTGTAAAATAGATAAAATAATGCCTCTGTTTCAGAAATGTTATAAAAAATTAAATAAGGGAATGTTTACAAAGTCTTTGGCACATAGTCTTGCCAGAGTAAGCAGGCTGAAGTATTTACAACAGCACGGCAATGCAGTTTCTTTCTATTCATTTTTCAAATGTATAGTTTTCGCATAATTTCAACTCTAATCATAAATTTTTTAGGATACTATTTTTACAGCTTAGACTTTTACATATATATATACATACATATATGCATATATATATGAAACTGGAATGTATATATTTGGAGCACAGATGCTCAAGTATTTCAGTAAATAAATAATTTAGACTTCAGTTTGAAGAATTGCAACCTTAGACATCTATTAACATATTTCCACTTTTTCCTAAAACCATGGAAAATACAATTAGCTACATGTCGTCTGTTATAACTTTATTCATTGCACTAGCAAAATTGCTTGAGTTTTGAGGTGCTTTCCAATATTCAATTAAACAACCTTTAAGGTATGAGAAACAATAATGGGCTTTCTGAACCTCTTTTGGAGGAACACTGGGCCTAGTTGTCAAGGTAACTTGACCTCATTTTCAAGGTGAATTAGACCACCATAGGAAGGTGTCCTGGTGCTCAGTAGTTTCTCAGTAAGTGTTTTATTATTCAAGTGTTGTCAGAAGCTAGCTTGAAGTGGACATATTGTTTCTCACTTTTACCTTTTTAAATAAAAGTTATAAAAGGCTCTTTGAACATCAATTTTTTTACCTTTGCATTTATATTTTTTCCTCAGGGAGCATTTCAAATGGCATGTTCTTATTATTCCCTCTCTCCCATTAGATTTGTTTCTCTAGAGTATTATTCTTTTACTTTGTGTTTTACACAAGAAACTGACAGCTCTGGCCTTGCTAAAAGGATCCATTGTCTGTTTTTTTTCTGATGAAAACACTTGCCCAATGTTCCATTGACCTTTTGAATTTTCCCTCTTTACTTCTTCTGTATCCTGGTTGCAACATGAGCTTTCTTTTCCCAATAACCCACAAGAAAATACACAAATGATAATAGAGAAATATGTCAGAAACATGAAAGCCAAGTGCTGAGATTTGGGCCTGTACCACTGTGAAAGCCTAACCCCTGGTGTTCTTAGAGTAAAAATATATATATATCATACCTTGCAAGAAAATTGAAAAGGAAAACATTTCCGAGATATTTATTGAGACGTTAGGATGGTCACACCAACATCTTTAGATACTAGAGGAAGGCTAACATGGATGTTTATATGGGGGGCACAATCTATTTATGGGCAAGCCAAAGAGACAAATGTCAGAAATAATCTTATCAAGGATGTCATTTATAGCTTTTTTAAAAAAAAAATATTTATTTATTTATTTATTTATTTATTTATTTATTTATTATGAAATTTATTGTCAAATTGGTTTCCATACAACACCCAGTACTCATCCCAACAGGTGCCCACCTCAATGCCCATCACCCACACTCCCCTCCCTCCCACCCCCCATCAACCCTCAGTTTATTCTCAGTTTTTAGAGTCTCTTATGGTTTGCCTCCCACCCTCTCTAACTTTTTTTCCCCTTCCCCCTCCACATAAGGATCTCAGGATCCACATAAGAGTGGAAACATATGGTATCTATCTTTCCCTGTATGACTTATTTCACTTAGCATAACACTCTCCAGTTTCATCCACATTACTACAAAAGGCCATATTTCATTCTTTCTCATTGCCAAGTAGTATTCCATTGTATATATAAACCACAATTTCTTTATCCATTCATCAGCTGATGGACATTTAGGCTCTTTCCATAATTTGGCTATTGTTGAAAGTGCTGCTATAAACATTGCGGTACAAGTGCCCCCTATGCATCAGCACTCCTGTATCCCTTGGGTAAATTCCTAGCAGTGCTATTGCTGGGTCAGAGGGTAGATCTATTTTTAATTTTTTGAGGAACCTCCACACTGTTTTCCAGAGTGGCTGCACCTGTTTGCATTCCCACCAAACGTGCAAGAGGCTTCCTGTTTCTCCACATCCTCTCCAGCATCTATTGTCATTTATGCTTTTGAATGATTTGTACAAGGGTACTCTCGGTGATGGAACTGGAAAAAGTCCAGGCCTATGAGACTGTGGAGAAGTCTTTTCTGGAGCATGCTACCCCATTTGCCTTTCAGTCCTTCTTTTTTGTTTATTTTGTGTTTATTTTTGCAGTGGCATACTCTGGTAGCACTTAAGGAAAACTGGGGAATTTTGAAGGAAACACTAAGTTACAATTAATTGATAAAAACTGTGTCTTTTCCTGTTTGCATATTATGGGATGCCATGGAAATGACTGTACGTACAGACAAGTAAAAATTTAAAAAGACTTAATTCTTTCCTGTGAAAATGAAAGAGGAGATTATTCCTACCCCCCCCCCCCCCACCGCAACTTTCTTAGAAAGTTTGAGAAAGTTTAAGTTAGAAAACATGTAACTGTAAGTACTTCTCATTTCTTTGCAATCTAGACAGGACCTTTGGAAATCTAGACAGGACTTTTGTCAGCTTTATGACCCAACAATGCTATTCTCAAAGACCTAGGAGCAAGCTCTTTGAAATGTAAACAGCAAGGGAGATTGCAGGACTATTTTCCAGTTTCTGTGGGAGGGTGGGAGTTTAATTTTAGTGGGTTTCTTGCACCAAGTTGGAAAACTACTTCCTGCTATGAAGGTATGAGAAGTTTCTTTTACTTCTACTAGTCAACTACCTACACAGGTGGTCACCCCAATTACCAGTAAAGTTAGGATCTACTTGTGTGAAAAATGATACTGTCAAATCCTCTTATTTGAGGACTAGTTACTGTTTATCTGGAAAACACGCATGTAATGAATTATATCTGCTTGGCTATGTGAGGGGATGAGTATTCTTTCTATCTTTGTGATCTCTTAATGGGCTGTCTGTTTTGTACATCACATTCTGATTTGATAGTTATTCATAAATAAAAGTATTTTCTTTCTCTACTCCCTTGTGGAGACACTTTGTGGGTTGGAAGAAGATTTTATTTTTAATTATATGTCCCCAACACAATATGCTTTAAAATAAGTAGGTACCTTTTAAAATGGGTATGTGTAACTATCAACCAGGAAAAATATAATAGACCCAGTGTCTCCTATCTGAAATACGTTTACTTAAGCCTTTTCAAGGCCTTGAGTATGGATAAGACGAATTTGATTAGAAGTAGAAAATTTAATTGATAGCATCAAGAAATTCTCTAAGACTCTAAGACAGAGACCGACTTATCTTCATCATCATGATTTTCTTTCTGAACCTGTCATTGTAATTGGATTAGTTGTAAATAAAATAAACACTGTTGGTGATGATATGAAAAGATTTTCAGAGTATAATTCAAAGATATATTTCAAGCGGGTCATTAAATGTCTCCTATTACATCTTCCTGATTTGTAAAGCTTCTGAGAAATTAGAACTGTATCAGTGAGTAGAATCTAACAAAAGTTTCATTAAAATTTAGCATATGATGCTATTTTAAAATTAGTGTTTTCATCGTTATGTCCATGAAACAATACATGTACCTCCTTGCTAGAGGGAAGTAACTGGTGGGTTTCAGCCAAACTTTGGTTTGGTGTTTATTTGACTGTTTGTTTTTTTTAATTTTTTTTAATGTTTATTTATTTTTGAGACAGAGAAAGACAGAGCATGAACGGGGGAGGGTCAGAGAGAGGGAGACACAGAATCTGAAACAGGCTCCAGGCTCTGAGCTGTCAGCACAGTGCCCGACGCGGGGCTTGAACTCACGGACTGCGAGATCATGACCTGAGCTGAAGTCGGCCGCTTAACCGACTGAGCCACCCAGGCGCCCCTATTTGACTAAGTTTTTACTGTTGATGTAAACAAACAGAAATTCTTCACTTTGATTAGAAAGACACTTATGACATGGTAATTATGAAATGTTAAATAGTGATAATCCTTGGCTGTAATGCAGTCTTGAGAATGAGGAATGGGAGACACAAGGAGAGCTAATTGAGTTGTGTGTATCTAGCATAGATTAACTTCTAGTGGGAACTTTTCATGTTGAGCTTTCCTGAAGAAAATTTACCTTCTCACCAAAACCAAAGTGGAATAATGATATATAATCCCCTCACTGATATGAATTAGGGAAAATCAAGAGAATACAAATATAACTGGGCTTCTTTTCATAATCAGGGTTTAATTAAATAATATCTTTCCAGAAGGTCATTTAAAGCTCAGCTATTACAACTTCCCAATTACATAGAAGATTCTGTGAAATGGGAACTATGAGGAGTCTCCCAGTCCAAGCCTGCCATTTACAGACGTTGAGTGAGTAGATCCTGAATATTTCCCACACTTGCTAACACTATGGAGAACCTTGGAGGAATCACAGACTCAGAATTTTAATTATTAATAGGTTCTCTTAAATGAGGGGTCTCTTAAATAAGTTCTCTTAAATGAGACTGGCATGGGACTAACTGAAGAGGTTCAAAAGAACCTGATAAGACAAAAGAAAAGTCTACTTAGAGTTAGACATACTTACCTCAAAGTGTACTGAAAAATTTCAGAATAAAGTATCATGAATGAACGACTGCTAAGTCTGCCTCATTACCTATCCAGGATCTCAGATCTAATCAATAGTCTAGGACCTCAGGCTGGACATCTGTGTCTAGAGTCCTAACTATCCATATTAGATATAGAGCTGTCTCTTCTCCCACAGCAGAAATGTAACCCTATTTTTTTTTTGTAGTTAGTATAAATATTCTCCATGGCCTAGTCTTGCTCATAGCTCTTGAGAGCAATTAAGAGTAATGGGCATAATACATCTGAATAGTACTTAGTTTCCCTGTGAAATACCTACGTGTTTTCACTTTCTGAGTAACTATAGGGTTGGTGTCATTGCTACCTGCACCACATCCTTTCTACTCAGGACTGATACTAGATTCTGAGTGTCAGGTGTGCTTCTTACCCCAATTTTCCTATCAATATAGTGGCCATAAATCACAGAAAGGATGGGGGGGAAGAGTGGGGCAGAGCCACACCCTGGCTCCCTTAGGCTCTAGGGCCTGGCTCATATATGGTTAGGCGCTATTGAATAGTGCATTAAAGCTCACAGATTCTTGGTGAGATCAGAAAATATGACATGTATGACAGACCCCTTGCTTTTCTCTCTTGTTGTACATCTCTGGCACTCACCAAAGAGATCAGCCTGTTTTTCTAGTCTCCTTGGCCTCCGTGGCTCACTGTGAGGGAAGAACAAACAAATGCCTCTCAGATGGCCCTGGTGGCTGGAGGTGTTGGATCCCTTTGTCCTTGCACTGTTTTAGATAACTCCTCACCTGTTATTCTCCAATTAAATTGCTCTTTACTCTGACAACAGCCCAAATGAGATAAGACCCATGGAATTGCTTCTATTCAACCAATTTTGTGTGATTCAACTTACAGTTCTTCATAGAAGTATTCAGGTCAATATCACAAAGCCTTGTAGATTTGGGGGAAAAGGAAAGAAATCATGGTAAGGAAAACAGTGTAGATGAATGAGCTCTGTAGTTGGCAGTAGTTGGTCCTCTCCTATAATATCTGAAATCCATCAAACATACTTGCCACAGCAAAGCAAATACCATGTTTTTTTAAAGATCTATATCCAATATATGTGAGAAATTTCTTTACCTTTTATTGTCAAACCCTATACAATACAGTGCCTTTGTCTCTTCCTTGTTCCACGGTACATCATACATAAACCTTGTAGAAAAAGCTTTCAAGTGGCATCATGTCCAAAATGCTTGTATTTTGCCTACATGTTTCTTGTGTCATTGAGGAGTGAAACATTCATTCCAACACACATGTACTGCGCTTATACACATTATTTCATGCTTATGTTAACAGTTTATTTGTGTTTGTTTTTTAGGACAAAATTAGAGTGACTCTATTTTATGGATAAAGTTATACTTTGAATCTTTTAATTATAATGAAAGCAATATGCCAGGATACTAAGGGACATACACCTGTCAAAAGGAGTATATTTGCCCTTTTATATTCTTTCAGTTTCAATGGACAGAATGTATTTAAATAAAATCTCCACTGTTTTCACCACTATGTGTGGTGAGAGAGTATTTCATTTATTGAAAATCCTGAGACCCCAAGCTGGCCATTGTTCCTTTGTAATTAGGCGCCGACTACAGAGAGAGCACCAAAGCATTGGCAGAGACTATCTGGCTATTGCTCTCGCAAAATAGAGAGGGTGTCTTATCCACTTTTGTTTTGTATCTCAGAGACAAATTATGGCCATCATGTAACTCTACCCACAACTTCAACCAATGGACTGATTCCATTAACAATACTCTGGCAAAATTCATTCTCTTACTAAAGGACACATCTCTGTAAGTAGATTAGACAGATAAATATTTGAGCAAGGCAATTGTATGCATTATTTATTTCTCTTTAGTTCCTATATCCTATAAGAAAGGATGTGATAACTTTAATTGGAACAACAACCACAATTTCATAGCAATTTCTATTCCCTTAAAAAGGAAACATCACTGCATGGTGAGTATAGGGAGATAAAGCCTCAGGAAAAATCTTCTGAGGATCTACCATAATCTTATTTAGCAAGCTCTATAATGTGAATTGGGTGTTGTCAGTAATTAATTTATATGTCTTTATAATATTCTAAGATTTTAAAAATGTCATTCTTGACAAAATTGTCAAGAAGGTAGACCTCCAGGGGTGCCTGGGTGGCTCAGTCGGTTAAGCGTCTGACTTCAGCTCAGGTCACGATCTCGCGGTCAGTGAGTTCAGGCCCTGCACTGGGCTCTGTGCTGACAGTTCAGAGCCTGGAGCCTGCTTTGGATTCTGTGTCTCCTTCTCTGCTCCTCCCCTGCTCATGCTCTGTGTCTCTTTGTCTCTCAAAAATGAATAAACGTTAAAAAAATTAACAAAAAAAGAAGGTAGATCTCCACTAACAATTAAGCCCATAATCTCAAAGCTATATGTTACCAGTTCAGCATGATCCCTCAGAGCATAATAATTTCTGTGTGGTGGTGTTACATTGTTCCTAAAACCCTAGGCTAACTACTGCAGGGAGTATAAAATGACCAAAACACAGGCATTGTGTTCACCTAGCTCTTAACCTAAGAAAAATTACACATATACAAATTACAGGTATGCAAATGACCTCAATAATATTTAGACCTCAATAATATTAAGATCTGTATGTGGTCTATAAGCAGTAAAAATCTATGTAAAAGAAATGAATTGTTCTGTTATTATTCAAAGAAGGGAGAAATAACATCCCATATGAATTTGAGGGGGCAACAAATTTTCTGAGTGGAGGATAATTAGTAAATTAATTTGTTAGTTAAATTGTCTATGTTTGGGGGCTTAAAGAATAATAGATACTTTTTCATCAGGAGTTATTTGGTAGGAATTGCACTGTAGTTAAAGGGAAGAATGACCAAAAGACAGGGGGTGGGGTAGGAAAGCATAGTGTTTGTTTTGAGAAAAGAGGTAAGCTAGTTTATCTAGAGTTTAGAGATATAGAAGAGAACACCCAGAAAGAAAGCATGGAGTACTACTACTGAGTAGCAAGGAACAGTGTTTATGCCATCTTTTAGGAGGTTTTGTAATTTTATGAATATTCTTGAGCACCAAAATAACAAGTCCAGAACTGTACATAATGAAGATACTCTGGCGATACAATAATACCCAGGTAGAAAATGAGTTGAGATGTGTATTAGGTTGAATGGTGTCTCACAAGAACATCATGTGTACCCAGAACCTCAGAATGGGAAATGTAGATGATGGTATTAGTGAAGGATCTCAGAGTGAAATCATCTGGGATTTATCGTAGGCCCTAAATGCTATGACCAGAGTCCTTATAGAAGAGAAGACACAGAGAGACACAGAGAAGAAGGTTATGTGAAAATGGAGCAGGTTGGAACAATGTATCTATAAACTGAAGAATGTGAAGGATTGCCTACAACCAGCAGAAGTAGGAGAAGGGCATGGGATGGTTCCTCCCTCAGAGCCTCCAAAAGGAACCAATCCTGCCGACGCTTTGATTTCAAGCTTCCGTCCTCCTTAACTAACAGAGAATAAATTCTGTTTTAAGCCACTCAACTTGTGGTGACTTGTTATGTCAGCCCCAGAAAATCAGTATAGGAGGCAATAACAGACATGCAAATGAAGCATAATGGTCTGAACTAGAGAGGAAGGAAGTGAAAATAGAAAGGAGCATGCGGACATAGGAGTTACCATAAAGTCATATGTCACAGGCCCTCACCTGAATTATGCACAGGAACTGGAAATTCTTTTTTTTAAATGTTTTTATTTATTTTTGAGTGGGAGAGAGAGAGAGACAGAATGTAAGCCAGGGAGGGGCAGAGAGAGAGGGAGACACAGAATCCGAAGCAGGCTCCAGGCTCTGAGCTATCAGCACAGAGCCTGACGCGGGGCTCAAACCGATGAACTGTGAGATCATGACCTGAGCCAAAATCGGAAGTTCAACCAACTGAGCCACCCAGGCACCCCAGGAAATTCTTAAAGTCCACATATCACATAAATTACAAATATACAAAGCCTGGACTAGCCCCTGTCTACATGCCATGGCAAGTAACCTATTTAAATAATTTGCAATGTTAGAGAGAATCCAATGTTTTCAGTTTGGCAATCTCAGATGGTGGTGATATTCTTTATCAGGAACAATACATTTAGAGAAGCCAGCTTTTTTGCCAGTAAGTAAAAATCAGGTTTTCTAACAACTTGTAATCTATTCACCCTCCAAGATCTAGTCCACTGCTAGATTTGACCTGTGGTATGTAGTTTGCTGACCCTTGGTACAAAGAAACAACTCTGATGAAATGTGTTAGCTGGTATAATACGGGTATGTGTATGGTGCAAAATCTTCACAAAGCAGGGGAAGCAGTTTACTGCCACTGTGTACTGGGAAAGCCTTTCTAGCTCCTATTGTGAATTAGGTTTATTTGGCCTTTTACTGGGGGGGCAGGGGGAGTTTGTTGACGGAGGTTTAGACCACAAGCTCCCCCAGGAAGTGGCTCCATTGTTTTTTTTTTTTTTTTTTCATCTTTGTATCTACAGCATTGAGTACAGAGCACATCAAACAGTAGATGCTAATTTATCTCGGAAAATGGAGAACCTGAGTCTTGGGTACTGATAGGCTATTCAAATGGAGATATAGAGCAGGTGTGAAAAATATGGATCTTGAATTCAGGAAAAATATTGGGACTGGCAACACGGATTTAAATAATCAACACAGATGCAGTTGCCAAAACTCTAAAATTGACTGAGAGTTCTGAGGGGGAGGCTATTACAAAGGAAAAGACCTGAGGATGAGCTTTGATAAATACAAGTACCATATTGGTTGTTACAATGAGTATAGACAGGCATTTTGGATATAGTAACTGTGGAGCCAAGGAGATACTTTAAATAAATACATTCAATAAATTGGTGAAATGGAACTTTATTGTAACTCTTGACTTTCTCTGGCTTTTTCTTGTTTGGCCCATCACTTATGGGAAATGTCAAGTGATTCTGAAGACCACCTGGAGTTGCTTTAACTTCAATCCCCTGAGAAGCCTCAAAAGGTCAAGTATCATCTCCAACTGCTTCTCAGAGATGCCTTTACATCGTACAGAGTTCCTAGTTAATCTTCCCCAGTCCTGTAAAATTCGCATGTGCCAGTGCTGTAGATAGAAATGACACACATTCTTTCAATTTTGGAAACTGGGCTTTTTCTCATAGACTCAAGGGGATAATCCCACATTTTAAAGACAGATTTTAAAACATTGAAAGCTATAAAAGATTAGGGTAGCTCTTTAAAAATTCCCTGAAAAGCACATTATGCAGTAATAATGTACACTGTCTTAAAAATATATGATTTAAATTTCAAAAATGAAGGAAGGAATAATTTTAAGTCAGTTTAGAGATATCTATGAATCACGATATGATAGTATTTAAAAATATATGCACACATATGAATGTATACATGTAGAAACCAAAACGCATATATATAAACACAAGTACCATGTGCGTTCATTACTGATAATAGCTCAAAAAAAGTAATAAATGCTTTGAGATCTTCCTGTATGCCAAGGATGAACTAAGTGACTGCAACATTAGCTTGTTTATCCTTCCGGCAACTCTGAGGTAGATAATATACATACATACATATATATATATATATATTTTTTTTAGATTTTTCAATTACTACTTTATATAGCCACCACAAATAAAATCCCAAAGGAATCTTAAAATAAACCAAAAGCTTACTCTTCATTTTAATTCAAGAAATTGTTTATTTAGCACCTTCTATCTACTAATCAGTATGCCACATGCTTAGACAAAATGCCTTACTTCTGCATGAAAGAAAGATATATTAATGCAGTCATGGACATCAAAGAAGCTGTTTGCCCTCAAGGTAAATACCAGTCTCCATGCCAGAAGACAGAAACCAAACTGTAAAATATCTCTCAAAAGGGACATTTTCAGGTTCTTAAAAAAAAAAAAAAAAAAAAAAAAGAATTGACAGCTAGTTACCAATGGAGCACTGTTATTTTGCCTTACTCTTTTCCTTTTCCTTCTTTTCCTTCTTGTTCCTTTCACTCGGGACTTGGTCCTATCTTTTCCATTTCAAATAATCCTCCATTCACTTCAAATTGGATTGGAGAGACATGCAATTGTTCAAACTTCTTCCTTGTTATTTACTAAGACATGCTCTTAAAACTCTTGTTTAATTTTAAAAGCCTGGCTAATTTCTTTCAGCGGGGGGAAGACAGAGAAAGAGGGAAGATACAGATAGTAGCACAAGTCTCCGTGGCCTGGTGGCAGCCACCTGTCCGGAACCTGCGGGAAGCTGGGCTGTTAGGCTTCCCCAGGCCTCTTCCACCTGCCTGACCCCCTCCCCACCTGCGCTGAGACAGGGAGGGAGGGTGCGACTGCCGGGGTCTCTGAAGGCCCAGTGCTGGGCTGCTGGTGTTTGGTGCCACAAGGTGTCTTTCTGGCATCTTCAGCATGAGGACCCGATGGGGAGCCCACAGAAGCATCCCCACTCCCACACTGACTGCATCTGGAAGATTCTCACTCTCAATGTTGGTTCCCATTCAGCCTCCAGCACCAGTTTCTGGCTCTGGCTGCTTCTGCTGGAAGAAATTGAAAAAGTCCTTCAGGGGCGCTAGGTCTGCAATGGTTTAAGTGTTACAATTTGCTATATCTACTGAGGTGCCGTTTTACACCTGTGATCTGGACAGTTTTGCTTTTCGTTTAAGTTCAGTCAAGTGATTCTGTTGCTTAAGAATGTGTCTATCAGTGGGGCGCCTGGGTGGCTCAGTTGGTTGAGTGGCCGACTTCGGCTTGGGTCATGATCTCATAGTTCGTGAGTTTGAGCTCTGTGTGGGGCTCTGTGCTGACAACTCAGAGCCTGGAGCCTGCTTTGATTCTGTGTTTCCCTCTCTCTCTGCCCCTCCCCTGCTCACGCTCTGTGTCTCTCTCAAAAATAAATAAACATTAAAAAAAAAGAAAGAAAGAAAATAATGTGCCTATCAAGGGGTCTAGGCCCTGTGGATCATTTCCTAAAATATTCTATCCCTGTTTCACTCAAGTTCTAAGTCCAGTGTTAGAGTCATAGTTCAAAGCAGACAAAATTGTGATATAGTAATCATATTGAAGATCCAGAAAAAAACCAATGTGAAATTCTCTTCTAAACTGAATATGATTTTTAAAAATTTTTTAATGTTTGTTTATTTTTGTTAGAGAGAGAGTGACAGAGAGTGAGTGAGGGGAGGGGCAGAGAGAGATGGAGACACAGAATCGGAAGCAGGCTCCAGGCTCCAAGCTGTCAGCACAGAGTCCGATGCAGGGCTCGAATCCATGAACCGTGAGATCATGACCTGAGCCGAAGTCAGACGCTTAACCGACAGAGCCACCCAGGTGCCCCTAAATTGAATATGATTTTTAATGAAAGTGATCAGGAATGGAGAGACTTAAGCTATAAGATACATGCCTTTGATATGGTTTTTAATAATCACTCGGGTTCCAGTGGAGATTTGCCAGCCACAAGGAATGCAGCATGTGAAGAAAATCTTCACCTGACTGATGTGTTGGTCACTCGTGTTATTACTTGTCTCTACAGTGAAGCTGTGTTGATTTTGCTTAGGACAGGGCACAGTTACAGATGGCACACCAGCGTGTCATCGTCATGAAATTGCCTTAGTGGATGATGCTAGTGACTTTGATGATTTGGAAGGAGAGCTAGATAAATACCTCCAAAAACACCTTGTTGGTAAAATTAAAGTAGTAAGAAGTTCAAAGGGTGAGGGAATGTTTTGAGGAAGAACAATTGGAGCAGCCTGTTACAGAAGCTCTGCTGAGGCTGGACAGCTGCTGTGAAGTGAATGTGATGTAGCTGCAGGCTTGGCTGGCTGTCATCAGGAGGACGGGCCGACCATGGCTTGCCCACCAACTGATATGATCGGTGCAGATGTGCTTGTCTATAGCTTGTTGTCCTCTGTGGTACAGGGAGGAGTCAGCTGGGGGCTATGCTTCAAATGAGATCTCGTTTCCCTTTCCAAGCTATGAGGACCAGATGGAGGCAATGCACCAGTAAAGTCACCCACAATGGCTGGAGGATTGTGTGTCATGAACAGAAACTATTTCAATGATTTGGACAATATGACAGTGGCATGTGTATCTGGGAAGGAAAAGATTTAGAAATATCACTTAGGATCTGAATGTGTAGTGGTAAGCTCTTCACCATCCCATGCTCTAGAGTAGGACATATTTTCTGAAAAAAGGCAACCATGTGGATCTCATAAAGGTCAGGACACCATGACACATAACTCTTTGAGGCTAGTACATGTTTGGTTGAATGAATATAAGGAACATTATTTTTCCTCAAGACCTGATCTGAGAACCAAAAGCTATGGAAATTTTGGTGAGTATATTGAAATGAAGAAGAAATTAGGTTGTAAATCATGAAACATTATCCAAATAACATTTACCCAGAAATGCAGATATCTGCACAAGGACAATGTAGAAGTATGCACAATAAGTCTAAGAAAAATTGGTTAGGAAATTGTCACATCACCCAGAGGAAAACCACAGAAGACTTGAGGAGGGTCTGAACTAAGGCAGGACTTGATTGATTACCTTACATGCTACACATTGGAATTTTTTGTTTGGAAATTATGATATAACTGCATTAAAAACAAACAAAGGATTCTAGTTCCATCCATTGCTTCATATCCATTAGTGTTTTATTTGTCATGCACAAGAAAGTGTAGGAAACCGTAGGTCTTCGAAGATAAATAAGATTAAGCCTATGTCCCCAAAGAACATACAGTACACTGCAGGAGATGAATAGATGCTAATGCTGCTATTCCTTTATTCGTTGGAAGTCAAGGTGAAGAAGGAGAGAAACTCAAAGACGACTCCCAAAGGATGGGAGGAAATGTGGGCTTCACCAATGAGTGCAGGATGAGGTGGAAGATCACACCTGGAGAGGAAGACGATACTAAAAGTATGAAAGACAAAATACAAATTCTGTTATGTATTAAAAACATGTTTTGTGAAGAAATGAATATACCCGGAAGACTATTAGATCAACAGGTTTACGGCTATGGAAGCTATCAAAGCTGAAGATAAAGACTCCCATGTCATCTCAATCTAATGGGAAAAACATTTTACCACAGGACAGAATGAAATGAAAAGACATACTTTGAGTTGGCAATGTAATGAGGGATTGATATAGATTGTATTGTGTATAAGTTTGCAGAAATTACTTCACTTCTGGTTCCCAATTTGCTCTTCAGTAAAATTAGAAAAACAAAGCTAAGAATTTTCCCAAAACTGATATGTGTTCTAAACGAATTCCATCTTTTTCTTGGTGCCCGTCTGTCTCCATGAAACTTTGAGAATATTCTTGTAACAAACAATAATAGAATCCGCAAGGCTAACATAATTGTGGTTGTTTTTATGCCAATTTGCTATGGAATTGCTTACAGATAGATCATGTTATACTGGAAAAAGATCATCACTAAGCAATCTCAAAAGGTGTTTCCCCTCTCAGCTGGAAAAGCCATCTTATTTCCATTTTCCCTACAACTGGGTGACATTTGTGCTGTTGGAAATCCAAGGGACACCCCCATGAAAGTCCCCATCGGTCATGACACTGAATCTACTCTGTGTTCCCATGACAATGTCTACCAAGTTTGGTTTTCTTAATAAGAGCTGCAGTCAGTTTCTAACATGTGGAACAGCATTAAGTTTTTGATAATGTAATACTCTGCCTTACACAGAATAGGTGCTGATAATTTTTTTAATTCAAATTCATTTGTTTATGCTAAAATTTAAGGTTTATTTTAGCAGTGCTCAGCATGTGACACTGTGTTAAAGAGTGCCAAAGATCCTCCAGGTGTTGCTCACATAATTTCTGATTTGAACAACAAACACTCTATGATTGAATAAGAACTTTGGTAAACATGAATAAGAAAAATGACAGGTTTTTAGCATCTTTTGATCAAACTAAAAAAAAAAAAGTAGCTTGGGTCACTGACTATACATGTGTATTATATTAACATGACTCTCATCTTCTAATTATATAATACCTTAGTAGTTTAAGTCCTGGTTCCCAATTCAGAATAATGCATTTTTAGGGCACGGCAGCAGTTTATAACAAAAAGATGGGCCGAATCAAATTTGAGAATAAGGAAAGTGAGGTTGAATATAGGTGAAATTTTTTGAATGATATGGATGAACATCTCTGAATGAAATATTCAAGACTATGTAGAAAACTGCCTCTCCAGGGAAACAAGAAAATTCAATTTCATTGGAAAATTAAAATGAGAATCAAACGTCCCTAAAAGACACACATGTATGTACACACTCATATAGACACTTCTATTTGTGTTTAGCAAAAACAAGTAGAGCTAAAACAAGTAGATCTTTTGCATCTGTATATGTTTTTCTCCCTTTGTTTCCATAAATGCCTGTAATCATTGTCCTAGTCATTATATCTGAACATTATATATTTTTTCTTTTAAACTCATCTACCTGATTTCCTTATCTCCTCCAAACCTAAAGTAAGTGTAGATGTTGTTTGTTTTCTAATAATTTATCACATTGAGGAGCTGTACAAGTACAAATAACAGATTTAAAACCACAATTGACAGAGAGGGCACTCTACAATGACAGGATCTCGAGTTCAGAATTTTAAATAGTTCTAGAAAACTTGTTTCCTTTCTTTGTTTCCAATTAAATAGGATTATTTAAACAGATCTCCTCATCTTTGTTTTCAGTATTAGCACTAATTAAATTATATGGTGAGATAGCACATACTGGTTTTGTTATCCTAGTACATTCTTATAGGATCTCCATGTTAGATACATGAGAGGAGTTGATGTATTGAGGATGAAATAATTTGTACAACAATGGGGTCAAGATTGAAAATTTTGACTCTAAAACCCGATTCTCAACCACTACTCCCAAAACTTGCAGTTAATTCTTAAATGCTTCAAATACTAAACGAATACTTTAGATAAATAATGCGTAGTTTTCTCCAAAATGGTACTATACTTTCATAGAGATGCCCATAGGTATCAAAAAATTATGGTGGGTGTCAGTTAGCCTCAGGGTAATATTTTATGACAAGAAAAATAGAAAAGAAAAAAAAAATTACATTTGACATACCCAATAATTAGTACCAGTGAAGAACGATCTTTTACCACTCATGAAGACTCTCTTTGACCAGACTTTAGTCAGGTACCTCTGAGCTTTCTTCTTGATGAAGCCTCAAACTTGGCCCCATCCTTGTAAGGCCTGCATAGCCTGTTTCCAGCAAGAATTCTGCTAAGTCAGTTTAGAGACAAGTCCCCACTCTTGATACCTGATCGTCCTCAATATCTGATCAAAATTCCTCATGTCCCACCCCCAACCCCAAGTGATATCTGCTCACTCTGGTCTGCCCTCAGCAAGAATCCTGTCAGGTCAGATTAGCAAGAATGCCCCTGCCCTTGGATGTCTTTTTCTCAGTAATCTTTCATCCACCAACCACCATCCCCCACACCCACGCACTTACCCTGCTCCTGGACTGTAAATCCTCGCTTGTCCTTATATTCAGAATCCAGTCAAGTTCTATAGTAATGTCTCTTTCCTCTTGTTATAATAGTTCCTGAATACAGTCTGTTTTTACTGCTTTAACTATTTTCAGGCTCTGTTTTTTTCTTTAACACTGTACACATGCTGAGCAGAGAAGCATGAGGAGAGGAATGCATTTTGAAGATAATGACAATTTTTAAAAACCCACGGTTTCTTCCGCCTATGTTTAAAGGACTCTTTGCAAGAAAGTTTTTCGAATATGATCATTTGGTTCAAATACTAGCATAAAAGTTGTGTTTATTTGCTTTGGCAATATTCCTAAACTCAAGGGAGGAATGTGATAGTTAACTTCTTCAAAATATCAACTTTGCCAGGCAGTGATGGACTGCATCTTTTAATCTACAAGGGGCCCTCTCCTACTGAAATATGACAGAATCAACCTGAAGCATGCTTTGGAGGTACTGCTTCTCACCAGCACTCTAGTACTTTGATTAGGATTTACTGTGGCTAAAATAATACCCTCATCGTCTTGTTTACTAGCTTTTCTGAGAAGGAAGCAACTTTGGAGAAGAAAAAAAAACCCGTTTGATCTGCAATCCCTTCTCCACAAGGGAAACCACTGTTATCAGTGATAATGTTCTTATGGAGTGAGATCACATTGTTCGAAACTGCATTTCAAGAAACAGTCATATAAGATTCTGAAACATTATCAAGTGAG
Source organism: Acinonyx jubatus (assembly GCF_027475565.1). NCBI lineage: Eukaryota > Metazoa > Chordata > Mammalia > Carnivora > Felidae > Acinonyx > Acinonyx jubatus. Next base: position 30,807,716 of record NC_069380.1, on the reverse strand, counting down.
CACTTTGAATACTGGAATAACAAAAGCAGAGTTTATCTTTCATTTGATAACAATTCTTTTGTGCTTCCTCTTGTGTACTAAGGAAATCATTGACTTCAACTGCAGTAAAACAATGTCAACCAAACCCCACTTAGCAGCCCTTCTTGGGTGGACAAATTTCCACCAACAAAGTCGGCTCTTTTAAAAAGCTAAATGTATAACTTGTAACTCTGTAGTTTTTAAAGTCTTGTAATGTAGGATTCGACTCTAATTTCTGCAGGCCAAGGAAAGCCCCTTCCCCTCACTCCTACTACAATACTCCTAAAATAAGTCCTATCGGGTTTTTTTCAATGACATGATTATGAAATGTATTCCACTGCCCCAGGTCCCACAACAGAAGCTTTCCCATTATTTTCTACAAGATCCAATAGAGCATTCTTGATTTCAATCAGGTCAGACACCCTGTCACAGTCCAGTCTTGACACATCAATGACAAGGCGTATCAGAGCAGTCAAAAGTTTACAACATGTAATAAAAACTGAACTAAAGTCAAGCATGCTCTCCTCTTGTAGGCCCAGGGAGACTCCAGGCAACTAGTGATTTGTAGGCTCCATTACATCCCAAATGTTCGATGTATCTAGCCCTTGGCAGGGTGTCAAGGACAAGAAATAATCAGTCTTTAGAGATCACTTTTGAAACGCTATGCCCTCTGCTTCCTTCAGGTGAATCATTCCTTCCGTGTTGTCAGGATCCACTGATGAAAGCTGACGACTTTCAGTAGCCTGTGACAAGTGAGGTTTCCCCTTCTCCATATGTGGAGGAAATGATACTGTGCAATCAGCTTTCACCGGGCGTGCTGTGAGTGATGAGCCACCCCACAACATCATCCTCATGAGCTCCTTTTCCAGAGTCGAAAGTAAAAAGCAGGACGCACATGATCTTGTACACAAGAACAGAATGATCACCAGAGAAGCAGACAGGAGGGCATTTTAAAATTCCTTTACAGACATTTCACGTCTAGAAACCAAATTTTTGTCCTCATGTTAAATCTTTAGAGTCAAAAGAAAGGACTTGCATCAGGTGTCTGAAAATGACATGGAAGTCAATGATGCAAATTGGTGGCAGTGCCCACAGAGCAACAACTATTGAATATGTCTTCTGGTCTGAATATGACTTGCAGTCCGGCTAATACATGATAATACATCTGGGAAGAGAGGGGTTATTGATTGTCAAATAGCAACTTTTTTCCCCTCATGAATGGCTTACATTGTTTTCACTCACTAGAATTCCAACTGTTTCAACCATAAACGGCAACAGTGTAAGTTTCTCCTACCAATGCCCTGTAGCCATCACATTTAGTGTGAAAGTACTAATTTTTAAAAACTGATGATCTATTTTCTAATTAATCCGTCTTCTAGTTTCAGCTTGTCTCTTTACATGAAGTCCAGCTTCAGTTCATTTGCTGCAATTTGACATTAGAGACTATATAAAGCGATTAAGGATAAAGAGAAATGTAAATAACACCCCATATTTTCTTTCTGGAGTAAACGTACAAAATGGTGAGCTGATAGAGGAGAAGAAAACAAATATTCAAATATATCAGTTACAGAATTTGGCAGATGGTTCCTGGTTTTACTTTAATGTAATTGTGTTAATGTAAGAATAAGACACACTCAATGTATTTCCCAAGTATTCCAAATTTTTAGAAATTGCAGAGATGAGAACGTATTGATTATGATACCTAATTAGTTCAATAATTTAGTCTTGAGTATATTCCCAATAATCATGAAAAACATACATGTATATAGTAGGCTTGTATAATCATACATAAAATTTTAATTAAAAATATAATTTACATTCTTACTAAAAAAAACCTTAGTTAATAATTATGAAACATTGTAAATTGTAGCATAGTACTCTATTCTTCACGACAATTTTTTTTTATTTTTTTTTAAGGTTTATTTATTTTTGAGACAGAGAGAGACAGAGCATGAATGGGGGAGGGTCAGAGAGAGAGGGAGACACAGAATGTGAAACAGGCTCCAGGCTCTGAGCTGTCAGCATAGAGCCCGACGTGGGGCTCGAACTCACGGACCGCGAGATCGTGACCTCAGCCGAAGTCGGACGCTTAACCGACTGAGCCACCCAGGCGCCCCCATGACAATTTTTTAATTTTTTTTTCTAAAGCGTAAAGATCAGCTTGACAGGCAAAGAAATCCCAAATACTTTCTTTTGGCTAGTGAATCATCTTAAATTATTTTTAAGAATATAAAATATATCTTTTATTGTTAAATGCTCAATGTTCCTTTTGTTTAATGTTTCCTCGATGCCTTTTAATATTCCATTTCAAGTAAAGTAACATTGTGCCTTCATGTTACTAGTTGTTAGGATACATGCGAACTATAGTTGCAGAAATTTTGGTAGTGTATGCCATTCTTTTAAAAATCTTATACAACTATACAAACAAATATATGTATGTATATCAACATATATTTATACTTAAGTGTGTACTTTATAAATAGAGAGAGAGGTATAGATATGGTTATCTATACTACAAAGCTTTTCTGAAATCTGAAATGAGATTAGTCATCATATTTATGTTGATAAATGAAAGTTTTCAAGAAGTCAGTTCTCAAGTATTCTATCAAGCACTTTTAAAATATCACCCATGCTTACTTATTGTCTAGTCCTAGTTTCTCATATTCTCTTTTTCCTATATTTTCCTCTTATTTAAAATCCACCCCCCAACACATACTGTGAATATCCCAATTCTTCACTGTTTGAAATATTTTTTTAAATCCTACAATTATATCCAGCTACCTGAAATTAAAAAAAAAAATCTTATAATTACATCCTAAGCCAAAATACCCTCAAACAAATCAACATAGTCTAAGTAGACTATGTGGCAGATATCTCAATTTACAATCTATTACAACATGGAAAACAAATGGGTAATGTTTCTTGAGTGTGTTTTAAAACTAATGTCTCTTTGAATTGAAACAACACATTGAATACATGTGTTATGTAAAATTCTTCCTCAAATCTACAAAAAACAGTTAAGAATTTATATATATATATATATATACATATATATATATTTATATTTATACACACACACACATGTGGAGCAGTTATATATATGTTATATATAAACATGAAATAACCAACATGAAGTAAACAAGGAAAAGAGTGCAAAACACATGTTGAACACATGGCAAGCTGACAGGCAAGTGATACCTGACTGTGCAAAAAAGAAAAGGATTGGTATCTACAGGACTCCAGAGGAGAATCAACAAGAAGCAAACCTGGAAAATCTCAGGAATTTGAGAAGCAGCTCGCTCTACACAAACGTCTTTAGAGGCAATCAGACCTCCAAACGCCTGAAGGACTTACATGTAGGCAACTGTTTCCATCAGCAGTGAAGGAAAATGAGAGGTCATCCATTTGGAGAGTTAACTGGAGAGGCCCTGCACCTAGAGTTCAGGGCAAACGTGGGAGTAGAGATGAAACTCAGTACTCAATACAACGAGTGGAAGTCAAGGTCACTATATTCACTTATAACCCAGTTTCCCAACCAAGAATATTGGAGAGTCCAGCAGAAAAGATCTATAGATCCCTGCATTTAGAAGAAGCCCCAACAGGTCTGCTAGGCCTCTGTGTTATCACTCTGTAATGAGGACTGGTATAAACAAAGCTCACCTGTGCACAAAAGCTGACCATCACCTTTTCAGGACCTCACACTTAAGTATAAATGGCAGGTAATAATCAGCAGACACTTGAGGAAAGCCAATGATATGTAAGAAAGAGACAAACAAAATAAAACAAAAAGCAACGAGCATGTGGACAAAAATATATACAAGAAAGCGCAATTTGGAGGAAAGAGGGAGCACGTGGGGAGTAGTGGGAAACTTCAAAATGTCTATCAATCTTCAGCAAGCTAAGAGACACCATTGGGTTACTAGTCACAGAAGGCACTACAGGAAAAAAAATATAGACAACAGGAAAGATCTCCTGGAATTTATAAAATGAAGGGCAAAACTTGAAAAATAGCCACCACTTTCACCACCACCATACAATTAGAGAAAAATGGAAGCTGAACTTGAAGATAGATTGCAGAAAATCAGAAAAACAACAGCAAAGGTGAATTGGAAATATAGGAAGAAAAAAGATTTAAGAAAAGAATCAACCCACAAGTTTCAACATTCCAATAATGCAGAAGTAAACAGGGAAAAAAAAATAGAAGGGAAACCATCAAAGAAATACTGTAAGAACATTTCCTTAAACTAAAGGATACAGTTTTTCATCACAAAAAGCATACTGCAGACCTGGCAGAATGAACTGAGACCCACACAAAAACATATTTTTGACTTAAAATTCAGAATTGTAGGAGCAAAAATAAGACCAAAATCTTACAGAAAGGAAAAAAAAAGATGCACATATTAAAGATCTAAAATGAGAGTAGCATACCATTTGTTAATAGCATTGCAACTAGAAAGCATTGAAACAATAGCCTCCTTAATTATGAGGAAAAATGACTTTCAATCTAGAATTCTACATCAAAACAAACTGTCATTTAAGTGGGAGACACATAATATTTCAAAAAAGTTTCAAAAATGTTTCAAAAGACCAGCCAACTCCCTTTCTAAGACAACCAAGAAGACCCTAATATCTCCCTCAGCAATACTAAAATTTAGACAAACTTCTTCATTATTCTAGGTGCCTGACCTTCTTCTTCTTTTTTTCTTTTTTTAATGTTTACTTATTTTTGAGAGAGATAGAGACAGAGTGTGAGCGGGGGAGGGCAGAGAGAGAGACACACACAGAATTTAAAGCAGGTTCCAGACTCTGAATGGTCAGCACAGAGCCCAACACAGGGCTGGAACTCACAAACCTCAAGATCATGACCTGAGCCAAAGTAGGAACTCTTAACAGTCTAATCCACCCAGGAGCCCTCTGACCTCCTTTTCTTAAAGCATTAGCTTTAGAAAACTTGTAATTGTAAATTAGTTCTCTGCTTCTTTGAGATGTAAATCGTCTCAAAAGACTCTTGGTAGTTTTACAATCCAGGTGTATCTTTCTCTGGAACCCTGGAACCATCTCTTTGACATTTGATCACTGTTTCCCTGACAGAGTAGGATTCTACCGTAAGCAGGCACCTTCCTCCAAGTTGTAAAACTACTTTCTGTCATAAAGATATTTTTCTTTAGATAAAGCCTGTTAGCAAGCACAGATGGTCAACAATTCCCTCCAAGCCACCAGTTAAAAACTTTCCAGCCTTTTCTTTCACTGGAGTTGAGCTCAAAGTTTTGGTCTCACTCTGTTATTATAGTCGCTTTGAATTAAGCCTTCCTTGCTTGTTTAAATTGTTGGGTGCAATTTTTGCTTTGACACAGGTATAGGTTGTGTTCTCAAAGAAGGTATAAAAGATGGCAGCCAATGTTGAATATATAACAGGAAAGAGACAAATAGAATCTCCAAGCTGAGGATGAAAAGAAATATCAACAAGGGCTGTCAGAGTTTGAGATTATCAGCATACACTGGGAGAGAAAGATGGACAGTTTGAGAAAGGCAAAAGTACACAAATGGAACTTGTAAATTACTTGATGAGTTTTACCATCCCAAGAGGAAATGCACCTTTCTATCGGAGATTTGGTGCTGAGATAGTGCCAGGGTACATAGAAAATTCAGCCAAAGAACTTCCAGGTAATTATAACCTCCAGTGAAATTTAAAAAGTTGGATAAGGGAAGGGGGGGTTGTTTCTGCTCTGAAAAATATCCACATAGTCAACATCTTAAAAATCCTAAATAAGAGGGGCGCCTGGGTGGCGCAGTCGGTTAAGAGTCCGACTTCAGCCAGGTCACGATCTCGCGGTCCGTGACTTCGAGCCCCACGTCAGGCTCTGGGCTGAAGGCTCAGAGCCTGGAGCCTGTTTCCGATTCTGTGTCTCCCTCTCTCTCTGCCCCTCTCCCATTCATCCTCTGTCTCTCTCTGTCCCAAAAATAAATAAATGTTGAAAAAAAAATTAAAAAAAAATCCTAAATAAGAGTTGATGTAATCAATATTGTGATAAAATTATGGCAGGAGGAAGGAGAGTGGGAAATGTACTTTTGAGGGGTGGGTGCAGGAGATTTAAATCCTCAACTGCCATTTTTAGGAGAAAAAAGTTAATATCTAAACCTTAAATAAACAAATAGCAGAAGTCTTGATTCAAACAGGTGAAGTATTTGTCAAGAAACTTGGGAAAGGAATAGTAAGTCTAGAAATTAATTGCATTTCCTGGTAAGTCTGAATGTATTACCTGACTTTTTAAATGTCAAATATGTAAATCTGAAATATGATAAAAGCAGAGTTTACAAGATGTAAAAAAAAAAAAAAAGCATATGCTTGCTTTAAATAAAATGAGGAGGGTCGCCTGCATGACTCATTTTCTTAAGCATCTGACTTCAACTCAGGTCATGATCTCAGGGCTTGTGGGTTCACACTCTGTGTCAGGCTCTATGCTGACAGCTCAGAACCTAGAGCTCGTTCAGGTACTGTGTCTCCCTCTTTCTATGCCCCTTTCCCGCTCATGCACTGTCTCTCTCTGTCTCTCAAAAGTAAATAAACATTAAAAAAATTATAATAAATTAAAATAAAATGAAGAAAAAGGAAAACATTAACAAAGTGAAGGATAGAAAAAGGGAAAGGAAGAAAAATTTAAAAGAGAAAGGTAAAGGAAATGAACAGCAAAAACTAACAAAGAAAAGCTGCATTTTATGTACTGCAACTTTTCACGTGCTATTGTTTCTAAATGAACACGTGAACCATCACTGCCCTTGACCAATAGTGTATTAGCAAACAGCGATCAGGACCACAATGGACTCCATTCATTTGCTGAATCACAAACTAAACCTAAACTACTTAGTGTTTTGTGGTTCACAACCTCTTTCTACTACAGTTCTGATAAAATATATTAGGAAATGATTATGAGGTCTTCAATACTGAACAGCAGTGTTCTACGTGACAACTTTTCTCTTTTGTCCCAAATGAGCTCTTTCACCATCCTCCACCCATTAACCACTCCTGCCACCCTCATTCTCAGCAACTAGCCTTACCTCTTACCTTATAGAGAAACTGGACACTATCAGTTCCCATCTCTCTTCCTCATGCAAATCCCACATCTTCAAATATATCCCAGTTTTCACCTCTGTATTTCCTTCCTTCACAGGATACATTTAAAAACCCGAATCTGTGGCTTGCTTCCACGTCCTCGGTGATCTTTGTAAAGTTCCTGAAGTAGTGAGTACCAAGGCCAGTCCAGCTCTACCGACTGTATAAAACCTGTGAGTGGCCAGGAATATGTGACAAAACATCTCAAGCCCAGCTGTTAGAAAAGCTATTATGAAGATTTATACATGTATTTCTATTATTTAAGCTTCTTTCCATGTTGCAAAATTTTTCCAGCCCTCACAGTCCAGGATCATCATCCTTCACCTCCACTATTAAGTGATGCTGCTAAAGAGAAAAATGGGACAGCTTTTATGTTGCACATGGAGATATAATCTTCTTGAGGGTGCCTGCCATCTTTCATATACACAGTCACTGAGCAAATCCTGGCTGTGTCTTAGTTCACAAATCATCTAGGTATCAAGGAAGCCTCATTGGCTCATAATTATCCTTTACAACAAACCTGTTTTCTGAATGGATCTCACTCAGCTTTGTTTTTAATCTGTCCATCTTTATTGGTTCTTTTCTTTTTTTTTTTTCAACTTATTTTTTTATTTTTTTAATTTTTGGGACAGAGAGACAGAGCATGAACGGGGGAGGGGCAGAGAAAGAGGGAGACACAGAATCGGAAACAGGCTCCAGGCTCTGAGCCATCAGCCCAGAGCCTGACGCGGGGCTCGAAGTCACGGACCGAGAGATCGTGACCTGGCTGAAGTTGGACGCTTAACCGACTGCGCCACCCAGGCTCCCCATTGGTTCTTTTCTTTTAATGTACATATGTGTTCAAGTTTCTCCCCAAATAAAACATGGTATTTCCACACCTCCTTCTAGGAATATTCTCCTCTCCAGTAAGTCCAGTATATTTTACTTCATTAATATCACTTAATCTCTGCTCCCAACCAAGTTCTTAACCCTACTATCCTTTCCCATTAGTTTCCACTAATCATTAGCACTAATCTGATTGTTTCCTTGATCAGTATTTCCCCCTCCAACTGTTCACAAATATCTCCCCTTTGAGCATCAGACCCACATATTCAACAGCTCATTAGATATGTTCACTTATATATCCCAAAGACACCTTAACTCAGTATGTCCAAACCTAAGATCAGCTCTCCCTCATACACCTGCTCATTCTTCTCTTTGTTCTAAATCAGTGAATGTCACTGCACGTAGTGGTCCAAGCAGATGTCTGATCACCCTGGACAGCATTCTCTTCCTTACTAAGTACACTTTAACAGTCATCAAATTGTAAAAATTCATTTATTTCATAAATGTCTCTCAAAACTACCCACACCTTTCCATCCTCACTGGCACCTTCCCTATTTAATGATTACTTTCTATCTGGACTTCTAAAATAACCTCATGGCTGGTATTTCTGCCATCAGATTTGCCCCTCTTCTGCCCATTCTTTTGTGGTGAATTTTTCACTTGTAGTGATTTTTATAAACTTCAAGTATGATTCTGTTTTTCTTGCTTAAGACCACGTGATGGCTGCCCTGACATCCTTAACTTATAAGCACCAAGCACCTTTATTAAATAGTCCCTGTTTTGTTCCCTAGCTTAGTCTCCTCACCTCACACTTCAGTATTTCATCTTATAAAAAAAGATTCTTGGGGTGCCTGGGTGGCTCAGTCAGTTAAGCATCCAAGTCTTGATCTCGGCTCAGGTCATCATCTCATGGTTATGAGATCAAGCCCCACGTCAGATTCCACACTGAGTGTGGAGCCTGCTTGAGAATCTAGCTCTCTCCTTCTCTCAAAATAAATAAATAAATAAATAAATAAATAAATAAATAAGCATTTAAAAACTCTTCTGTTATTCAAGAGCAAATTCTTCTCCCTCTCTTCTGGATATTTATATATCTTGCTTCCTGTTGCTTGAAATATTCCCTCCCAATGCCAACCATTCTCTTCAACTTTCGTCAGGTTTGAGTAAGATGCTCTCTTAGAATCCCAGGGCTGACCTAACAAAATACTGCAAATGGATGGCTTAAGACAACAGAAATTTATTTGCTCACAATTCTAGAGCCTAGAGTCCAAAATCAAGGTGTCGGCAGGGCCAGGGTCCCTCTGAAGACTCTAGGGGGAAAACGTCCCATGCCTCTCTCCTAACTTCTGGTGGTTGCCTATGGTCTTAGATGATCCAGGTCTTGTAGCTGTGTCATTCTAGTCCTTGTCTCTGTCCCCCACATGCTCTTCTTCCCCCAGAGTGTGTCTGTGTTTCCACACGGCCATATGCAGAGGCACCAGTCATTTACTTTAGGGTCTATTGTAACCCAGTATGACCTCATCTTAACTAATTACATTTATAAAGACCCTATTTCCAAATCAGGTCACAACACAAGGTTACAGCTGAGCGTGAATTTGGAGGGAACCATATTCAACTATTACAGATTCCCTATTAACAACTTCCTATTGCAACTTGGCCACTCTTAGCATACCACCTAAATGATTATGTTAAAAACCACTGATTTGTCTTTTCCCCAGTTGCACAGAGACAGAAAATATTTTATCTTCAGGACCTCGTGCAAAATCTGATAGAGAGAAGAGGCTCAGTACATATTTGGAAAAAAAAGAGAAAACAAATGAAGAAGGATTAAAAGAAGAGCTCTTCTTAACATTCTCACAGTTTTCCCATGGTTTTCAAGATAACTCTTCTAAACTAAACCAGAATGTCCGAGAAAGGACTCTGTTAAAATTTAAAATATCCATTCCTTTTTCTGCTCCCGTCCTTCAAAGCAAGCACAAAAACAAAAAGAAACAAAATTTTAAATAAGCTACCATCTTCTGAAGGTGTGGCATGCTGCACTTTAACTTTCTTGTTTTGGAGTTTTTGTTGTTGTTGCTGTTGTTGCTTTTGGTATTTTCCCTGCATCATGCTTCTTGCTAAATCCGACTTAACTTTTAAAATTCAGTTCATTTAATTTTATCTTGGAAGGAACATCCAGTTCTCCCCCAATCCCATTCTTCCTTTAGGGCAGGTGCATTTTGGTATATTTCTATAACTGATAGTAACAAGTCTCCTGTCCACGTCCCTCCCTCTCCATCGGTCCCTGTACCACCCGGCTATGTGTCATTGCAAGCCCCTGCAAGCGCTGGCCTGGCTGAAATGCCACAGAGCTGAAGTCCTTGAGAAACACTAACCAAGGACAAATACTAGCACCTTAGGCATGCTATACCATCTCTTAGTGTCCCAGTTGACCCAAACAGCGCCCTGCTTTTTTGATACTAGCTGTTGGTCTTTTCTCCCTTCTCTGTTTCACTTGCTCCCTGACCTACGGGTGTTTCTTAGGATCATTAACCAGATAAGCTACTATCAGTCCAGTCTCCTCTCAGGAATTGTCTGTGGCTAGAACCTGTACAAGAGATTTTCTGCTACTCTTCTAATACCACTTCTAATATGCTATAATCTATTTCCTTGTCTTCTCCTGCTACTACTATGTAATATCCCAGTGGTATACATAGTACTTTATTTCTCCTTATCTAGGGGAATGCTTGTGGTATGGTAGGAACCAATAAACGTCTCTGGTTCTTTTCTTCTTCTGACACATGAATACTTTCATGATTTCATTATTATGGAACAAAATTGAATGGGAAGGTAGAGACATTAAGGCAAGGCGTTTGTTATTAATAATATGTAACTTGTAACTTTACATTAAAATATCATTTTTTAACGTTTGTTTGTTTGCTTATTTATTTATTTATTTTTGATAGAGAGAGAGAGAGAGAGACAGACAGACAGACAGAAAGAGACAGAGACAGAGTATAAGCAGGGAAGGGGCAGAGAGAGAGGGAGACACAGAATCCAAAGCAGGTTCCAGGTTCTGAGCTGTCAGTGCAGAGCCCAATGCAGGGCCCGAAATCAAGAACAGTGAGATCGTTATCTGAGCCAACATCAGCCACTTAACTGACTGAGTCACTCAGGCACCCCCCAAAAATATAATCATTTTTATAAGCAAAACACATTAAGCACAGCTTTTAAAATGTAGGAATTTTTTTTAAGTTTATTTATTTTGAGAGAGAGCAGGGTAGGGACAGAGAGAGAGAGAGAGAGAGAAAGAGAATCCCAAGCAGGTTCTGCGCCTCCAGCATGGAGCCAGATGTAGGGCTTGAGCCCACAAACCATGAGATGGTGACCTGAGCCAAAATCAAGAGTCGGACGCTTAACTGACTGAGCCACCCAGAAGCCCCTAAAATATAGGAAGTTTTAAACATATTCTCCATTTCTCTTCAGTTCTGCAAACAGTTGTCACTTGTACTGAATTTTTTTCTTGTTTCATTTTTTAAGCTTACATTAAACTATTGAAAATGCTCTTCAAATGTGTTTTCATGTCTATGACTAAATAATTTATTACTTGATCAGCTACTCATAATTGACATAACAATCCTATCACAGATTCTAGCTTGAAATAATGTCAAAGGCACTCTTCAAAGTTACCGGTTTTACAAAAGTGCAGTCATGCACACAGATGGACCGGTTTAATACTGATGGAGTTCATACCCATTTAATACTGATGGAGTTCATACCGTTGTTTTGGCAAGAAAACATATAGCTTGTGTTTAGCTTACTTGTTTTCTGAACATTCAAAATGCAGCCTGTACAGATTTTTTTATTTAAACCATAAACCACATCTTGTTTTTTTTATTTTTATTTGATGTTTACTCCTTTCATCGCTTTCTACTTTTATTACTGAACTGCCTTCCCCTACTACGGTAGCTAGCACTGCATATCAAAAGTGTGCATTGTTCTAAGATCAGATTTACCTGGTTTTATACACAATGTGATACAAAGCCTTGTGTTTTGTTCCCCCCCCCTCCGCCCCCACCCCCCGACCCATTGTCTTCTGTTTTCTCACTATGTCTACTGCTGTGAGGACGAGTGAGGCTCACAGCCTGATTCAGTCAGTCTTAGCAACAGGAAGCAACATATTCAGGTTTGCATTGTGGGCATATGTACCTAAATGTCCTACCTGAAATATTCTAATGTACCTGCTGCTAAAATTAGAGCATGCTTTTGAAGAGAAACATTGTTCTCTAGTGGAAATTAAAAAAAAAAACCAAAAAACTAGAAAATGAAAAATATTGCTTTAATCTCTAGTTTATTAAAACATTGAAAGATTCCTTTTTAAAAATTTGCTCTAGGGGTGCCTGGGCGGCTCAGTTGATTAAGCGGCTGACTTCGGCTCAGGTCATGATCTTACGGTTCATGAGTTCGAGCCCCACATCAGGCTCTGTGCTGACGGCTCAGAGCCTGGAGTCTGCTTTGGATTCTGTCTCCTTCTTTCTTTGCCCCTCCCCTGCTCACACTCTGTCTGTCTCTCTCAAAAAAATGAATAAACATTTAAAAAATTATTTTTTGCCTCTAAATTTGCATTTTGAAAGACATTTGAAAAGTTTTCCACACTACACTTTCTCTTGTGGAAAGTGAGACAAAAATACAAAAGATTTAAATTTTGGCAAATGTTTGAATCTGCACCTATTATTAGCTTACTGCTTCTCCAATTACAGGAAAATATAAATAAAAGGAAGTATCTATATTTATTCTCATGTTATATATATTGGAAATAATCAGTAACTACCAATAACCACCAGACAGTATGATATATTTTCATATTGCAAAAATAATGAAGAACTTTTATGTATAGCTATATTTATTTATAGCTAAAATTAATGGATAATTTTCTACGATAATTTGCTTTTGCCAATGAGACAAATATTCTTATGTTATTATATGAACTTCTATGTAGTTGATCATCTCTGCCTGTTTCTTGTCCATAGAATTTGGAGAGGTCGGGGGTGCCTGGGTGGCTCAGTCTGCTGGGAGTCAGACTTGGGCTCAGGTCATGATCTCACAGTTTGTGAGTTTGAGCCCCGCATCTGGCTCTGTGCTGACAGCTTGGAGCCTGGAGCCTGCTTCAGATTCTGTGTCTCCTTCTCTCTCTGCCCCTCCCCGACTTGTGCTCTGTCTCTCTCTGTCTCTCAAAAAGAAATAAATGTAAAAAAAATAAAAATAATAATTTGGGGAGGTCAGCCTTTATTTTAACTATCAAAAAAACTCACAATGATATTAAGTCCAAGTTTTGTTGTCTGTACAATTCTTTCAAAAAGTTAATTGTTTTCTTATCTGTTGGAGTGCTATGAGTCTCATGTGTCAATAGACAACACCAATTCTTCTGAAACCATGTCTCTTTCCCTGGATTTAATTTGAACAAATGTAAGCGTATTGGGCTTCCATCAGGGAGAATGCTGTTTTTCTCTTTTCTTTAGGCTATATTTTTTCCAAATGAAAGAATTTGTGGGGACAATATATCCATTAAGAGTTTTGTAAATGGGTGTGATAACTACACCCTGATATTGATCCTTAAGCCTGAGTTTTAGTTGACCTTTTTTATTCAACCTCTTTGTCAGTTGTGCATATAATAAGTAAAGATGAGTATTGGTTAAACTTGCAACCCAGAAAGCCATTTGACTCTTTCTTTACGTTCTGCTTGCAAAATAGCTAGGTCTTTTCTGAACTTATGTCTCTTGTATTATCCTGGCAAGTGCAACCAATAAGACAACATGCTACTACCATTGATTTTCACCTCTTCATGTAAAGATACAGCTTAGTAGGTTCAATACCTCCCTTGTAAATTATCACATATGATACTTTTTCTAAATATTTAATCATTGCATAACATGCAATGATTACAATTAAGATTCCTCTAAAAATATCCTTGCCACCAAATAACTGGCTTCAAAGCTAGTGACACATATTTTAGGTTGACTGTTAAGGAAGCACTTCTGATAAAGTACTAATTTTTTAATCAGTCATTATACCCAGGTATTCTGTGGGAAAAAAACAAAAAACTTGAAAAGCTTAGTGTTTTAAAACAATTATGTCTATGTATTGTACATGAGATCTGTTACGTCATATGTCACTACAGAGGCTCTTTTCTGGGCTGATGGAGGTTCCATTTTAATACATTGGCAGAGTCAGGAGAAAAGTAAGAGAGTATGGCAGACAAAATGTTAGCACTTAAACCCAAAATACATGAAACACTTCTCATATTTTGTTGGCCAAAGTAGAGAATATGGGGTGCTGGGTTAAATAGTGTCCCCTTCTCCCCTTCCCCCCATGCCCATCTGCAACATCAGAATGTGACTTTATTTGAAAATGGACTTTTTGTAGGTATAATACTGGATTAAGGTAGGCCCTAAATCCCACGACTGATGTCCTCATAAAGGCCATTTCTGTGACAATACACAGAGATACAGGGAAGGATGCTGTATGAAGATGGAAGCAGAGGTTGGAGTGATGTATCTATAAGCCAAGGAACACCATGGACTGCTGCTGGCAACTACCAGAAGCTAAGAGAAAGGCACAGAACAGTTTCTCCTTTGGAAATTCCAGAAAGAACTAAACTTGCCAACTTCTCGGTTTTGGACTTCTGGCTTTCTGGACTGTAAGAGAATAAATTTCTGTGGTTTGAAGTCACCCAGTATGTGGCAATTTGTTATGGCAGCCCAGGAAACTAATGCACATGGGATGCTTGAATTTAAAAGTGCAGATGCAGGGGCACCTGCGTGGCTTAGTCATTAAGTGTCTGACTCTCGAATTTAGCTCAGGTCTTGATCTCATGGTTATTGGATGGAACCCTGGGTCGGGCTCCACGCTGTTCAAGATTCTCCCTCTCCCTCTGGCCCTCCCCTACACTTTCTCTCTCTCTCTCTCTCTCTCTCTCTCTCTCTCTCTCTCTCTCTCGCTTGCTCTCGCTCTTGCTCTTGCTCTCTCTCTCTCAAATTTAAAAAAACAATGCTGATGCAAGTCCCCTTGTAGATGGGTCACTGGATATAACAAGTTCTAAACAAAGATTGTTTGCATATGAATAGGGCTACAATGGCAGGATTTTTAAAACAAGTTTCCCACTTGGGGCATAAATGTTGAGGTCATGGTCATGATTCTTCTTGGTCCCTTATTTCTGAGAAAATAATTAGGCCAGGTTGATCCAAAGTGATGGTCTACCAGACACAACAAATGTAGTTCACACAATCCCAGAGACATTTAGGAAAAGACAATATTTCCATTTTTTGAAGTTTTTTTTCTTTTTTATATATCTAAACAAAGAATTCTGAAAGTAAATAAACTTACTTCTAACCTTTTATTCCATGTCATTGTGTCAGTTGTGTTATTAGGAAGTAAGATATGTAGCCTCTAAATGATCTGTGATACTGATTCAGAATTACGCTCATTTTTTAATATCTGCTCCTTTCAAAATATGAGGGTTTATTTTGTTTTAAAAAAACATAATTAAGAGGACAGTGGAGACCCCAAACCTTAGAGATAGAGAAATCAGTTCAGATACAATGTTAGCAGAGTTTAAATAAAAAAACAATCTCAAACTGTAATCCTGCCTGTTTGTAGGTCAGAAACTAACTTAGGGGGAAAAGTTTCTTATGAACATCGTTTCTCTGGAACAGCTTCTCCAAAACAGCAAACACAGTATCATAAAATATCCATATTTAAGTTTGGAAAATAGTGTGTTAGGAAAGTACTCTATTTATCCTTCCATTTCTTATTAGCTAGGATTGATATTATTTAACACAATGGAAGCAGTGCTTAGCAAATGCAATTGTGGGATATAAAATTTTCCATTAGTGTCAGTACTTAGTACACAACCCAGTACAGTACATCAGTCACCATAATTCCAAGTGGCCCATTCTGTCATATAGATCTCGATACCAGAAAATGAACAAGAAAGACTTCAGTGAGACCACAAAGAAGGTTTCTTTTTTAACTTGTCTACAGATGGGAGTAAAATATTGGTGCACTGAGTCATGGTTTAGAAGATGAGGCTGTACAAGGAGGACAGGAAGGGTATTACACACTGGGTAAACAGTATTTTATTAGGAGGGGAAAAAGCCTGGACAAAAAATGTTTGACTTGGATACTGGGAAATGTTTTTAAAATACTAATCAGAATGGGGAAGGTAAGTATAGGCAAATAAAGTAGAGGCAAATAAAGTTTATTCAAAACCTGTGCACTAGGTTCCACCAAATGTTATCTTTGTGAAAAGACGAAAACAGGAAGAGAGTCTTAGGACATAGGCATAGAAAAATCATAACGTCAAGAATGGGAATCACGTAGAAATGGAATACAGAACTAAGAAGCAGGACTGAAAGAAACAGGGAAACACATTCCAGACTGATGATGCTCTCTCCACTACTGTCCACTCTGTAGACAGGCTGGGATATCCATGTCAGCATGGCTGTTGGCTCTCGTTCTCATTGGCCTGCGTTACTCTTGGTGACACCTGCTCTCCCTTTAGCTTGTATTCCAAGAGAAGATGCTCAGCTGGCTGGCTTGATTGGGCTAAATTTTAGTTAACAGAAGAAGATTTGGGGGAATTTTTTGTAAGATATTTTGGGGAGGGAAGGAGAAATCAAATGGCCTGAATAAATGGATAATGACAACATTTTAAAAAGCCATCTTGTATTCAAATCATTTCTGGAAATATTGCTCCCATAACTCTTTAAGAAACAGAAAAATGCACTGCTAATTACATTGTATACTTAAAATTATGTTTTCTTTCTTATTAATATTAATATGACTTAATTTTAACAGTCATGAGAGTTTTTGTTTACATAAAATATAAATGTTCTCAAAACATTTAATCTCTGAATATATATTTATATGTGTATTTGTGATATTTGTACCAATATACAGATAAGTGTAGTAATCCTTAAACTATCTGAAATACATTCATGAAACAACCTACTCATGAATCAAAAGACTTAGAATCAAGATATAGTTAAATAAAGCTTGTAAATTAAATCATATTCATGTTTTGGGGAAAGCATTGTCTGCAGGGTGAAGAACAACTTAAAAGATAAGAGGAGAGTAAAATTGAATAAAGGTGTCGGGGGGCAGAGATTTTTGCTGAAATCCAGGTAAGAGATAATGATGTCTTGAACTAGAGTGATGGATGGAGAGAATGGAGAATCCTATTTCCAGAATATCAAAGTTGAAACCAGGAAACCTGGTAATTGAAGACAGAAGGAGAAATAGGAGTCAAATATTGTGTTTGGGTTTCTGTTTAGGTAGTTCAATTTATGTAATTTTTATAGCAACATAAGAAGGTGATAGAAAATAAGGAACAAAATTGGTGAGTTTTGTGTGGGACAAGGGGTCATGTGGAAAATGAATTAGTGTGTAGATAATAACTCAAACTCAGCAGTCAGTAGATAATAACTGGGTAAACTATGCAGAAAGAGAAGACAGGAAAAAACTTTATGTTGAACCTGATGTTAATCAGCAATTACAGGTGTTGGAGGGTATCCAGAGGACATGACCTCAGGTCCACCTGTGAGCTGGATCCTGCAATCAGAGACTTCTTATCTTCTCCCCGATGATCTTTTTTGCCTTCCCCATGCTACATGCTGCCCCAAGGACACAGCCTTGAGGTGGTGCTATTGAGACTGTCTGGACAGTATATGTGGTTGAAACCAGTGAAGGTCCTTTTAAGATTCTGGTGGGTGGGGCAGATGGCTAATGGTCTTCTGCTGTGGAAGACAAGCCTCATTTGTGAATTCCCTTGCTTATAAAACCTGCCACCCACGAGTCTGGAGTGGTCTGCCTCTCTTTGGTCTCTCCCTGCTATCTGTGTTTAGGGGCTAGTTTATGAGCCAACAACAAGATAGGCAGAGGTGAGAGATCTCTCAAAGAAATCTGTGAAGAAATGGAAATATCATACCACAGAAACCAAAGGCAAAAACACTTGAGGAGGTAGAGATGGATCAACAACACCAAGTGCTTCCACATGTTTGAGTAAGGTAAGGACACTCAACGTTCAATGCGTTTTGTAACCAAGGGATACCATCATCTTCCACGTAAAATTTAACTGAGGTGACAAGGAGAGAATCTAGACTACGGTGGGTTGTAGAGGAAACAGGAAGCCAGGAAATGGAGGAATCAATTGAAACAAGTGTCTTCAATAAAATTTGTCTGTGAGAGGAAGTAGCTGGCAGTTGTATGAGAATAAATGTTCAAGGAATGTGTTTGGGGTTTTTCAAGAAGACGAGGCTCAAACAGAGTAAGTGCTAACAAGAGATTGTAACACAGGAGAGTGTGGATATGAGAAACAATACGGGGGGACTAGAAGTCCCCAAGAAAATGGGAGGAAAAGAAAAACAGAGCTCACTGGAGAATTGACCAAAGGAATTTCACCTGTTTCTCTGTTACTCTTGCTTGATTTCTTTTCCTGTAGATCCCAAAAGGCTGGGACATAGAGATTAATTGTCTCAAAGGTATCAAAAGCTAAGCTGACATTTATTCATGATGTACCAGTCATCTTGGTAACATTTTGAATGCTATCTTTTTTTTTTTAACGTTTATTTATTTTTGAGACAGAGACAGAGCATGAACAGGGGAGGGGCAGAGAGAGAGGGAGACACAGAATCTGAAATGGGCTCCAAGCTCTAAGCTGTCAGCACAGCGCCCGACGCGGGGCTCGAACTCACGGACCATGAGATCATGACCTGAGCTGAAGTCGGACGCTTAACCGACCCAGCCACCCAGGCACCCCTTGAATGCTATCTTTTAAAGCACTTTTTTTGTAGCTTATTGTATGTTTTCTTATTTTTCCTAAATGTATTTCTTTCATGAAGAACTTTTCCCATATATATGTCTATAAACAACCTTGTTACACTAAATCTCATGTTGGCAATCTTGCTGCTACTTTTGTTAGCTCCTCCCTGTCTCAATGCCCTGTGAAGTTCCCAGACCCTATAATCAAACTTAGGTCAGTTTGTGCTCTAAAAGTCTCTCTTTTCGTGTTTAGTTTTTTGATTTAGTCAGTTTTCAAAATAATTCATTTAGAAATATCCTGAAAATTTAATGTTTTAATGTATTGCTTTAGAAAATGAAAGATATAAAAAGTAGCCATAATGCATTTTAGCTACTAATTGTGATGACAAATTGATTCATGGTAACAAAAGGTCTCTATTGATTTGTTGAAGTCAGACTGAGACATGGGCATGGGATGGTCTGGGGGTGATGAAGAGTTCCTTAGAGTCAATTTGATATAGGTATTTCAGGCATCAGAGTCCTGGGCCCTGCCAGAAGATGAGTCCATTCTAAAGACATTTGAATTTGGGCTGTTAAAGTCAAATTTATCCCAGCATAGACAAATAGTTGATCATGTTTTCTTTTTATTCACTCTAAAAATACTTGCCTGTTTTAGCTTTCTTATATGTATGTAAAAAGGAGAACTACAAATAATAATCATGTGTTATAGCATATAGAGTTGGATTAAAATGAATGACCTCTAGGGATTTATTCTCTCTATTCATTATTTTAAGGTATATCTTAAGGTATAAAATATATATTTTGCCCTCTATTCATGATTTTAAGGTATATTTTAAGGGTCCAACTAGGAAAACAAAAATCACTTTATTTATAACATAGGAAATTTAATTCAAGAATTAGCTTCACAGGTGAAAGAGTATCTAAGAGTCAAATGGGACAAGAGTAACAATGGCAGGAAACCACTCCCATCTTAGGTTCAAGGGCATTAAGAAGAGGGGGCCTCGTGTCCAAAGTCACACAAAGTAAGCTAATAGCATGAAAAGTATACAGAGGGAACTACACCCAAGAAGAGACACAGGGACAGAGTCTATTGGAGAAACCATCTAGGCAGAGAAGAAGGAAGGATTTCCCTAGTTTCTTTTCCTCTCCCACATATTCCCACCATTGGTTCCTATTGACTGAACTAAGCCAAAGGCAATATGACACAATAGTAGAGGAGAGTATCAGTCCTCCTGTGACGTGGACAGAATGTGGAAGAGTGTCTGAGGAGATAAATAAATAGACTCATTAATAAAATACTTTTTTTTTCTAAGCAATGAAGACAACACATAAAAAAAATCTCTGAAGCACAAAGATGAAAACTCAGCTGACATTATCATTATTATTATATTATTCTTGAAACAATTAATGTGGGCTTATATACCTCATTTCCCTATTTATTCTGCACCTACCTATTATCTACAAATGTTTTTCTAGTCATTTAATGGGCAACGCTTTGGAATGCTACCACAGCATTCTTCAGCTAGTTAGACTTACGCTCATTCAGTTCTTCCTGGGAAACAAGAAACCCAATATTCTCTTTTTTTGGTGATTTAATGACAGAAAAATAACTATACTCATTTCTGAAAACATTTGGATATATCTTACACCATCTATAAAGAGAAATTTCTAGTTTTCAAACACAATCTTAATCTTCTAAATTTGGACTATGCAATGCCTTTAAAACAATGCCTCCAGCTTTCTGTTTCATACTGTAATGTATCTCTAATTTATTGTATTGACCCACTTTCCTTTCTTTCTGTTCTTTCTTCTTGATGCTTCAAAACTCTTCATTTTATCATTTCCTTTCTTTGGGAAGAACATCTTTTAGCTTTTTTTTTTTGTATAGAGTATATCTAGTAACAATTTCTTTTGGTTTTCTTTCTTCTGGAAATGTCTTTATTTTTCATAATGCTGAAGGACTGTTTCCCAAATATAAAATAAACTGTCCACAGTTCTTTCAGCACTTGAAAATTATTGTGGCACATCTTCATTGTCTCCTTGGTTATCGGTTTTCTTTTCTGTTTGGGTTTCTTTTTGTTTTATTTACTTTCTTAATTCCAGCATAACTAATGTACAGTGTTATATCAGTTTCAGGTGTACAATATAGTGATTCAACAATTCTATATGTTCTGAGATCATCTAGATAAATGACACTTGATCCCTTTTACCTGTTTGACCCATGCCCCCACCCATCTGCCCTGTGGTAACCAACAGTTCTCTATATTTAAGAATGTGCTTTTTTTTTTGTTTCTGTTTGTTTTATTAGTGAAATAATATGCTATTTGGCTTTCTGACTTATTTCACTTAGTATTACACTCTCGAGATCCATCCATGTTGTTGCAAATGGTAATATTCCATTATTTTGTATGCCAAATATTCCAAGATGTATGTGTTACATATATTCACCTCTTCTTTACCCATTCATCTGCTGATAGACAACAGTGGCTGCACCAGTTTGCATTCCCAAAAAATAGTACATGCAGGTTCCTTTTTCTCTACATCCTCTTTAACACTTATTTCTTGTGTTTTTTTTTATTTTAGCCATTCTGACATGTGTGAGGTGATACAGCATTGTGGTTTTGATTTGCATTTCCCTGATGATGAGAGATGATCATCTCTTCATGCATCTGTCTTCTTTATAGAAATGTCTCTTCATGTCTTCTGCCCATTTTAATTGGATTATTTGTGTGTGGGGGGGGTGGTGTTGAATAGTGTAAGTTGTTCATATATTTTGGGTACTAACTGCTTATTGGATATATGACCTGCAAGTATCTCCCATTCAGTAGGTTGTAGGTTGTCTTTTGGTTTTTCTGATTGGTTTCCTTTGCTGTGCAGAAGAATTCCATTCGAATATAGTCCTAATAGTTTTTATTTGCTTTTGTTACCCTTGCCTCAGGAGACATAGTTAGAAACTGTTGCTATGGCCTATGTCAGAGAAATTACTCCTGGTGCTCTCTTATAGGGTTTTTATGGGTTTGGGTCTCACATTTAGATCTTTAACCAATGTTGAGTTTATTTTTGTGTATGGTCTAAGAAAGTTGTCCATTTTCATTAATTTGCATGTAGCTACCCAGTTTTCTCAAAACCCTTTGTTGAAGAGAGTGTCTTTTTTCTATTGTATATTTTTGCCTACTTTGTCATAGATTAATTGACCATATAATCGTGGGTTTATTTCTGGTCTCAATATTCTGTTCTATTGATCTATGTGTCTACTTTTATGCCAGTTTCATACTGTTTTGATTACTACAGCTTTGTAACCTATTACTACAGCTTTGTAACATTGAAATCTGAAAATGTGAGACCTCCTATTTTGTTCTGTTTCATGGTCTTTGTGATTCCATACAAATTTTAGGATTATTTGCTCTAGTTCTGGGGAAAGAAAAATGCTTTTGGTATTTTGATAGGGATTGCATTAAATCTGTATATCACTTTGGGTAGTATAGACATTTTAATATTCTCCCAATCCATGAGCATGGAATATCTTTCCATTTGTTTGTGTTGTCTTTAAATTGTTTCATCAGTGTTTTGTAATTTTCAGAGTCAAGTCTTTGACCTCCTTGGTTAAGTTTATCCCTAGGTATTGTTTATTTTTGGTGCAATTGTAAATGAGATTGTTTATTTAATCTCTGTTATTTCATGATTATTGTATAGAAATGCAACAAATTTCTGCATATTGATTTTTATATCCTGCAAACTATGGTATTCATCTATCAGTTCTAATAGTTTTTTGGTAGAGATTCTTTGTATAGGATCATCTACAAATCGTTTTATTTCTCCTGTACCCATTTGGATGACTTCTTTTTCTTATATGATTGCTGTGGCTAGGACTTCCAGTACTATGGTGAATAAAAGTGGTGAGGGTGAACATCCTTGTCTTCTTCCTGATCTTAGCGGGGAAAGCTGTCAGTTTTCACCATTGAATGTGATGTTAGCTGTGGGTTTTTCATATATGGCCTTTATTACGTTGAAGTATGTTCCTTCTAAACTTACTTTGTTGAGGGATTTTGTCATGAATGGATGTCGTACTTTGTTACATGCTTTTCTGTATCTATTGAAAGGATCATTTGGTTTTTATCCTTTTGTTGTGAAGTATCACATTGATTAATTTGCAAATATTGAACTACCCTTGCATCCAGGGAATAAATACCATTTGATCATGGTGAGTTCTTTCTTTAATGTATTATTGGATTTGTTTTGCTAATGTTTTGTTGAAGACTCGTGCCTCTATGTTCATCAGAGATACTGGCCTACAGTCCTCTTTTTTTTTTTTTTTTTTGTATTTATCTGGTCTTGACATCAGGGTAATGCTGGTCTCTTAGAATGAATTTGGAAGTTTTTTTTTTTTTTTGGAATAGTTTGATAATAATAGATATTAACTCATCTTTAAATATATGGTAGAATTTGCCTGTGAAGCTATCTGGTCCTGGACTCTTGTTTGTTCGGACTTTTTTGATTACTGATTCAATTTTATTGCTCGTGATCAGTCTGTACTAATTTTCTATTTTTCCTGATTCGGTTTTGGGAGGTTATATATTTCTAGGAATTTCTCCATTTACTCTAGCTTTTCTAATTTATTGACGTACAATTTTTCATAATATTCTCTTATAATTGTTTGTATTTCTGTTGTGTCTGTCTTATTTCTCCTCTTTTTTTTTTAATTTTTATTTTAAAGAGAGAGAGCACAGGTTGGGGAGAGGGGCAGAGGGAAGGAGAGAGAGTCTAAAGCAGGCTCCATGGTCATCATGGAGCTCAATGTGGGGCTCAATCCCACGACTCTGGGATCATGACCTGATCCAAGATAAAGAGTTGAGCTTGCAACTGATTGAGGCATCCAGGTACCCCTATTTCTCCTCTTCTATTTCTGATTTTTTTGAGTTTTTTTTTCTCTCTCTCTCTGTCACTCTCTCTCTCTCTGTATTCATGAATCTGACAAAAGGTTTATCAATACAGTTGGTCTTTTCAAAGAACCAGCTCCTGGTTTCATTGATCTGTGCTATTGTTTTCTTTTTTTTTTTTTCTTTTAGTTTCTATTTCATTTATTTCTGTCCTAATCTTTATTATTTCTTTCCTTCTGCCTGTTTGGGGTTTTGTTTGTTCTTTCTTTCCTCTTTTAGGTTTAAGGTTAGGTTGTTTATTTGGTATGTTTCTTGCTGTCTGAGGCATGTATTGCTATAAACTTCCCTCTTAAAACAGTTTTTGCTGTATCCCCAATTTTGGACTGTTCTGTTTTCGTTTTCATGTCTCCATATATTTTTTATTTCCTCTTTGGAAATCCTTTTTGGATTGACCCATTGTTTAGTAGCATGTTATTTAACCTCCATATGTTGGTGTTCTTTCCATATTTTTTTCTTGTGCTTGATGTACAAGCATAATTTTGTACATATTTTTTTCTTGTGCTTGAAATATAGTTTCATAGTGCTGTGGTTAGAAAAGCAGCATGATGTTATTTCTGTCCTTTTGACTATGTCAAGACTTCTTTTGTGGCCTTATAATTGTTTGGATTTCTCTGGTGTCAGTCTTATTTCTCCTTTTTTTTTTTTTTTAATTTTTATTTTAAAGAGAGAGCACAGGTTGGGGAGAGGGGCAGAGGGAGGGGGAGAGAGAGAAAATCTAAAGCAGGCTCCATGGTCATCATGGAGCCCAATGTGGGGATCTCTTCTAGAGAATCTTCTATGTGCCTTTGAAAATAATGTGTATTGGGGCGCCTGGGTGGCTCAGTCGGTTAAGTGGCTGACTTCGGCTCAGGTCATGATCTCGCAGTCTGTGAGTTCGAGCCCCACGTCGGGCTCTGTGCTGACAGCTCAGAGCCTGGAGCCTGTTTCAGATTCTGTGTCTCCCTCTCTCTGACCCTCCCCCGTTCATGCTCTGTCTCAAAAATAAATAAACGTTAAAAAAAAATTAAAAAAGAAAATAATGTGTATTCTGTTGTTTAGGATGGAATGTTCTGAATCAATCTGTTAGACCCAGTTTCTTACTATTATACTATTACTATAGAATACTATCTTTATGTTTGTCATTAACTGCATTATATACTTGGTTCTTTCATGTTGAGCGCATAAATATTTATAATTGTTATATCTTCTGGTTGGATTGTCCCCTATATGATTATGTGGTATCCTTCTTTGTTTCTTATTACATTCTTTGTTTAAAAAATCTATTTTGTTCAACAGAAGTATTGCTACCCTGTCTTTCTTTTCACTTCCTTTTGCATGATAAATGTTTCTCCATCCCCTCAAGTTAAGTCTGCAGTGTCTTCAGGTTTGAAATGAGTCTCTTGTAGGCAGCATATAAATGGATCTTGCATTTTTATCCACTCCATCACCCTATTTCTTTTGAGTGGAGCTTTTAGTCCATTTACATTCAAAGTAATTATTTATGGGTATGTACTTATTGCCATTTTGTTACTTGTTTTACAGTAGGTTTTGTAGTTCTTCTGTGTTCCTTCTCTTGCTCTCTTACATTTTGCTAGCTTTCTTTAGTGATATACTTAGATTCCTTTCTGTTGATTTTTTTTTTTTTTTTTGCATATCTGTTACTGGTTTTCAATTTGTGTTTACCATTAATTAGGTTTGTATGTAACATCTTTTGCATACCAAAACCCATGTTAAGTTGATGGTTGCTTAAGTTTTAACCCATTCTAAAATCAATATGTTATTGGGGTGCCTGGGCGGCTCAGATGGTTAAGTGTCTGACTCTTGGTTTTGGCTCAGGTCATTATCTCATGGCTAGTGAGTTTGAGCCCCTCATTGGGCTCCATGCTGACAGTGCAGGGCCTGCCTGGGATTCTCTCTCTCTCCCCCTCTCTCTGCCCCTCCTCTGCTTTCTGTCTGTCAAGTAGACTTAAAGTTGTAAAGCAATATGTTGTTACCCCCCCCCACCCTTACATTTTAGGTATATGTTGTCATACTTTGCATCCTTTTATTTTGTGAATCCCTTGACTGATTTTTATAGATATACTTTATTTTATCATTTTCATGCTTCCTACTTTTCTTACTCCTGCTTATGATCTTTCCATTCCACTCACAGAATCTCCTTTATCATTTCTCATAAGGCAAGTGCAGTGGTGGTGAATTCCTTTCACTTTTTCTTGTTTGGAAACTCTTTATCTCTTTCCATTCTGAATGATAGCCTTACTGGATAGAGTATTCTTGGCTGCAGATATTATCCTTTTAGCACTTTGAATAGGTATGCCACTCCCTCTGGTCTGCAAAGTTTCTGGCAAAAAATCATCTTGTAGCCTAATAGGGTTTCACTTGTATGTAACTGTTTTCTCTTGCTGCTTTTAAAATTATCTTTATCACTACTTATTCCATTTTAATTACTGTGTTTCTTGGTGTGGACCCCTTTGGTTGATTTTCTTGGGGCCTCTCTGTACCTCCTGTATCTGGATTTCTGTTTCTTTACCCAAACTTGAGAAGTTGTCAGCTATTATTTCTTCAAATAAATTTTCTTCCCCCTTTCTCTTTTCTTTCTGGGATCCTGTAATAAGAATGTTATTATGCTTGATGGTATCACTGAGTTCCTTCAACCTATTCTCATTTATTATTATTATTTTTTCTCTCTCCTGTTCAGCTTGATTTTCCATTACTCTCTTACAGATCACTGATCCATTCTTTTTCCTCTAGTCTAATATTGATTCCCTCTAGTGTATATTTTATTATAGGTATTGAGTTCTTTATTTCTGATTGATGGTTTAATTATTTTCTGTTTCTTTGTTGAGGGTCTCACTGTGATCCTCTACTTTTTCCCCAAGTCCTCTGAGTATCTTTATGACCATCACTTTTAAATTCTCTATCAGGTATATCATGTATCTCCGTTTCATTTAGGTCTCTTTCCATGATTTCGTCCTGTTCTTTGATTTGGGGAATATTCCTCTATATCATCATTTTGTTTAACTCTGGGTATTTTTTCTTTTCTTTTATTCATTTATTTCGAGTGAGAGATGGAGAGAGGGAATGAACAGAGGAGGGTCAGAGAGAGGAGAGAGAGAGAATCCCAAGCAGGCTCCATGCTGTCAGTTCAGAGCCCAACAAGGGTCTCCGTTCCAGGAATTGTGAGATTGTGACCTGAGCCAAAACTGACAGTTGGTTACTTAACCAACTGAGCCACCCAGGTGCCTGTGGCTCAGCCTTGTGGCTGAATTGCATTTTCCTTTCAGTTCAGTTGTCTGCAATGGCTTTCATTGCCTATTGTGGGCAGGGTTTGGTGCCTGTTTTGTTAATGAGATAGTCTGGGTCCATGTTGGACCTGAGTTGGGTCAGACCAGGCTTTTTCCAGAGCTGCAGTTGCAGTGAACTGCAGGGCACTCTCCCTGTGTTGTCTCCTGAGATGCTTTTGTGGGTGGGTGGAAACTGAAATTAGACCAGATGTCTGCCCCCAGCCTGCCCACAGTCAAATTGATACGGGTAATTATCTTCTCCTCTCCCTGGATCAGGATTCACTGTGGCATAGTAAGGACTCTGTTGGGGCTACTTGCACAATGCCATGCTTATAGCACTATTTTGGGTGGGCTCCGGCAAAGGGCAGATTGAACAGGGCAGGTCCACGGGAGAGCACAGGGAAAGGTACCTGGTATTAGCAAGCCAGGTGGAGAGTGTTGATGTATCTATGCTGGGGGATAGAGAAATGGCACATGCCAGCTCTTTTGTTCTTTGAGTATTCTCCTAAATATCCCTGCTCCTCTGGTACACATTGTGATATGAGTAAATAAATCGTCTTCCTGTATGCTCCAGGTGTTTCTCAATTGCTACTTCTATGCTGTGTCTCAGTGAAGTTGTTTTCTGTCTATTTAAGGGTGGGCACTCAGTTTGCCAGAGCTGAGCCTTCTGATTTTAAAGTTCAAGGTCTTAAGCCTCACTGATTATAAAAACTTGCAAAGTTAACCTCTGTGGTTTTCAAAGCCAAAAGTTATGGGGATTCATCTTCCCAGAATGGTCTCCTGTGCCTGGGGTGTCTGGTGTGCCTAGTATGTGTCTGTTTCTCTCCCTTCTCTGTGCTTGTGTTGGCTCTTCTTCCTGTGACAGTCTTCTGGGGAAGTTTGGTTTCCAACCATGTCTCTTCCCTTTCTACATTCTTTGATGTGGCCTCTTCTCTATGCTTAGCTGTGGGGAGTCTGTTTTGCAGGGGTTTGGGTCATTTTCTGTGTTATTGACACTGATGTGGGTGTTATCTAGGTGTATCTGTGGAATGAGATAAGCTTAAGGTGGTCCTATTATATATATATATATATATATATATATATATATATATATATATATATATTCTGCTCTCTTCCCCAGAAGTCCAGTCTCTTTGATTTTTGATGAGAAATTTGCTCTTATTTTAGTACAAATTCCCTATAAGTAAAGTATTACTTTCTTTTGGTTTATTTCAATATTTTATTGTTGTTGTGTTTAGTTTTCCCAAGATTAATTATGATGTGTTTTTGTGTGGATTTCTTTGACTTTATCCTGTTGGGGTTTGCTCAGTTTATTGAAAATATGGGTCTATGCCTTTCAACAAATCTGGGAAGTTTCAGCCATAATTCCTTTGAATCCTTCTTCAGTCCCACACTTTGTCCGCTCTTCCTCATCTTCCAGTGATACTCATGTTGCATGTTTTGATATGGTTCCACTGATCCCTGAGGCTCTGTTGTGTGTGTGTGTGTGTGTGTGTGTGTGTGTGTGTGTGTGTCTATAATTCTATTTGCTATCATCTCCATTCTAATAATGAGCTAGTGGCTTGTAAGGCACCATCAAGTGGTGTCCTAATGTCCCATTACTATGCAGTGCCACTGAGTAAGTGGGGTGAAGGGAGCCTCAAGTGTAATGCAGAAAGTGAGCTCTTTCCCTGCCCTTTTATTGTTAGTATGGAAATGGAGAAATGATCCTCTTTGCTGGTTCTATGGGAATAGCCTTATGTTGATGGTGGCACTCTCACTGGGTCCTAGCAAGAAATGAGTTTGCCTTATCCACCTTCAGTTCTTTGGTCAGGGAATGAAAACCATGGACTTGGGTTGTTTTCGTTTGTTGGGTGAAATTTTATAAGAACCATGCTGCTATATTGTTGCTACAGTACTGGGATCCCTGAACAGTTTCCTTTCCTATTACTACATTTCCAAGTTCTTCTTTGGTCATCTCTTGTCATTAAAAAAGTCGATAGTTATATTTGGAGGAGAGAAGCAGGTAGAGACAATTATGTACCATATTCTACAGCAGATTATAAATCTTTGTTTCTAATTGAAACCAGTGATTCTTAAACACTTTTGCCCCTGATGGCAGTTTGCAATGCTTAGAGACATTATTTATTGTCAAAATGGGGGTGAGTGCTATTGGTATCAAGTGAGCAAAATCTAGAGATACTGCTAAACATCTTCTGATGCACAGGACCATCCCCCACAACAAAGAATTATCCAGTCCAAATGTCAACAGTGACAAGGTTAAGATATCTTGATTGAAATATTCTCCTTTAGCGGGACACCTGAGTGGCTCAGTCAGTTGAGTATGCAGCTCTTGATTTCACTCCGGTCATGATCCCAGAGTCATGGGATTCAGTCACATGTTGGGCTCTGCACTGATAGTGGAACCTGCTCAAGATTCTCTCTCTCATTTGCCATTCTCCCTCACTTGTGAGCGTTATCTCTCTCTCTCTCTCTCAAAAAAAAAAATGTACCAAAACATTCTCCTTTATTAAGATGAAACAAATTGACTACTTTTCGAATTTGTTTTAGGATTAGACAGTGGCATCACTTCTTTCCTTCTTCATCATAAACACTAGTTCTGATGCATATAAGGAGCCTTTCCAAATATATACTTGAGGCCTTAGAATTTTTAATTTTGAAAAATGTCCTTTTTTAAAAACTTGATAGGCCTATCAGTGAAAAAGACTTTATCACATGGCCTCAAGACTGTCTACATTACACTCAGTCAAGGAAATTTTTAAAAAGCTACTAACCTGTGTCCCTCCCATTACATTTCACACATTTATATGCACAAAAGTGATCTGGGACTCTGGGCTTTATTAACATTTATCTTTCCTTTTGTATGCTAAATATAATTTGGCATACTCTTTAACATTTATTAATCTAGTATCACTTGATGTTCTAATTTACTTTCTATGTCAGCATCTAATTTACTACTAATCTTTTCAAGAGTTCAGATCCTTGAAACCTTGCTTCTTTAAATACTGCTACCGATTTGGGAACTCCCAGAATCAAAGGAGTTGGTATGGCAGC
Organism: Acinonyx jubatus; assembly: GCF_027475565.1. NCBI lineage: Eukaryota > Metazoa > Chordata > Mammalia > Carnivora > Felidae > Acinonyx > Acinonyx jubatus. The sequence goes on along the minus strand of NC_069380.1, from coordinate 30,777,711 downwards.
TTATTACTGAACTGTGAGCTCTAGATCTATTGAGTTACTGCCAGAAATATTTTCAGTCAGTAGTCATAGACTTGATCCTTTCGTCAGTGAGATCTAAAGTAGACTACCTGAATATGGTTAGTGCTTCCTCGTGATCTTCTTTCTTGGAACTGAGGAATCCTTGTCAATCTCACAACAGCTCTGCCCTGTAAAAGTGGTGTGCTGGGGCCAGTAAAGCAGGCAGGTATTGCTCCTGAATAAACAGCTCATCAAAAGTCTGAGAACAGAAGGTTTCAAATGTATCAAAGCAATTGGCACAGTTGTTCACTAGTTAATTAGGAACACAAAGGCACTTTCGTCAAGCTGCCCAGACCAGGGGGCCATCTGCGTGACAGCATTGCCTCTCTGATGATATGTACAAATAGAGCTTAGCTGGAGCTCTCGAGGGAAGTCTCGTTGACCTTCTTGCTTTAAAATATATATAAAGCATATGGAAAAGATGAAAAAGTGAATATAATCATAGAATGAGCCCCATTTTTAGTGTTTAGTCTTCTGAAGAATTTTCTAGGGACTTCTGTCCTATTTATGTTAGTTTTGATAATTGCTTTATTTTACTGCTACATATTTTAGTAATATTGTAATTATTCCCAGTCTATGGAGGTCAGGGCACTTCTAATGCAATAATACATAATGTATTAGAATTGTTTTTAAGTTTTCTGCCTTCTCCATTGTGTGTGAGTTTGTGAAAGTAAGAACCATACCGATTTTAATTTTATGTTCCCTCTACCTAGTACAATTCTGGAATGTGGTAAAATAATGTGATGATACTGAAAAGTTTTATTTTTTTAAAAAAAATAATGTTTTTTGTTTTACTCTGAATTCCTGGAAACCATATACCCATATTTAGCTTTGTAAACAAGTATATTAGTATCTGAAATTGCTTTATGTAATATTTCTGTTCCTTATCACTCTTAAACCTTCATGAGGAGAGAAGGCTATTAAAAGGTCTTCTCTACCATACTGATGTATAAAATATGAATATCACTTCTCTTTGTTAATTCTGTTCTCTTATTATTTAAGTTGCCATCACTATAAACACCATAAAAGTATGCCAGAAAGTTCTTGTCTGAGGCATTGGATTATGATTTTCTTGTTAAGAGGTTGTTTACTGATAACCAATGGGTCTCATTCCTAGGACTCCTTGTGGCTCACCCATGTATTATCAAGAGACAAATAGTACCAATGTACATGCATCATCACCCATTTTTCTAGTAACTTCCTTTCTGCTTTCTTGCCAGAAGTAGATGCTTCTTCTTTGTGTCACCAAAGTTCCTCATACGTCAGTTATAGACCTATGTATCTGCATGCCTATTTGCCCAAATATACAGGGAATCTTGAAGGCCAGAGCCATATCTTATTTTTCCCTGTATGCTTCAACTAAGTGCACCAAGCTAGGCACACAAAAGGGCAAGACAAAATAACAACCTAAGTGATACTTAGTGAATGCTTGGTGAATGCACGGTTCTAATTCATCAGATAGAGACTAAACATGAGGTGACGAAAATACATATATTTTTAGCTGCTATTTTTTGAAACTAAGTACACTTTTATTCTGTTCCTAGTAAGAACAAATCAGGCTTTCTACAAATAAAGTCTGATATTCAAAGAAACTCTGAATCAGTCTCTTTAATCATGACTATTACTATCTTTTGCCCTTTGATAATCATTTATTCCTTTCTAAATCACTTAGGTACATGGCTCACATCCTTCTTGGTCACAAGCATATTCGAACTATAGACTCCATAGATCTTGAATTCTTTGCTTTAATACTTTAAGGACACAAATAAATTAAAATTTTGCTTTTTAAAAAATTTTTTACTTAAATACCAGTTAACATACAGTGTAATATCATTTTCAGGTGGACAGTATAGTCATTCCACTCTTCCATAAAACACCCCAGTGCTCTTCAGAACAAGTGCACTCCTTAATTCCCATCACCCATTTCACTCCTCCCCCAACCAGCTCCCCTCTGTTAACTGTCAGTTTGTTCTTTTCTCAATTCTCTTGGTTTTTCTTTTAAAAGCATTTACTCCTTCATTGCATCTTTTCTCTTTTTTTCACTTTTTTATTGAAAAGGTCAACCACAACCTTGATATGTAAGAGGGATATATAATACTCACAGGAAGCCATTATACTCATGGTTACAGTTTATTACTGCAGAGAATACAGACCAAAGCCCACAAGGGGAAAAAACAGGTGGTCAAATTCCAGGAGGAAACCAGCATCAGCTTTCTGGTGTCTCCCCCCGTGAGTAGAGTGACGTGTGGATGCACTTAATTCTCCTAGCAACAATGTCTGACAACTCTGGCAAGGATTTGCCAACCGGGGAAGCTCAACCAGGTCTGCTGTCCTGGGTTTTTATTGGGGGTTGGTCACATAGGTATATAACACCTGTATTACTGACCTCAGCCTTCAGGCTCGCTCCCATTCTTCAACTCCAGTGAAAAAAACATGCATTCACCATAAATCACACTGTTAGTTAAACTTACTTGATCAAAATGGTACAGCATGGCCCAAAGTTTTCAAGCATACAAAAACAGGCATTCCATCATAAATCCTGCCAGGCCAAAGGCTTCAGGCATACAAAACTGTCCTAGCAGACAGAATATTCCAAGAGCTCAGAAGCTATGTGCTAAGAGTGGGCCAACGGTCAATCCTAAAGAGAGACTTTTTTTTGGAATAAGCAGGTTTTGAGCAACCAAGACATGCTGTATTAAACCTTTCTGTCCAAAAAGTCAGACTTCACAAAGTACATAAAATGTACTCATTTTAAGGTAAGAGCTCAATAAATTTTTACATATGGTACAGCATGCTTCCAGATAAAGATACAGATCTATGTCTTTAAACTATTTATATTCTTACATTTCAAAGACGTTTCTTTTAGATTTCATTTCGTTCTTTTTTAACTAGTAATCTTAGTTTTTTAGTGGGTGTGAATTTATGATTTACCATCTAGTTGTTTTTTTTAAGTCTATAGCCTTTCTATTTTCCCCCTATTTGTCCCAGTCATAAAGCTCTTACTTTACATTTACGGCTTTTGTTTACCTACATTGGTTCTCTATGTAACGGTTCTTCATAAATGAGTCAGTAATTATTCTTCTCTTGTTTTTGGGTGTAGGGCATCCAATTAGAGATTATAATCCCCATTTGGCCAGATGTGGTTATGAGATCAAGGTCCAATTAATGGGAAATTAGAGTGATGTGTGAGATGTCTGGACTATGTCTAATGTAAATGCATACATAAAATAATTTTCCCTGGATTTAGCCCCATTTTTCTTTCTCATTCTAAAACATGAGTTGATTAGTAACCTAGATTTTTCTAGTTAGATGAGGGCAGTGCTCTAGAGAATGGCAAAGCAAGAAGTTTAGAAAGAACCGAAGTCCTGGAGTGACTGTTCCCTAGTGGGGTGTTGAAATTTCCAATGATAATTGTGGATTTGTCAATTTCTTTTTACTGTTATTTTGTATTTTGAGCTTCTGGTGTTTGGTTGGTACACATTTAGCATTGTGCATCATTATGCAAGGATTTTATCTTTTTATCAGTATACAATGCCCATTATTGTGTTTAGTAATTTGCTTTGTAGTCTTCATTTAATATAGCCATTCACTCCTGCTTGTTTGCTTAATGTTTTCATGGTATAGCTTTTTCCATCCTTTTACTTAAATCTACTTTTGTCCTCTAATTTGGAGCAGGTTTCTTGTATGACATACAGTCAAATCATGTTTTTTTTTTTTTTTTTGTCCACTCTGCTGATGCTTGTCTTTTGATTGATATATTTAGACCACTTATACTTAAGATAATTATTGTTATGCTAGGACTTAAGTCTGACATTTTATTATTTGTTTGCTGTTTGTTCTATTCTTGTACCTAAATTTATTTTATATTGTCTTCCTATGGGTTACTAGAACATACTTTAGGATTCCATTATGACTTATTCGTGTTTTTTTAGTATATCTCTTTTTGAAGTCATTTATAGTGGTCGTTCTTGGTATTATACTAAACAAAAAGGCACAAATTTGGGGTACAGTTTAAATAATATGTGTTAATATCAATAGTAAAACAAAAATATTAGGTAGATGCTAGTGATTATTATAGTTCTTGATTTTTCATCGAGAAATCATTGTAGTTTGACTTAAACCAATTTGCACACTCCTCTGTTCTTATAAAAATAAAACAAAAGAGAGTTTAGTTGCAATTACAAAGCTTCTATTCTACATTAACTTTGGGATAGAGAGGGATTCCTAGTCAAAAATGTGTATTCCACTTTTCTTTTTTAAGCCAAAGAGCTAATGGATCACCAGGGATTCTGCTGCCCTCAGAGTAATGATGTAGTTGACTATTCAGTGTTCAGCCAGGGATTGCATTTCCCAGCTCCCACCTTTGTATATAGGTGAAGTCGCGTGACTTATTCTCGTTGATAAAATGTGAGCTGAAGTTGTATGTTACTGCCAGGGCAAGATGGTTAAATAACTTGAATGCTTTTGGCAAACATTTTTCTTCTTATCCTCTCCTCTTCCTGGCTGCAAGACAGATAACAGAAGGATAAACTTGAAAATGGGAACAGCCTGAATATCTAAGTCACTGCTTGGATGACAGCCACCCAAAAAGCCAGCAGACCAGGAACATTCACACTTGATTCTGAGTGAGTGAGAAATAAGCTTTTTTTTTTTTTTAAGCCCCTGAGATTTTCAGATCATGTGTTGCAGAAATTAGCCTATTTTTCATATAAATATTTCTTTACAGAGCATCCCTCATTCCTGGTATTTGTCCCTCTCTCCCTTCTTATGCTGTTTATTTATTCCATATTACATTATTACTATGACAGGCTTTTAGTGAATTGGATTATTCTCAACTCTCCATTCATTGCTGCCATGTGATACTGCAGTTTAACAAGGTTTATATTTACTTCCTCCATTGATATTGGGCTTGTAATATACTTTTTTCCCTTTGATTAATTATATTTGAGCAAAAGTGAAGATGTGCTAGTCTGGAGCCAACGCCTTAAGAAACAACATGTATTTCTATTTATAATCTTGAATCCCTATGATCTCTTATCAAGGAGAACTGGCCCTGGATGCATAGACTGGTCTATGTTAGTTATTCACTAGTCTAAGATAAATGAAAGAGACATGTAAGGTCAAACAGAACCCAGTTTAAAGCTTTGAGCCAAGCCCAGGTCATCCTCCTCTGAGAAAGAAATACTAATTATTTTGGGGAGTTACAGATTTTAGAATTTGGAAATTTTATTTAAAGCATCATTGCTTTGTCAATGCCTGATGAATACAGTGTATACTTAAATTGAAGGGAATTGCCTTTACACTTGCCAATAATTGAGAAAAGGAAAGAAAACAACAACAAAACTAATTTGCTAAGAAGGAAATTAAGAAAGTCTTCTATTCCTGATTTGCTTAGAGTTTTTTTTATCATGAAAGGGTGTTTGATTTGTTTAAATGCTTTTCTGTAGTTATTGAGATCATCATGTAATTTTTTCTCTCTTCATGTTCTAAATGTGATGTGTGACAGTAACTAATTTTCTTATGTTGGACACTCCTAGCATTCCTGGGATAAATCCCGTTGGTCATAGAGTCTAATCTTTTTAATATGCTATTGAATTTGGTTTGCCAGTATTTTATTGAGAAGTTGTTTGTCCCTATACATAAGGGATATTGGTCTAAGTTTTCTTGTGGTATCTTTGTCTGGCTTTAGTTCAGGGTAATGCTGGCATCCTAGAATGTGTTAGGAAATATATCTCCTCTTCTATTTTTTTGGAAGAGTTTAAGTAGGATTGGTGTTAATTTTTTAAATGTTTGGTAGAACTCAGCAGTGAAGCCATCTGGTCGTGAACTATTCTTTATTGGGAGGATTTTGATTACTGATCTGATTTTGTTACTTGGTATAGGTCTCTTGAGATTTTCTATTTCTTCTTGAGCCAGTTTTGAAGATTTGTGCATTTCTAGGAGTTTTTCCATTTCATCTAGATTATCTCATTTGGTGAACACTTGTTCATATTATCATATAATCCATTTTATTTCTCCAAATTCAGTAGTAATTTTATTGCTGATTTTAGTTACTTGTGTCTTCTCTCCTTTTTTCCTACTCTGACTCAAGCCTTGTTAATTTTGTTGTTCTTTACAAAGAAACAAGTTTGTTTTTTGCTGCTTCTATTGTTATTTCCATTCTCCATTTTGTTTATATTCACCCAAATCTTTATTATTTTCATACTTCTGCCTTTGGGTTTAGTTTGCTCTACTTTTTCTAATTTCTTAAGGTACAAAGTTAGGTTTTTGATTTGAGATTTCTTCTTCTTTTGATTTATAGCTATAAAGTTTTAAAATGATAAGAATTATATCAATATTTTATGTGTATCATCTGTTAGGTTGTGGAGAAATATGAACCTTCATACACTGTTGGTGAGAATGTGAAATAGTGAAGCATGGCGGAAAATTGTTTTGTGGTTCTTCGAGAGGTTAAATACAGCATTACCATATGACCCAGCAATCCATGCTCAACTATATACCAATGAAAAATGAAAATACATGTCCACAAGGAAACTTACACACAAATACTTATAGTAGCATTATGCATCATATCCAAAAGATAGGAACAATACAAATGTCCATCAGTGGATGAATGGATAAAGAAATTGTGGTGTACGTACATACAGTGGAATGCAGCTATAAAAAGGAACAAAGCATGGATACATACTATAACTTGAATGAGCCTCGAAAGCATTATGGTTAAGTGTAAGAAGCAAAAAACAAAAGATACATTGCATGATTTCTGTAAATACAAATATAATATATTCAGTACAGGCAAATCTATGGATATAGAAAGTAGATTTGGGGTTACCACAGAATTGGGGGATTGGGGAGTGATTACTTAATGTGGTACTGGGTATTTTAATGAGGAGGTAAAAAGTTTTGAAGCTAGAGAGAGCTGGTTGCTGTACAACATGATGAGTATTACTGAAATGTGTACTTTAAAATGGCTAATTGTATTTCAGGTGAATTTTACCTTAAAAAAATATTTTTAAGGCAATTAAGAAACAATGACTTCATTTACAGCTCCTTGAGGGAAGGACTTTCATATCTTCTGCCAAATGATCTCAGCAAAGTGCTAGAAACAGCAGCTGAACGTTAAGTCCTTATTGACTAAAAGGCCATAGTAAGCAACGTCATTGGGACAAGGGCAACTTAAAATTACAACTTGGTAAAGCAATAGCAAATTCATGATCGCCATTCTTTTAAGTTGCTTACTTCTGTGAACCACAATTGAATATTCAAATGTCAGTAGGGATTCTCTAAAGAATGCAGGCAACTTCTACTACCTGCACCACAGCTGCCCTCCAGATCCCTGTCAGTGGCTGTGGCTGTTCACCTGCAGTGACAGGCATTTGAGAGGAGAGCTAACTAGAAATACTTGCTGCCACCTGGCACTGAATTCCCCCTAGGCTTTTCATGTTTTAGAAGTTTTCTGTAGGTCAGCAGATGTATCTGTGCTCCTATTCCCAAGAAAGCAGTACCCCATTTTCACAATGTCATTACCATGGCAGAAAAATCATAAAATTAGGATACACAAGTATTTATCCTGCTACCTAACGCAAAGCAAAATTATTCCCTACAGCATATTCTCAAATGCTTTGGTGCTGTCTAATTTTAAACGATTCAGCTTCTATATACATTTTTTTTCTTTTTTTAGTTCCTGGTATGGCACCCAGTGATTTAGAGTCTACAGCTCTGCTGTTGCAAGAATGTTTACTGGAGGGCATTATCGGAATCTGAATAAAACAAATGCTATAATTTCCATAGGAATAGGCTTCCAAAGAGGTGTGGGCACTCCAACTTTGGCAACCCTCTTTAAAAAGAGGAACTATGTATTACAGTAGGGGGGGAAAAGGAGAAAATAAATATTGTAAAGTGACTCTAATTGGGACTAGGTTTCTGTCCCCATGACAGTAAAATGTTTCAAACTGTCTGGAAATCATGTGCACATTGAGGCATTGTCTATTCCTTCCTGCTGCTATTTAAGAGGCTATCATAGGACTCAACTATGTCATTCTCTTAGGATGATACTCGGTGTCTTTGCACACAGCTTAATTTCCCAAGGCCATTTTAGTTATCAAAATATTTCTCACATGTTTAGGGAAGTGTTGGGAAAACACCAGTCAATGTTTATTTGTGGCTATTTGATATAAATAAGAATCAGGGAGATTATATAAATGAAAGTCTGTTCAAAATCATTCCAGTGGTATAAAGGCTTTCTACTTATAGCACAAGGTTCTAGGGATACAAAATGTATAGCACAGGGTCTTTATCCTTATACTGCTCCTGGGGCACTCACCAAGAAAATGAAAAGTGCCATCTCTAATACAAGGGGATTCTCAACAATTGAATAAAAGCCACTTGTGAGAAGAAATTTAACTCTACTCCTGTGATGAGCTAAGATCAGGGGGTTCCAAACCAAAGGAGAACTGAGAGACTAACTGTGCTAATGCCAGGGGAAGGCACTGCTGCTGTGGCTATTCCCCAGAAAGGGTGACAATTGGTCGATACGCAAATTAGCATTTACACTGATATGCTTCCCTGGGCCATATTCTTGAAGAGATGTTGATTTTTTTTTTTTTTCCTACTGGCGTTCTATATTTTTCCTATGTGTGGTACATAGAAATTCGAGGTCCACATATCATCAAGATCCTGGATGATTTTGTTTTATTTGTTAATTAAGAATATTTTTAGAGGGAAGAATCACAGATGTTTAGAAAGAACTCTTATCACAAAATTACAGCATAATCTATTTTTATTTAAAAAGAGGCTTACTAAGTTTAAGCATATTTTGTGTGGATGATGATGATCCAGTAAAGACACAGGACACCAGAGTCTGGTGGGGGTGCAATGCCTGTCCCCAGGGTCCTTGATCAATCTTCTCTGCCAATAGCTTGGCTTCTGCCTTAGGGCACAGTTGATTGCTTTTGCCCAGCATACTTCTTCAATGTCTTCGGTAGCACCGTCTCTTTAGTATGACAATACTAAATGACCTTTGATTAATCTTTGCTTATAGACCATGTCAGTTTCTCATGAAATATTTGCTAAAATCCAAGTTGATGATTTCCAAATTCTGGTTGCTATTGAATTCTAAGTACATGTAAACTTATCACAGAGTTTTATACAACGTTTAGAGTAGTTACCATCATCTCGTTAGTGTTAAGATTTTTAATTTTGCTGGCAATCTCTAACAGTGAAGATTGCAGAACAAGTATGTCTAATCTGTTATATATACCTGAAGATCCTAGAAATGTACCTTGTGTTATTTAATTAAAATCTTGAGTTAAAATAACTAGCAGTCATAATAGTGTAATGAACCACCCAAACTGAAAATAAGTTGATCAGACACATAGTACATTTAGAGATGCACATGCGACTACACTGATGAAGGTGAGGGAAAATCGAGAAAACAAAAGTACAGCAGAGTCAGAGAGCAGCATGCTGACTGACTTGGACTTTCACCAAAAATGCCAATAGAATGTAGGAAACTTGAAACGCAGGGGTCAGGGTTAATTATTTCATTTGCAATGAATTATTTATTTTGCAATGGTCACAGATATTATTCAGTTTGGATTTATACACTGGAAGAGTTGAAAGCTGAGGAGCGCTCAGATAGGAGACACAAGTAAGATAGAAATGATGGGCATGTCGAAAGAATCCTGGAAACTGTAGGAGCAAATCAGTTTGTCAATCAACAAATCAACTAAAATCATAATGCAATAAAGAGTTAGTTGCTCTAAGCATAATGGGCAATTTCATGTGTGAAAGAGAGGACCAAATGATTATTTACTAGCTATTTGCAAATAGATGATTATGGATGTGAGGACACTGCAAAGGAAAAGCAGAATAAGAAGGAACATATGAGAAATGGTTGTTGGTCACATCCTCCAGGGAAAATAAGCAAAGTTAAATTACGGAGTAAGGGATTGTGGAGGAATAAGATCATTACAGCCTAAATCCAAGAAGCAATTTCCATTTTCAGCTCTTAAGATGTTACTCCCTATTCTTCTGATATTTCCATGTGGATCTATGGGAGATGGTGCTTGAGCAGATAATTGCTTGAGGTGGATTCCAGCTCTGTTTCCTTTTGTAGCCCTTCAGTGAGTTTATAGAGATTTAAATTGTAGAGTCGCTAGGTCATCAGAAAACCAGGTTTGTGAGTGACTAAGACAAACAGATGCACACCCAGATGCAATTATGAGAATGGTGCACAAATGTGCCACTTCTCACAAGATAATTTCATCCTGGATAGAAGATTTACAATACCATTAGGTTCCCTTTCAACTGCAGACTTGCCACAAATATTTTGCATTTGCTGGTTCCGAAGGTACCCAGAGACAGTAGCAAATAGTAACTTTGACGTAGCTACTTCAGTAAGGGCCTGAAACACAGAAGATAGGATCGTTAGTAGTTTTGCCTTTTACCTCTGAGCCTTATTTATTTGTGCTCTTGATCTCATCAATATTTTTGAATCTACCAAACCAAGTGAAAATAAGGTACAAAGATTCCAAAGAGCTAGAATGAAGAGAAAGGGAGATAAGTCAAACTTGCCCCACATAGTGGGTATGGAAACAGAGGCGTGTCCAGTGGGGCCAAAGTAATGGCAGAGGTGTTAACACCACACTTCATGGCTAACTGCCAAGGAAAAGAGAAGAAAGGGGGAATAAATAGTGGAGTGGTGGAAAGGAAGAGTCCAGAAATGGCCAGAAGTATATGTTCAGTATGGTGTGAGGTGAGCACTCTAAACACTAACCATGTGCTGTGGTGTTGGACACTGAAACTTCTGTTCACATGGTGTTAATATACATTTTAAGGTTCCATGTGGCAACTAACTCTAACTGGATCCTTTCTGGTAGTGGGTTTAATAATGACTTTATTATTATGGTTGTTGTTGTTTCTGTCAAATTAAAGACTGTGTAGAATTACCAATATGAAAGTAAATAAATTGGGCTGTTTGGGTTGAAAAAGAATAGTTTATTTACTTTCATACCCAGTTTATCCTCCTCTGCTTAGACCTTTATTTTATTCTATTACCTGTAGAGGTATTTTACTCTATTACCTCTATAGAGGTAATAGGACCTCTATTACCTCTAGAATACTACCATTTTACATTTTGAGAGGTGAATTCATTGATTCCGTTCAGGGAAAAAATTAATCACATCCTTCACAAACACTGTATTCTTGGCAAATCTCTCTTTGATGGGGAATACCGCTAATTCTTGATATGGACTTGTTTCCAAGACCGTTTCCATTCTTCCCTTCCCTCCCATCCCCAATATACACTGTTTCATAATATCCCCCAAATTCCTGTGGTCACAATCAACAAACTTAGGTATATTTTGAATAGGAAGCATCTTCCCAAGACTATTAGTTCTGGCTGAAGAAGCTGCTTCGTTTGAAGTTGCCTGCCTCCTGCCACTTCAAATAATAATCAACTATCAAAAGACGCCCTCCAGGAATGTCACAGAGATGAACAGCTAGATGTAAAGAAAGCTTTCAGTACCCTTGGAACAACTGATAGGCTCGAATTTTCCTCATAGACTGACGACTCATTAGCATTACAGATGTGAATAAATCATGAATTCGACTTCTCCAGATGAAGGCTCTTCCTACGCCTGCAGAGTCCATAATCAAGGTAGTTTTCCAGATAATATAGGAAAGAGAAAAAAATATACTACTTTTGCTTCAATTAGCAAGATATTTAAAGTGTATGGTTGGAAGATTTTTTTCCCTTAAAATATCAACTTAATAGCTTCCATCTTCCTTTCTGCTTAGTGTATAGAAAGAAGAACAATTTGCAAAAAAGGTATTGTTTTTCCTCAGTGGACTTGCAAAAGAGACATCAGACTAGCTTCTGGGTATGTTATAGAAATGCATAGGAACTATAAAAAATAATTGAAACTTGCAGAGTGAGTTTCAGAGTTTTATTCACTGCTGAATTTTGCAAACTTGGTCTTTGCTCTGTTTGAACTTACACAACTAAACAATTTCCCCAGAATTTCTCAAGGTCACCTTTGTTTCCAAAAAGCATTTGAATCACAATCTAAGGGAAAATAATGACCTCTTAATAGTTTGTTTAGTCCAGTAGTTCTCAGCCTAGATGCACATTAGAATCACCGGGGGAGTCTTTACAAATAGTGCTGCCGAAGCCCTACCTGCAGAGAATCTGATTTAAGGAGGTCCAGGCTTCAGTTTATTTTTTTGTTTTTTGTTTTGTTTTTTTTAAGACCCTGGTGATTCTAACACACAGCTAGGATTAAGAACCATTGAGCTTGTCAATATCTGGAGTCAAATATTCAGTTTCTGATCATAAAATTCGACCTCGTGTACTTGTTTTCATAGTGGGACTAAACTCCTATCCAAATACACCTTCATTTAAAGCCTCAGAAAATCAACTTTGTGACGATTAATGGATTTTTCATTTTGCCTGTCCCTACCACCCCAGCCCTTCTCTCTGAAGTCTACTTGTGGATTTATTACAAAAAATGCTGATCTTGGTAGGAAATGTACTAGCCATCAACTCTCACTATATGGGGAGGCATGGAATTAGTGTCACTGACATAGACCTAATAATTTGTCTCTTAAAACTTAATACTCCCTTACCTGTAATGTAAGCTTACCTGTATGATAGCTCCCCTACTTAAGGCTCTAATGCTCTTCCCTGCATCCAAGTATAATTGCTGAGTTTTGATGAGCCCAAGTATCTCCTCCTCCTTTTCACCAAGGTTTCTTGGTAGTGCCTTGTTAATGAACAGATCACCTAAAACTGATTTCACAGATTCCCATGTCTCTTGGTGTTGCCTGGGCACCAGTTCCTGCTATCATGGTTTCTACCTGGTCTCCACCTGCTTGAAGGACACCTGAGCTAACCACCATGCCTTAGGGTCATTTAACTTGAATTTCTCAGATGTCCCTTAGCAAAGTAACGTTTTCCTCCCAGCCTATCACTTACTTTCCTGGTTTTCTTACTTCCTACACTGCTTTGTTTTTGCAGAGATTCCATCTTACCTTATACTTTCCTTTATCATGAAGCTAAAGTTCTATAATGTTAATTTTCAAGAATAGTAGTTATCCTTTCTTTCACCATATCTTATTTTCACTATTTACAAATCCATGTATTTATTTGCCTACTATTTACATGCTGTAGATTACAAGATGTACCATATGTGTTGACAACCTGTAATTTTAGAATCTTAAGAAAAATGAAAGTTTCCAAACAAAAGAAAAAGCTTACCAAAGGTAATACCCTGGAGATCAGACAGGGTTTATTCATTATGTCTGAGCCTGGGGCATTCCAAATGCCTTCTAGCAATTTGTTTTTGCAAGTTCAATTAATTTTAAACATGAAAAAAGTTTTGCTTCCAAATTATACACTGGATCCAATTATTTAATATTTATATCATTGAGCTCTAAAAGAAAATTCAAGGAAGCAAAGAAAACACATGAATTTTAGCATTTGGCCCTACTTTTATTTTGAGAAATACATTGTTTTGATACATTATAAAAATGAATTGAATTTCACTTATTCTTACAACAACATTAAAAAAGGAAGTTAAAGATTTTCTATGGATTATTATAATTATTTTCTCTTCTTTTTCTGATAACACACAACAGCATTTCTTCTGCTGTAAAGCATGTATAAAATTAGAAAAAAAACAAAATTACCAAGATCAGTGAATAGATTTCAGTAAGGATGATGCAGATACTTAGATTGTAATGATGGCCCACCATAATCTTTGCACATTTAATATGGTAGCAATAGTTCTATCTTATGATCATTCCCCTTTTCCCCCTAGAGTTTAATATTCTCTTCTTTCAAAATAAATACCTTATACATATGCATTCAAATGACAGATTGTTGTTGCATAAGATTATTTTAACTATATCTAAACTGTAAATCCTTCATACCATGCCTAATACTATAGAATACTACAGTGTGAGAATGACTCAGCATAAGGCAAACAAAATTGCAAAAACTAACTTTGAATAGGGAGACATAAGAAGGTGTATGTTTTCATTAATTCCTATGCATAGGGAAATCTAGTTGATGCAAATCTAGGTGATGTATTGAACATACATGCAGGCATTCACTGTCTCCTGAAACTCACTGAAATGATAATGAAGTGTTCAGAAATGGATAAGGCCAGAGAATAGCAGAGGAAATGACAACAGATGAGAAATGCCAACCAAAGTTTGGAAGATGGAAAGCAGATATACAGTGTAACTCAGCAGCCGTGGGAAAGCTGAAAAGTTGACTGCAGACTGGTGGGCATCAAGAAGCTAGCCTATAAGACTTGAGAATGCAGACTTGAAGAATAACACAATGGGTTTACAGTTCACATTCACTTTGTGTGGAGAGCTGATGGCCTGCCCCTAACTCTAAGCACACTTGGAGGTTTACTCTCTGCAGAGGTTGCATGAGAAAGTCCCTAAACTCAAGTGTACCAGGGACAGACAAAGGAACCTTGCATCCTAATCACTTTGACCCCCATCGTTTCCAGCATTTGACTCATAGAAAGCTGGCACCCAGGCTTATACACAAAGCTTAGGGCACTCAGATAGCAAAGAACTGAAACTGGTGAAAACTGTTTACCAACAAAACAATTGGGTCTCTGCTTGATCCTCTTCTGGTAGGTGGAATATTGGACTTTAAAGATATCTAGATCCTAATACCTGGATGATGTCAGTATGTTACCTTGCATGACAAGGGAGTTTGCAGATGTGATTAAGGATCATAAGTTACGGATAAGGAAGTTATCCTGTATTATCCAGATGGCCCCAATTTGATCACATGGGTTCTTAAAAGCAGATAACCTCTCCTGGCAGTAGTCAGTAGGAGGAGTGAGTATGGAAGAAGGGTTCAAATGATGTGAAAAGAAGTGGACCCACCCACCATTGCTAGATTTGAAGATGGAGAAGGAGGTCTAGGAAGCAGGGAATGTGAGTGGCTTCTGTCTAGAAGGTAGAAAAAGGAAGTAAATGGATTTTTCTTTAGAGCTTCCACAAGGCAACATGGCCCTGTGAACACCTTGATTTTAGCCCAGTGGGATTTGTGTTGGATTTCCAACCTATAGAACTGTAGAATAATCAATTTGTATTGTTTAAGCCACCAAGTTTGAGGTAATTTATTAAAGATAGCAATTGGAAATGAGTACGTCCAGCTTCACAACCCGTCACTCAACAAGCCCTACACATGCCCAGGGCTTTCAGTCTGTATTTAGATCTTCTCTTGGAAATATGAATGGAAGTCCTGCAATGCCAGCCATTTTAGAAAAGCCTCTAATAAGACAGGCAGAACAAAGTGAGCAAACCACTGAGGTAACAGAAATAAAACGGTAAGTAGAGCAAAACAAAGCGAACGCACTGCGATTATGTTACTGAGGTAGGAGAAAATTTTGCCTCCATGCATCCAAGTTACAAAAACCAAATGCTTAGATGAAATTCAAAGTTACCTTCAGAAAGTAACAAAGTTTTAAAGGTTCCTTGTATATGTCTATGTTTTTTGAGGAAATCTTTCAGAGGGCAGAAGAAAAAGATCAAGAAATGGAAGATAGGAAAGAAAATTTGAAGCTAAACCAGGAGCTCCATTTTTCTCCTCACTATTATCTTACTCTGTGAGGGAAGCTCCAGAAATAGGATCAGAGAAAACAAGAGGAAGAAATTACCAAGAAATATTAGAGGAAAAAAGAACATGATTTTCTAGACTGAAAAGGCTTATCAGGGGCCCAGCAAAATGAATGAGAAATGACCCACACCAAACATCATCAGGAAATTTCTAAATAATTGAGAATTAAAAGAGATTTTGAAGACATCCATGGGAAAGAAAAAAACAAACATTGCACACTTTAACTCAAACATAGGGAATTAGGCTTCTCAACAGTTAAAAGCTGGATGATAAATGCTATCTTCAGAATATGGAGGTCAGAGGATTGTCAAATAAGCAGTCAGTATCACATAAAACTTTCAGTCCTGAGTGAGGCTAAAATTAAAAGAAACCTTAGGTATACACATGTTCAAGAATTTTTCCATTCACACCAAGTTTCTAATTTCTCTAAAATAATTAGAATAATATATTAATATAGCATAGCATAATAACATAGAATAGGACAAATGTCCCCCCTCCCCCAGGGTGACATCCATGCAGCAGACCTAGAAAGCAGCTGGTCCAGACATGAGAAGGACCTAAAAGTCTCCAGAGAAGATATAGCCAAGAAAATAATATATCTCTCTGATAGATTATGTGATTTTTTTTTAAATATTGAACGGATATTTATACTTCCCTTGTAGGGTTTTCGGCTGAATCCTGATAGTGACAAAGAAAATGAAACAAGTGATAAGTAAGGCAATTTTCCCTCCAGAGTCAACAGAAATGTGCTTAAAAAAGAGAATATAATCATAGTGAACCTCATGACTTAGCACTGAATAATATTTACATTGTGTTAACAACGCAAACAAAATTTTCTTTAAAAATTAATAAAATTACATAAAAAGGATAGGAAGTGGAATGTGTGTAGATGTTTACATATGTATAGGTGTACACATGCTCAGTGAGTGATAGAAGGTAGGTTCTAGAACAAAACCCCGAACTTTCATAGAAAGAAATCATAGGTAATATATTTTTAAAAAATTAAAACACATCAGAAGAATACCAACTTTAGAAATGAAAATAACCAAAAAATTTTAGTTATTCATTTTTCAGAAGGGTGTGGGAAACAGGGATAAGGAAGGGTAATCTGGAGACTGATTCCTTCCCCCCAACTCTGTTAAAATATTTGAATCTTATTATGCCATAAAACAAATTTTAAATGTAAGAAGTGTTCTCCATGAAAAGATGTGGTAAGGAGAATCATGGATCATTATGCTATGATTTTCCATTGAAAAGTGTACTTCAATAGCAGGTAATTACAACTGAAATAAGAATTTAGCAACCAGAAACTGCTTTACAATCTGTACATAGGTTATGAAATAATCAAATAGACAATATTAAACCATTTTTTCTCACCTGCCAATGTAATTTACTAAAAGTCTTCTGATAATAA
This sequence comes from Acinonyx jubatus, assembly GCF_027475565.1. Classification (NCBI taxonomy): domain Eukaryota; kingdom Metazoa; phylum Chordata; class Mammalia; order Carnivora; family Felidae; genus Acinonyx; species Acinonyx jubatus. The sequence continues at coordinate 30,760,591 of NC_069380.1, read as the reverse complement.
ATTAACATTGACTTTCAGATTTAATGAGTTCATTACAATAGTCATTAATGTAATACTGAAATTCAGAGTGAAATACAAACTCAATTTAAGTAAGAGATCTAAATTGTACTATTAACCAATTATTGCTTCAGAAAGTCCAGTCATACAGACGGTGACTGTTGTCAGTCCCTCTGTTAAGTAGTTCACATCTCTAGTTTAATGTATTTCTCCATGTTTATTGATGTGACAGATATGGGGGCTTAATTGGGCTTTTTCTTATTTTAAAACCTTTATAGGTGGCATTATGGGGATTTTATTCACATATTAAGGTATCCCACTTCTGTATCCCACAACTTTTCTGTATACATAACTTCCTAATTTTGCATAAGTCTGTATCTCAGCTTTGCTGTATTCAGGCCTTGCTTCAAGCCTGTGTTTCACCGGAAACAACATCCACAGGTACTTTTCTAAATAAGAACTTGCTGACTGCAAGTTGTTTGTCAACATAAACTGTGAGAAATCCCGGTGAGGACTCCCAGTGAGGAGGCCTGGACATTTTGCATTCTGTCAATGGATTGCTGTGTATGCGTTTGGGGCATCTTGCGACTCAAGTTTCAGCTTCTTTAGAGAAGTCTATGAGCCACTACTTCTGAGGGAGTCTAAAGATAATTATTTATTTCTTGATCAAGCCAGTAATAGCACTTATACATTATACAAGTACTGCCCCTGAACATTGATACATGATCTAAATCTACCTTCCTGGTTCACAGATTGCTTGGTTTATTTCCATTTGTGGATATCTAACTATATCTAGAAGGATTTGAGTAAAATGAGACTTAAGTAAATTATTCCTATTTTTTACAGTGAGTTTCACTTCAGGAAGTCCAGCTTACCCTTGCCCAGGGACCACAAAGAGCTCCTTGGTGTTTTCTAATTCTGGTATAGATACTGCCAAAGTTGGCAGATATTTCACTTGTTTAAAATAAAAACAGTCACTCAGAAGCCTCCCCTTTCATAGCTGTATTTTATATTTCGAACATGTAGATATTCTCAGACAGTGGGAAAACCATTTGATTCCCTAGAGGATGTTGTGGTCAATGAAATTATGGATTACATTATATTCAGAAACAACATGATTTAATAACTTGATTTGCGTATTCCAGAAACCTTAACTCTTTCCTTAGAGGTGTCAGAGGCAGAATTTGAATCCAAGTCAACATAATACCGAAACCTTCAAAGTAATTTATACCTTGAATACAGTTGGGGATGCTACTGGCTTCAGCGAGGGAGCTTTCTACACTTGAACCAGACCACAATTCTTCTTTTGTTTTCTTGGGGGGGAAATAGGAAAAATGAGCTGTCTCCACCATGAATGTTCTAGCCCAAGAGATATTTTACCCATGCTGTTTAAGGGGGAAAAACGTAGTGGAAGTCTTTTCATCTACCTATCTTTCATCTACTGGAAGTTTTGTTTGCCTGCTACTTTTAAATGTTTATTTTGGAGGTGCATCTGGTGTCCAGGTTAAGCACCTGGCTCTTGATCTCTGCTTGAGTCATGATCTCACAGTTGATGAGACTGATCTCCGAGTAGGGGTCTGCACTGAGAGTGTGGGGACTGCTTGGGATTCTATCTCTCCCTCTCTTTCTCTGCCCTTCCCCTGCTCACATGCTCACTCGCTCTCAAAAAAAAAAAAAAATTAAAAAATGTTTATTTTAGAAGCCATAGAAATCCTTGCTTTGAGTGTTTCAAAAAAGGGGGAAAATTAGTAATTGGATGTCCTCCTTATCGAAGCTCTCCGTCTCTGAGAAGATTACAGAGGAGGATAGGAAGTATCCTCTTTTGAAGCAGTTGCCTCATAGTGGCTATTAAACTTGATTTTGGCAAACCTCTTTGTCAACCCCATTTGTTTTGGAAAGATTCCAAAACGGGCATTTGAAAAAAAAAAAAAAAAGAAAGAAAAAAAAACTTTGACATTATTTCTACTTCATAATGTCCTGAAATTTCATCTCAGAGCTTTGAAAAAAACTAAGCAATTAATTAACAGGGAGATTTGTAAAAAGGAAAGAGCTCTCCCTGATTTTGGCAAGATCCCAAAACAACATAGACTAGTTGTGTTAAGAATTACAGCAGGGGTCTAGAAAAATTAACTTAGGTTAAGCCATTACAAGTTATTATAGCGTAAGTTATGTGGCCCAGTGCGGGCTTCTCGTTAAGGGTGACACATAGGCCTATGTCAATTGTGCCCTGCACAGAGACGGTTGGCTGAGAGCCTGCAGGTGGGGGCAGAAATCCTTCCCTCACTAGGCTCACTCAGCTTTGCACTCTGAAATAGTCTGCATCCTCTGTGGGGCGTCGGGGTGGGGGGATTCGTGCCTTCTGTTTGGTCTGCCCAGATGTGATGCCTTTTGGCAAGGCACATAAAGATTCTGTATGTGCTATTGGTGGGTTCCACTTCATATTCAGAGGACCATGACAATAGAAAAGAATCGGAAGCAGAGGAATAATAGCCAATCAGACTACAAATCTATCTGTGGAACTTGACTCCAACTTACTTTGTGAGGATGCAGCACCCATAAAAATTAGTGGTAATGGCTGGGTAAGAGAAAGACTCTTGACAAAGTGGCTAGGGTGGCAGTGTCTATACAGTGATGCTATGCAAAAAGGGCTCATGACAGAGCTAGGCAACCTGTGGGAGTGGACACATTGCCCCCTGCCCTCTGGACTGGTTGCCCTTCATGCCTGAGTACCTGATCATTTCTCCTTCCTCGACTGCTATATCTGCTTTAAACTAGATAATTCCATGAGTTATGATTACTAAGCTATTTGATATCTAAAATAAAATTTGTAATTTAATCAAGTATGCATTATGCAGATATATTTGTGCATGTATATGTATACTCCTCAGTGTACATCATATAAACACGTCCATATGTGTACACATGGATGTGCATGCATGTGTGTGTGTGAGTGTGTATGCGTGTGTACACTTGGACTTTCTTTGGCCTAAGCAGTAAGACTGACTTCTGAGGAAACCATGCTGTAGTAATGTCTTCTGGGTATGTGAGTAAAAGTTGTCCCTGCATCTTAATTAACCAAATGGTGGTTTATGATTTAAAAAACAAAACAAAACAAAACACTATAGAGCAAGACCCCCAAGATGTGGATGTATGTGTGCCCAAAATGTTTGAATTAAAAGCTATTTCTAGACTGGTAGATAATTCCCTCAATCATACAGAAGAAATTTAGTGTCTAAAATAAAATACAGTGTTTCCTAATAAGATTCTTTAATTCTCTGTGGGAATTAACCACAGGTAATTTGAATCACACTAGACAAAAACAAAACAAAAAAACCCAAAACAAAACAAAAAACCCAGCTAACTCTTGAAGCAACCCTACATTGGTGGCCACATGTGTGCAAAGCTGTAATGTGGCATCTCAACTGATCCTTTAAGGCTCATTCTGCAGCAGGTGAAATATTACAAGAACAAGGAGTCCAACATCTATAAGATGTCAGGCTGTAGTATAGCACAGTTTTATCAAAAGACATTGCTCAGGTCTTCTAATTTGAATTCTCTGAATGTGTTTCATATAAGATTTTGTGAAATGTCTATTCTAATGATTTACTAGTTTGTTTTAATTGGCAGGAAAGTATATACTTATATTTATAAGCTGAAAAAATATTTTAAATATCTTGGTCAAATTTATTCTATAAAAATAAATGTGATTGCTTTAACAACCTTTGAGAAATTTTATGGATAAACCAAACACATGTCTAAATATAGAAAATCATACCCAATCATGCATAAGTGAAATCTGCTACAATCATTCATGAACGTTAAATGTCAGCAGTGATGGATATTTATACAGAAAAGGAAGAAAAGGTGGAACAGTGGCATTATGGATCAAAGTTTTTCAAAATAACATTGATATGTTTTGACAGAAGGGAGAAATAGTAAAATACTTTAAGAAAGATTAAAAAGTAAAAAATAGAAGGAATTTGTACCATGTTCTATAGGCAACAGCCTGGAGGTCAGCACAGTTATTTATTCATGAGTGAGAATTATTTGTCAATTATGTAGAGCATTGCCTTCCAACCAGGGTGCCAAGGGACCCATGGGTGGCCCTGGAGGGACCACTGTTTCTAGGAAGTCACCAGTCAGTTGTTTTAGTTAATCAAGTAAAACAGAAATGACTAATATTTGACAATCCAGTGGACACAGTTTCTATTCACAGTTATCCCTTGGGTTGAATTTTATCAGAAGGTGGATGTAATTTTACCCCTCTTAATGAATCAAAAATATTAATAAATAATAAATTGTGAATCATAAGTCAATACTATAGTTGGAGATTGTTTAAAGTTTTAGGAGTGAAGTGCAATTATGAAACTCATGATCTCAGAGTTCTAGGCATGGGTCTTTGATGACAAAGATAATATTATTCTGAACAATACTTAACTGAGCCCAGGTCACCAAAAATAAATATCAAGAAGTAAAGTTAAATATATAAAATACACTTTTTGTCTCTAGTTCTGGATAGAATTCTGACAGGGAAGAATATTTCATCTATGTAGTTACCCTTACTTAGCAAATGTAGTTTAGGTACCTATGAATAATATTTTTTACCCATAGTTCATAAAAATATTGTTTACTTTAAGCTAGATACTTTCAAAGAACTGTTCTAAAATAAAATCTACCCTCACAAATGCCCTATTGGTTTTGTATATAGCATAATATAATACTATATTTATACATCTGGTAAATAAAGAAATTCATATTTAACAAGTTTGAATTGTCCAAAATTTGTCAGCAAGCAAGTAGCAGATGTGGTATTGAAACTTTAATTTAACTTAAATCCCAATCCATGATCTACTAAAGAAATAGTGCCTGTACCATGACTTTATTTATTTATTTATTTATTTTTAGACAACTTTTTCAGTACATACCATTCTTTTGTTTTTAAGTATAATTAACATACAGTCTTATATTAGTTTCAAATGATTCAACAGTTCTATGCATTACTGATTGCTCATCATGACTAGTGTACTGTTAATCTCTCTTATGTATTTCACCCATCACCCCAGCAACTTCCCCTGTGGCAACCACCATGATTTAAAACAAACAAACAAACAAACAAATAAAAAACTGAAGAGAAGGGAAGCAGGTATGTATTAGAAACTTGTCTATATCTACTCAAAAAGGGAACATATACACTATAGGACATCAGAACTAAACTAGATTAACCAATTGAAAAGAACTAGAAAGGTATGATGCCTACCAAATAAAGATCATTAGGATATATCTTGGTATTACAAGGAGCTACAAATAATTTGGGAAAATTTTACATCAATAAATGCAACAGTAGAAAATCTCCTTTTAACCATACAAAATATGGATGGACAATTTGGTTCATTGTCATTCAACTTATTCGGGTTAGGGGACTTTGCTTCAATGTTGCCTTCTATGTGTCATTAATGTCCTATCTGAATAACTTGAGATCTTTTGATGAACAGTGCAGCTCAAGTGTCCTGTAAGATTCAATAATAAAGTCATCTCATGAGGCAAAATTCCCATATAGATGCCTGTGCATATGTTCACTTGCCATCACATAAGGTGGCCCTTCTGATTTTAAAAGTTGTTATTATTACTCTGCAGCTCACAGCTCTACGTATCTCTCACGTTAAGATAACACCAAAGACTTACAATTAATTTCTAAATGACTCAGATAAGTCTATCAACTTACACCTATTTCCGTTTTTGCTCTGTGAATAACCCCTTTGAGTCACATTTCCAGAGCTATCAAGGAAAATACAAACTCGTTTTCTGTGGTTATACAAGCCACTGAGAATATGTTGGTGTGGGAGGCAGACAGGCTGAGAACATGAATTGCTTAAAATCATTTCCACCAAGGTGGTCTCAGAAGTAAGGCAGCGTCTTGTTACTAAGATAACAATGATAGAATCTCTGATCCGATTATGAGAATGTCACAGTCACCTCCTGAAACAAGTCAGTTTTCCAGTGTTTTTCTTTTTTGTTATACATTATGACAGAGGTAGATACTGATGAGATCTCTAAGCTATAAGCCCACCAAGGATGCTATCAGTTTTCATGGATCTCCTAGAAGCTTTATAGTCTTTTATTACCCTGGCAAAAGAAAGTGTTTCATTACATACATTCTTTGGACCTGTCAGGGTAACTGACTACAGCTGTGACCAGGAACCCAGAAAATGTAGATGCTTAAAACTCACAGAGATTGCTAGGTGATCCATCAAAATCAAAGCAAAGATCATCCGAGTACAATTTAAGGCAAGTACTATTTCTCTGTTTGCCTAACATGCTCTAGTTCCTGAGACATGCCAGGGGGTTTCACCTCATTGGAATCTAGGAATTAAAGCAGAACTCCATATTCCCGACAATAAAATCCCACAGGAAACAAATCAATGAGAAAAGAGCATCAGTTTGTGAATAGAATGCTGCTTATTTGCACCTGTGACATGGAAAAGAAATTTTAGCATGGAGATACTGCCCTTAAAATGTTTAAGTAATTTCTCTCACAGCATATACTCACTCTTAAGACAACTTTAGAACCAGCACCTTAGCTACCACTAAGTGATATACATGTCATTCCCTGAAGATGTAGTCTAGATTCTCTTGTGAAAAATTAATTCCCATGTTTACAATATCCAAAAACATGCAGATATCTAGAAGAGAATGGACTCATTATATGATGCTAACCCTTACACTTACACAGATTCTGAAAGAGATGCATGGCAGAGGAACCTCATATTGATTTACTAGTAATAAATTCTGGCTGTTATGGTTCTAGCTGAGTTGCTGGATCAAAGAGATATAACATTATTGATCATAAATAGTAAGCTTCTTATCTGTAAATAAGTTATGCCGTTCCTGTTTGCCTGTATTTATCAATGAGGGGGAAGCAATAAAACAGGAGCAAGGAAGCAGTCATTGTGGCAGTCTGTGACTAGGAACAAATAAGGAAGTGTGAACAGGAAAGTTGAGATTTTGGATGCCAAAGAAAGTCTGATGTATAAATCACATGGATAAACTCTTAAAATTGATGTGACATTTTGAGTACGCTAACACAAATTATAGTGATAAAATGAGTACTTTCAGGCAATGAGATAGTTCTTTGTGAGGGGGGATGAATTTTCTCAGTTCACTTGGACTTGGAATAAGCTTAGCTTATTTCCAAGAAAAGGATCCTATGCAGCGCCTGGAGTTCTGAATATAATCATCCATAACTGGATCTTTTGTGTCTTCCATAATATGTGCGTATTCACATATTACTTGTCATTTATGGCTAACTTTGCTTCATCTTCTGGAAGAATTCTCTTCTCCCTTATCTCTCGACACTGATACCCTTTCCCTCATTTTCTGACTCCTAACGTCTGCATCACAGAATTTAGCATCTCATTATATAACACAATGTATAATACCTTGTATTTGTCATTTATGTCTCTCCAGATTATCTAGCATCTCAGTGGCAGTGATTAATACAGTACTATGAACATAGACGTTCAGTAAATACTTGCTCATGGAATTAATTGATATTACTATATTCTTCTAGGATTCTGATGTCTTTATGTTCTTCATTTTACACAAGAATAGTTTTTCTAATAAAACTCTTGTGACCTAGCCTCTTTTTAAATTCTGGACAGGTACTTATTAGCCTCAGGGAACAAGTCAATTTAGTCTCTTAAGTTTGAAGAGAGTTTACTGCCTATTCTGTCTGTGCCAGACCACAAGAATATGTGCTATCCTTCTCCTCTGCGTCCCCTCCTGTCCCTAACCCTTGCTTGACAATGTTTCTGGATTATCACAGAGTGACCCCTGATGGACATGCTTATTTTTCTAACTATTTGAGGCTGTAGGACAATAGCAGTGTAGGAGTTTGAAACTGAGCTAATTCGCCACATGTAATCCACAAAACCGGGGACAAAGTTTGGAGGGTTGGGGGGAAAAGGATAGGGAAGGCGGGGCTTTACTCTTTTGGATTTTAGAGGTTGTTTTTGCATAGATCTCCCCTGTAGCCCCAAAGCCATTTTCCTTTTTTTATTTTCAAAATCTTTTTATCTTTTTAATTTTTTAAATTTTCATTTTGGAGAGAGAGACCACATGAGGGAGAGGAACAGAGGGAAAGAGAGAATTTTAAGTTTATTTGAAAGAGAGAGAGAGCAAGCAGGAGCAGGGGAGGAGCAGAGAGAGAGGGAGAGAGAATCCCAAGCAGGCTCTGCACTGTCAGCAAAGAGCCCAAGGTGGGGCTCGAACCAACCAACTGTGAGATCATGACCTGAGCAGAATTTGGAGGCTTAACCAACTAAGCCACCTATATGCCCCCAACTCCATTTTCCTAATTCTTACATTAGATCTCCTATAGTTTCCCCTCTCTCTCTCTCTAGTTTTTGTTTTAGAATTCATGCAGGGTCAGCTTTCACCCTTCCCATTGTAGCTTCTCCATTGCTGTTCACATGATAATAAAGACCCAGTCCTATCTCTGTGTTTTGTAAAAACACATCAGGTTTCAGCCAGATGTCAAAGGTATTTACCTCTTTCTCGCTGTCCTTCTGAAAGCTCCAAAAGAGGAGGTGTGAGTTCTAGTGTCACGGTACATGGAAAGCACTGGGAAGTTTGGCTCAAGTTTACTTTTCACTGGACATGGCTATGGCTAGGTTTCTTCTAAATTTCATGAGAAAGAATACCCATCACCACCATGAGTATTAACTCTCAAAGACCTCAAAGTCTACTTCATGTGAAGCATTTATCTTCCTTTGATGTCAAATACCTTTGTTCTTGAGAAGTGAAAAAGACATGTTCACTGAGTCTCAAGCCTATTTTGATGACAAAAACAAAACAAAACAAAACAAAACAATATTGGTTGAAAATGTCATCAACTGTGTCTGAATTGTCTAAGCTAACTGTCGACACCATCATATTGATTTTTTCTTGACTCCCAATTTTTTTTTTCCTGATAGCAGTGGCATGTTGCCTTCAGTACTAATACACAGCATTTGTTATGCCACTGTCCTGTTCACAACCTCTGGAACTTACTATTTCTACCAGTAGATAAATCTTCTCATCTTGCTTTTCCACAATTGTCCATTACCTGGCCTCAATGGTATTTCTCAGAATACTTCTTTCTAACATTTTGGCCATGCATCTCCTTACTCTTCCATTGACACATCACGCTCATGCCTATCGGTGTGTTATTAATCATCTCTTACTTCTTCGTGGAATATTATTTTTTGTCTCCACTTGTCTGGCTTGCCCATTCTACAAGGTCCATTTTACCCCACATCTTCCATAATGATTGCAGAGTTTAAGGAAAGAAAGCCAATTTTGCAAACAATACCGATTTCTATCTTTACGAAATAAAATATCACACATCTTGGCAATTTAATATGTGCTACATTTTTGCTTAAATGAATTTTTGCTTACATGTTCCCTATCATCCCTTTCTCCTTGAAAGCAGGATTACTTCTTTGCACTAAGGAAATGTTTTTGTCTTACTGATTTTGTATTACTCATGTGTTTAGTGTAACAAATACTGAAAGTTCAATACTGGGTGTGTTCAGAATATTTTTAATACTGTAAAGGATCTATGCCAATTTAACTACTTTTCTACAACCTTTCCTTACTTCAAAAGAAAGGTTTATATACATATTCACTAGTGATATATTAAAATATATTAGAATAGTGCTGCTCAAAGTTTAGACTGTAGACATGTGTGCATCCATGAGCTTAATGGTTCCTTAATGGTTCCCAATAAAGTATGAACAGAAATGGAGAGAAAGCACTTACAAACTTATATAGCAATTTTACAGAATAATTTCACATCTGTTTAAATGAGTAATACTAAAAATAAAATTTGGACCTTGTGTTCTGCATGTCGCTTTAATTGTTTAATTTTTGTAAGAAATAATTTTATTATATGTATGGTCAGAATTCTCCAGAGAAATAGAACCTATAGGATATATGTCTATGTATCTCTACATACCTCTATCTCCAATATATACATTATATATATATAATATATACATACATATAAACATAATACATATACACATATATAATATATACATGCATATATAAAATATACATACATATAACATATACATATAACATATACATTATATATTATAATACTATGCTCATTATACAGAATTAGCTCATGAGATTATGAAGGTATACAAGTCTCACTATCAGGATGAGTCAGTATGTTGGGGACGCAGAAGAGCTGATGGCTTAGTTCTGGTTTGAAGGCCAGTAGGCTTGACTCAGGAAAAGCTGACATTCCAGTTTAAATCTGGAGGCAGGAAAAGCCAATGTCCCACCTCAAAATCAGTCAAGCAGGAGGAATTCTTTCTTACTGGAAAGAGGGTCCAGCTTTTTTGTTGTACTTAGGCCTTCGGGGGGTTGGATGAGACCCACCCAAATAAAGTGGGGGACAATCTGCTTTACTCAGTGTACCAATTTAAGTGTTAATTTCATTAAGAGACCCTGTCATATAAGTACCCAGCATAATGTTTGACTGAGTATCTGGGTATTCCATGACCCAGTCAAATAAGGTGAAATTAACACAGCATTTTAAAAAAATATCTATCTGTGATAAATCAGAAATTTTAAAAAGTCAATCAGACAGATAAACTGGACCTTTAGCACACATACTTTGAACAGTACCCAAGTACTTATTTCCTCAGTCAGGCCTGATTTGCATAGAGTCCAAAGGTTTGCAACTGAAAAGCTTTCCGTGAAAAAAGATCTAAAGCACACCCAAGTCAGGTGACCTATTTCCGGGAAGGTTATGAACATTACTAGAAACAGCGCTTTGGTAAGTCAGTACTAAAAACAAGAGATAGAAAAACATGGCCTTACTCTTAAGGGACTGGGAAAGTTATTTCAAGCCAAAGCTACAAGTATCAAAATCCAAAAGGAAGTCAGAATCCTGAGATATTGGCTCGTACATATGCAGTCAAGGATTTGGCATAAATTCAGAAGACAAATGTTGCAGCCCGTATATCCCAGCATCCTCAGACTTCATTATTCTACCATTTGAAAGGAGAAATTGTTAGAGCAGTTTTTGCAATGGAACATGGCACAATTCAATATTGTAAAATTTAAAACTATATTAACTCAGGCAATTTTAAAGAGTTAATAAGAAAAATATAGAATGAGGCTTTCTATAATAAGACAATAGGAAACATATCTTTCATTATGGCATTAGATGCACATACTAAGTTGCATGTTAGATGAAGTGTCTACTCTTGCTTATATCTTGAGTTCTAAAACATTGGATTCTCCCTGTCTTTTGAATCAAAACAAATTCGTCTCCCTTTTAAAAATACTTGAAATTAAGTGTTAATAATCTTTGATATCTATAAAATGTCTTTCCTACATATAGACAGAGTTTGAACATATTAACATTTATTAAGAGGCACACATTTTCCAGGCACTATGCTAAGTATCTGAAGTATCAATTCATAATTTTAATTCATTCTTACAAGAACACTATGAGGTAAATGTTCTTAACTTCATTTATGGATATAGATATTAAAGTTCAGAAAGTTAAATATCTCCCCAAAAGTGGCTCAGATATTAAGTGCCAAAGTCAGGATTTGAATCCAGATCAAGACAACACCAGTGCTATGCTCATTGTACTGTGAGATAACAGGAGTGAGGGCTAGAATGGAATGGGGACACACAAGAGCTGGGAACAACAGAGCAACAATGAGAAAGACAGACTACCTTCATATGCCCTTTCATAATATGTTCCTCCCAGTTGTTGACCCTATTCTGTGAAAATAAAGATAAGGTAATAAGATTCTGAAAGCCATATCATCTCAAGACATTTCAAATTGGTTTATAGTGCACATATTCTGATAGGCCCAAGTAAAATGGTTGTCACCTGATGAGAATCAACTTGGCATGATTAGTCCCAGGGAGCTGGGAAATGTTTTTCCTCAGTGTATGTGAGAGAACAAAGAGGCATTTCGTATTTTGAATTAGACATGCTGTTGTCCCAGTGATATATAATCTTATCAACAAGAATGAGGATGAGAGAAGGTGGCTGTCCTCTATGCCTGGCTGGTTTAACGTTGGACAGAGTTGGTGTTTTATCACCACTTTAAGAAGGGTGTCATCATCTAGGTATATAAGAATTACTCAGGTAAACTTCAGTCCAGTTAAGGCCAGGAGGCTTGTGCATTACATAAATCAATGAGTGAGTCCTTACCATTTCTTTAGCTTCTGCAATATGCTCCTTGGTAAGTTAAAAAAAAAAAATTAAAAGCCATATTCCTAGGCGAAATGAAAGGAGACAGTTGAGTGATGATAGTGGCTCCAGTTCTCACCAATAAATTTTATCTTGAGTTATTTCATAATGCTTTTGCTCACCATGTGTATTTATTGACAGTTGCATACAGCCCTGGCGCTGGTTATCATCAAAGCATTGAATATATTAAGAAACCTATCTCAGACCAACAGAGTTTCTAAAGGTTGAAAGAGGTCTATTTAAGAAAAAAAAAACAACATTATTTTGAACTTAAGCTTCTGCTGTCAGAGCATTGATAACAAGTGGAAATATGCTTCACTTTTATTTGCATAAGGATAGTAGTCACTGTTATCCCAATAAAGAACTATTTATTAAATGGGAACTAGAGAGCCAAAGAGAACCAAAGGAACTAAGAAATAGAAGTTACTCTTCAACTTATGTTTGGTTAAAGAATAAATGATTTATTTGAGTAGAGCGGATCAGTGCTTTCTTAAAACTGTTATTTAAGGGGAATTAAGCTAACAGCTACTTTTGTTTATGTACAGCTACGTTGTTATTCTCCAGTATATTCACCATTCACATTTCTTCTTAGAACAGCATAACTAAGTAAACAATGAACAATAGTTAATAGAACATGGAAGTTAGTGCTACAAATGAGCTAACAATCCACGGCCCCATCTGTTAAACACCACTTGAAGCACAAGATATTTAGCATTTATCACTTAGTAGCTGTAAATATTTTCAAGGGAGGCTATTTCCATCATTTAGTTGGAGTAATTGTCTTATAATTCCAATAGCATTTAGTAGCAGGAATGTTTTCTGGAAATTCCATCTGAAGTTTCACTTTCATGTTAAGCCACTTGTATTAGTTTGGTAGATCCATGTTAAATGAACTGTCTACTCTTGCTTATAACAAAGTATCACTGGCTGGGTGGCTTCCACAACAGAAGTTTATTTACTAAACTCTGAAGCCTGGAGTTCTGAGATCAAGGTGTCAGCAGTTTCTCCTGAAGCCTAGCTCTCCCAGGCTTGTAGATGCCCCCTTCTCAGTGTATCATCAGATGGTTTCCTCTCTCTGCAGGGGCATCTGTGGTTCTTTCTGTACATCCTAATCTCCACTTCTGAAGAGGACACTAGTCAGATTGACTTAAGGTCACCCTAATAGCCTCATTTTAACTCAGTTGCTTTTTTAAAGGCCCTATCTTCAAATATAGTCACGTTAGAGTTTCAATATATGAATGGGGTTGGTAAGGCCTCGTTCAGTCCATACCACCACTATTTAACAACTTTTATGTGATTTGATCCTTTGAATATACCCTTCCCTGTATTCTTTTCTATCGAGGAACTATGTATTGTTATTTTTTTTAAGATGAATTTTTATCCTTTCTTTTTCCTATCTTCACTTTTCCCTGTTTTAAAGGACATGTAAAATGATAACTTCCATAAGATTGCATGGGTACAGGTGCTTCAAAGTAAAACTTAGAAATGATAAAAATGTGAGTGGTAAAATTTTTAATTAATTTGAGATAAGGTAGTGACTTTTGTTACCTTAGAGTGAGGAAGAATTCTGTGCCCCCCCTAAAAAAAAAACTCAAAGCAAAAATAGAAAAGATTAACATTTTGAGAGTTTCATTAAAACAAAATTAAGCATTTGTTCTCAGTGAAAAATTATTAAGGCCAAGATAACAGATTACAGTTATTCAAAAGATTGAAAAGTTGTTTTTGGGAGGCCTGAAAATGTTGAGGAGACATATATGTAGAATAAATAATGAATTTCTGTATATAAATTTTTTGGCACCAGTTTATTAGAAAAATAGAATATGCAGTTCCCCGGAGAGAAAACACAAAAGGCTAACAAGCATATCGCAGACATGCTCAAATTCATTTATTAATTTAATAAACAAAGAATTGAAAATGAAAACATGATATGATATCACTTTACATTCATTAGAAAGCTGGGTTATTGCAAGTGTTGGTGAGGATGTAGAAATACAGGAATGTCCATGCACTTCTGGTGAGACAGAGGCTGGCATATCTATTCTGGAGATCACATTGTTTATAATTCATATGAGTAAGTACAGCCTATAACCCACAAATGCCACTCCTAGGAGATTATCATAGAGATTTCTAATGGAAACATGCAAGAGTATTCATGACAGCATTCTTGTGAGTGTAGGGAATTAGAGTTAATCATGGTGTCCATCACTGTCGGAATTGATAAATAAAGTGTAATTAATACACTCCACAGAACTCAAGTAGAAGTCAAAGGCAATGCAATATATCTACATATAAAAACAAGGAGAGAATTTAAAAGTTTAATCTTTATGGCAGGTGCCATTTTCCCTCACCCTCAGAATAAACATGGGGCCATGTGTAGGAGGTGGGGCTGCACAGACACTTGCTACCTAGTCTGCTAGCAGTGTGCCATGCCAGTGAGTTCTCCTAAGGATTCACCCACTCCATGCCTGCTAGCCTCAGCCCTGGGCTCAGAGCAAATTTTGTTAAAGCCATGCACACTGTGTCCAGCTGCTGAGTGCACAGCCATCACCAGGCAGTGCACTTAGCCTTGTGTCCGTCCCCAGCCACCCCTGTGTGGTTGCCAGCTACCATAGTACTTTCGGGGATCTGGCATAGAATTAGTGACTCAGTGCAAATTTTGCTAACACCACCACCCTGCTTACAAGTTACCTAGTGGGCATGACCCCTCAGAGCTGGCCTGCCTGGGTCCCACTGACACCACAGAGAGCAAACACAGTCTACAACAGACAGAGAGTCCATATAGTCATCTGAAGGAAAAGTGACTGAGACACAAAACACATTGGATACTCTCCTGAAGCACTAGGTTCTGTTGCAGGGGACATGGCACTGCAGGACATTCTAGGACCTTCTCTTCATAAACTCACCACTTTCAAGACCAGAAAACATAGCTGACATCCTTAAAGCAATGCAGACAGGCAGACAAAATGAAGAGACAGAGAAATTTACTCTAAATGAAAGAATAGGACAAGGAATGTCCAGAGAGCTAAGCAAAACAGATATAAGTAACTTGCCTGGTAAAGAATTTAAAGCAATTATCATAATGATACTCATTGGACTTGAGAAAAGAGTGGAAGACATGAGTGAGACCCTTAACCCAGAGATAAGGAATAACACAGCAGAGGTAAAGGGCTCAATAAATGAAATGAGAAACATGCTTGATGGAATGAACAGCAAGATGGAAGAAGCAGAGGAAAGAATTAGTGACCTAGAAGACAAAGTAATGGAAAGTAACCAAGTTGAACAAAAGAGAGAAAAAATAATTACGTAAAACAAGAATAGACTTATGGAACACAGTGACTCTGTCAATTGCAACAACATTTGCATTGTAGGAGTCCCAGAAGAAGAAAAAAGAGAAAAGAGGGAAGAAAATTTATTTGAAGTAATAATAGCTGAAAACTTCCCTAATCTTGGGAAGGAAAAAGACATCTAGATCCTGGAGGCACTGTGAACTCCCATCAAAATCAACAAAATCAGACCCACACCAAGACATACTATAATTACAGTTGCAAAATACAGTGATAAAGAAATTTAAGAGCAGCAAGACAAAAGAAAGTAATTTAGAAGAGAAAACCCAGAAGGCTAACAAGAGACTTTACAAAAGAAATGTGCAAGCCAGAAGGGAGTGGCATGATATATTTAAATTCCTGAATGGGGAAAATCTGCAGCCAATAATCCTCTATTCAGCAAGATTATTATTCAGAAAAGGAGACATAAAAACTTTCCCAGAAAAACAAAAAGTAAAGGATTTTATGTCCACTAAACCAGCCCTCCAAGAATTATTAAAGGGGGCTCTTTGGGAAGGAGAGACTAAAAGTGATGGTATAAAAGTAAGAAATACAAAATTATTAAAAATGAATATTTCTGAAAGGAACAAGTCAAAGTTTTTGAGAATAACTTTTTTTTTTACTCAAAAAGTTACTCAGCACTACTGGGTATTTGCCCAAAGCATATAAGAACACTAATTCAAAGGGATACATGCACTCCTATGTTTATCACAGCATTTACAATAGCCAAGATATGAAAGCCTCCCAGTGTCCATAGATGGATGAATAGGTAAAGAACAGGTAGTACATATATATATCTACAATGGAATATTACTCAGCCATAGTAAAGAATGAAATATTGCCATTTGTAACAACATGGATGAAGCTAGAGTGTGTAATGCTAGTGAAGTCAGAGAATACAAATATCATATGATTTCACTCATGTAGAATTAAGGAACAGAACAAATGAGGAAAAGGGAAAAAAGAGAAATAGAGAAAAATCAAGAAATAGACGCCTAATTGAGAACAAACTGATGGTTACCAGAGAAGAAGGAGATGGGAGTATGGGTTAAATAGGTGGTGGGGATTGAAGAGTGTACTTGTCGTGACAAGCCTGGGGTGATGTATGGAAGTGTTGAATCACTATATTGTATGCCTGAAACTAATATAACACTGTATGTTAACTACTTGGAGTTAAAATAAAAATTTAAAAAAAAGTGTAATGCTTAATGGGAAAAAAATGTCTGGTGAGATCTATGGCACAATCAACTTATGTATATTAAAATATATGCACACAAAATAACAATACACATTTTATGAAAACAAGGAACACTTGCCAGTGGATATGGGAATGGAAAGGCAATCATTATTAAAGGGAAAAGACAAATACAATGACAATTCAAAACTGAGGATTATAATATAACCGACTCCATTATCTACACTATAATGTTAAAAAAAAAAAGGAAAACAATTTCCAAGAAATATTTCTGGAGAGTTGAATTTATACTTGGAGGAAACTCCTATAAAATAATATATAAACATTTTCTGGAATGAACACATTATCCCTAATGGAACTTTATATAAAATGGTGACCACCATAACCTTTTGGCAAAGAGATACTTTTGACAGATTAGTCTTTAGCTTCTAAATCACATTATTGAAGTTCTGTCCAGTTGTACACGCTAACCTAGTGCTTTTTATCAACACTCATATTTCGCTTCTTTTGTGACACTAGGTTCAGAGTTTTATCTTTTCTTCTATTTCCTTATTTAACAATAGAGATATTTTTCCATTTCCTTTAGTCTTCATTTTACCTTTAAGTTTTGAGTTTAAGTCACTCAAAATCAATTCAGAATTATTGTGATATCTATCTATCTATCTATCTATCTATCTATCTATCTATCTATCTATCTCATATATATATGCACGTTGGAGATGTAAAACAACCCAGCAAAGAGAACTTGTTACTTAAGCAACCGGGTTAGTTCCTCATACACCGTTTTCTTCCAACAACTAAAATCAACATAAATACATAGATTTCAAATGCACCCAACTTCTCAAAATAAATAAATAAATAAATAAATAAATAAATAAATAAATTCCCATTAGGGACATTAGGGAAAATTTTGCAAGTGAAACTATTTAGTCCACATGTTTCTAACTTTTCTTCTTTCAGTTCTATGTTACATTTATCAGTGGAGTATTTATCCTTAAACACAAATGTGAGTCTTCACACATTCGTGCACCTTTGAAGCCTCTTCATTGCTCAGGGAGTAAAGCCCAGAGTATATCCTTTGTTACTCCCTCGTGTAATTTATCCAATCTTTGTCTCTAGTCCCAACCCCAAAACAGGTCTCAAATTAAGAATTAATAAAAAAGAAAAACTAATCACATCTTCCCTAATGATATTTACCCTATTATAATTGCGTTTCTTCTCTGATAATTGAATCCCTACAGATGTTTTAAACTATATGTGCTACCTCTTCTTAGAGGCATTTTTCTCAGTGGAAATGCCTTATTCTTATTCTGTGTGGGTATTAGTATTTACGTAAAATGCTTTTCTGAACTAAGGTACATTTGCCTTATTTCTGGTGTTATGCATATGAATATAATTGTCTCTACTTCTTCATGACAGTCAACTCTAAAGAAGTAGAAATTATGCTTTTATAATTTGAGTAAGCCCTCTTCCCATACCTAGCTCTTAACCTGCTTTCTTGCAGATCATAAATGTTCAGTAAGTACTATTTGAATGGAAATGACAAAAGTTTAAATAATTTTATAATATTTTCATAGTAAATAGATTCTAAATTCCTACTGGTCATAATCACTAATTGAGTCATGTATCATAATTGAATTAACCAAACCTACCAATGTCTTTCGTGGTGAAGATAGCAAAGAACTTCTGGGACAATTATGAAGATATTGACCATAATAGCCATGGTTTGGGGCAAGGAAGGGGCCATGTATGTATGTGTATCATCTTCACCAGAAGCAATAGCAACAACCATAGAGATGTCAGTACATCACCACCAACCACTCCTCAGCTGGCAGCAGTCATAGAATGTAGTATAGATAATATTTAGCGAGAACTTGCCATAGATCAGGCACTCATATGAAATAATTGGATCATATTAAATAATTGAATCCTCTTAAACCTCCATGAGTAAGTACTATTTTTATCTCCCTGTTGTACAGGACAAAATTAAGATGCAGAAAGTTTAATTACCCAGTGTCATATAGCTAATAAGTGGCAAAGCTGAGCTGTGAACCTAGGCAATATTATCCTACTTTCTGTGCTCTTAAACTCTACACATACCGGTCTTTGTGATGTAATACTTCTTATAAGTTTGATGCCCAAGATAAAGAACCAGGACAATCACATTCTAGTGCACACTGGTGAGACTCTTTCTTTCACTAAGAATATGTGTTTTCCTGCAACCAGGCGCCACTTGAAAAAAGGAAAAAAGGGAGAAGAAATGGTGACCTTTTTGAAGTAAGAGAGACAGCCCTGACTTGAAGATTTAACTTTAAAATTCTGACTCTGGGATTCAAAAGAGACTGAAAAGGCAAAGAAGAAAGTCTGAAAAATGGAAAGACTGGTTTGGCAAATTTGAAGTCCTTCAGCTCCTATGCTGTACCCTATAGATGGGAATGGGGATTAACCAAGAGAGTGACATCAGTTATAGAAAAAAAGTAACATTAATATTTTTGTTAGAATGGTAGAATATGAATCATATCCCTCTCTCCTTAATGAACATACCTATTATATGAAGTAACCTATGAGAACAGTAAAATCACACATGCATTTTATCTGGGTATGATTCTTACTCCACAAATTTCACTCAACAGAAAATACCAGATTTCTTTTTTAATTTGAATCAAATCTACTTGACTCCAAGCCTTAAGCTTCCTATGATTCCAGTGGAAGGGAAGCTTGGAGTCAAGTTGATTTCATGATCCATTACCCATGCAGACAGTCCTTAATCCTCCCTTTAAACTGTCTTTTCACTTTTTCACTCCTTTTATCCCCAAGCCCTGAATAAAAAGGGCAGTTTCCCCTCTTTCTTCTCTTCTTAGGATGCTTTTACACACACACACACACACACACACACACTTTTTTTTTTTTTTTTTTTTTTTGGCCAGAGATGATAGCTTGGTCACTTACTGGCCAGGTTAGTCTATTGCTAGTATTTCAAAGTGATGAAAAACTTTAAATTAATTGCCTAGATAAAAATATGGATACTCCTGAAAAATTAACACATCTGGCAAAACTAGGTCTGCAGTTCCTCCTGAGAACACTAGCTGGGGCAGTGTACTACTGCTCCCTTTAGATGAGGCTTGCAGGCTTCAGGTTTCCTCATCAGGACAACTAACATCTCCCAGGACATTAACCTGCTGGTCCTTGCCAGTTATCACATTTACACTGTTGTCTTCCTAGTATAAGAGAAATATCTCCCTACAGCTATGTCACTGTTGACCATGAAGGCCTTAAGTTTCCCCCTGGTTTAACTAAATTTCATATAGGCTTCTTCCTGGTAATAGGTCTCTGACCTCCTTTTTTTTGAGCTTACTTATTTAGAAAACTTGGTCCTCTGAATTTTTTCTCTGCCCCTCTGAGATGTAAGTCTTCTCCCAAGTTCTTGCCCATTTTTGTAACCTTGGAAGGTCTTTCTCAAAGACCTGGGGGCTATTCCTTTCAAATGTAATAATCAAAAGAATTAGTACCCCTGTATCCCAATCTCTCTGGGATGGTAGGAACCCAACACAGATGGCCTAACCACATAGACCAGCCTTCCCCAATGTTCCCCTATATTTTTCATTAGCTTGCTCCAGCATTTAAGAATCCTCCTACTTTCTGTTTCAGCAAAGTTGACTTCGGTGTCTTTTTCCTGTGGCAACAGTCTTCACCTCTATTGTTATAATCTTGAATAAAGTTTTCCTTTCCTGTTTAATTCCGGTGCAATTTTTCATTGACACTATCAAAAGAGAAGAAAAGTGGACCAAAATTCTAAATATTTTTTTTTTAGAAAATGGAAAAATGTATTCCTTAGTGTAAAAACATTCCTTCATAGATAAATATGCAATTAAATTGAGCCTACGTGGGAAAAATTAAACCCAGTCCAACTTTGTTCACTTAGGTGCCAGCCTGGCTCTGTTGGTATTTGAGAGTGTGACCCCTGGTTTGGACTTTTAAAAAAGCCAGGAAGAGAGGTTATTTTCAAGCATCTTCTGCTTTAGGCCCTGAGAAGCCCCTGAGGCAAAGAAATACAAGGACCTAGTCAGAACGGATGGAAAAATGTAGAGCACAAAACACTGTGAACTCATTCTTTCTGATTTTTCCTTAGCAGAGAAACCAAAACACAAATGAATTTTCCAATAAATTATCCTACCCCACAGTGTTAGTGAAGCACAGTGTTTTCTGCTCATCTTCCCTGTGTTTGTGTCTGTTTGTGAATAATTTACCAAGAGGGATTCATTAGTAGTTTTCTTTCTGTTTTGTAGTTTTTAATAAACACAGGGCACTGTGATTTTTATTTTGATCTGTTGGATTTAAATTACAATATGAATGCTTTAGAACGTGAAAATCAATTTGAAATACATTTAAATGTAGTGAGATTCTTGGATGAAAGGGACTAGACAAACACTGACTCTTTCCAAGACCAGTAGGTGCTTGAATATCTTCTGTGATTTTTAAAATGCCTCCTGTCCTCATTGTTAATCTCGCTGGAATTCTGCATGCTATTCTCCCCTAATCTGTTTTGTAGTGTCATCTTAATTTACATTTGCTATTGCTAAAGGTGTTCTCTAGGAAGGGATGATAAATCACACGTATATTCTTTAATTTATCATTCTCATTATTCAACACGAGTTTACTCACTCAATTTCCGACATATGGAATTTGTTCTAAGGCTTCTAATTCAAAACTGGCCAAATAGGCCACCGCATAATAACTTTATCATTTCTATGAAACACATATGAGTTATCACAGGCACATGTGTGGTCCTTGTTTCTCCAAAAGGAAAAGTCTTATTTGGTCTGTGTTAACCTTATTTATAGAAGAGCTTCTTGGGAGGTGATGACACAACAGATAATTTCTTCTTCATCATTGAGGGATTTTTTTGAAACCTAAGCATCCTTGCACACACTGCGATTCTTAAAGATGCATGCTTAAATGGCAGTGCACCTTGGTTCTGGGAGACTTGCAAAGATCAGGCAAGCCGCATCTTATCTAACTTCATCTTCTCATTATTAATAGGTGCTTGAGCATTGTAACTCATTCATTAGGCACATAAACTTGAATTCAGGTAGATATAAAATGTGCTGCATAGAAGAATTCAGCTTTAAATTGAGATCCCTTTACTTTTTATTGTACAGAATTTAAAACCAAGAAGTAAATTCACCTCACTAGAGCCACGTTGTCTGAAAAGACCATATTTGCTCTAATCAACTGAAGATAAATGCATTTGCCAATGTAAATGTTGATATCTGCTGCTTTTTCTTTAATGCTTAATCTTGAGTAGCATACTAGACATAATTCTGTATTGTTGCATAGGGTGTATTATGGGGAGTTTAGTATATCTAAGTTTCCTTTATTGTTTACCTTAAACTCTAATTAAAGACAACTAATAAAATTGTTTTCAGCACTTTTCAGCTTTAAGTACAGTGGATAATAAATAATCTTTTCTAAATTCCTTTAATTTAGTCATTCAACATTTCTACCTATTGTATGACTATTTAAATATATAAAGCATTAATTAATTTTATATTATTTAAAGTATAAAACCATTCCAAGAAGGACTATTCATAGATAGTCCATCTATAAATACTACAAAATATTACATAAAACATTATTTTAATAAGGCATGAATATTAATATCTGCTAAACTATTTTTTTTAAAGTTTATTTACTTTTGAGAGGCAGAGAGACAGGAGGAGAGGGGGCAGACAGAGAGGGACACACAGACTCTGAAGCAAGTTCCAGGCTCTGATTTGTCAGCACAGAGCCCAACATGGGACTTGAACTCATCAACCATGAGATCATGACCTGAGCTGAAGTTGGACGCTTAACTGACTAAGCCATCCAGGCACCCCTGGTAAGCTATCTATTTTGATGTTCTTTGGAACAAAGTTATTTGTATCAAAATTCAAATGAAAACAAGGAAGACTTCTTAGTCCTCAAGAATTCAAGGCTTCTCAAATAAGAAATATAAGAAAGAGATATAAAGATTGAGAAGGTATAGGAGAAGAGGATTTTTTTCTGATAACTTTTAATTCAGTGGTCTCCAACTATGAGAAGGGCATGTTACCAAATCCCATGTTCGGCTGCCCATTGGTCAAAAGGCCAATACTCAAGAGATGGCTGTTGGTTGGCAAGGCATATGAGCTTTATTCAGGAGGCCAGCCAGCTGGGGAGAAGGCAGACTCTTGTCCAAAAGCCAACTCTGTGTTTCTGCCTAGCCAAGAGGGTTTTAAAGGGACAGAGTGTCATTGATCAGTGAGGGGGTGCAGTAGCCTGAAACGTTTCCTGATTCCATGTAGATTTAGTGGTGCTTATTTTCAGAGGTGCTTGATGTTTGTACAAGAGGTCTGATTCCTGTTCAGTGATGTATGAGGGCTTTCTGTTCTCCTCCTAGAAAGGAATGTAAGATTTATAGATACACGATGAGGGTCAGGAAGTCAATCACATGAACTTAAGAACACATATGAAAGATCACCATGTTAGTTACAAAGGTCAAGGTGGCCTTAATTCCCCACTGTTAATTTTATTCCATATCTATGGTATTGAGGGAGAAGACTCACCTTCTGTAGCTTCTTCAGGCTGATAAAGGGTATATTCAGGACCTTGGGATGGAATATGTTAATGTGGATTTGAAGCATTAATTTATGACTGCTGATGTGGCTTGCTTGAAGTTTTTTATATACACAATGTAGTGAGCTTAAGTCTTAGGTATACGCATAGTACCGCTAACATCAGGGTGAGTCCTAATTTTAGAATGCCTTGTAATGTGGACTTAAATCCTAATGGTATCTAGGAGAAGAGGTTTGTGAATCAATCATATCCTCCCTGGAACAGAGCAGGTAGAAATATAGGGTTTGCTGTAACTAAGTGGCTTGCTGTCTGATTTTATCAATATCGGTTTCTACCTCTGAGGAGGTATTGATATATGTGCAGCAAGACAAATTAACAACAACACAAACTCCCTCTTGCTCAGTTAGGAGCCATACGGTTATCCAGGACAACTTTAGCAAGGGATTCTACTGATTTCTGTGAGTTAGCCAAATATTTGGCAGTTGTATTATCCCCAGTGGTGGAGAGTTTGAGACAGACTGCAAAGCACATGTTATTGGGCAGCAGCTCCCCCACCACAGCAATATATAATGAAAGAAATATTCATCCCCATCAGGGATATTGCCTGGAAGATCACAGTCGGTCTGGGAAATAATTTTAGGGAGGTGGCTCAATGTTTGGTTTTGTTAGCAGGATGAAGGGAGAAGGGGATCACCAGGGTGGCCAGACGACACCGTTTGGGTTAAAAAACTTTGTAATATGGTCTGTGGCCATGACTAATTTGCAAATAAAGACAAACCCAAATAGAGCACAAAGACAAAATGTGGAGACCTCCTCAGGTCTTAGAATCAGCTCAGTAATAGAGCAGCTAATTCCATCCAATTCCTGCCCACCTGAACTTGGCTATGGATATTGTCCATAGCCAGAAAGAAAACAGACTATAGTTTACACATAGGGAGTTGCTCCCTTTTGGGAGGTGGTTTCACATGATAGCTAATTGAGGAATATATGCCTGCTGTGTCCTTTGAAGATTAACTCTTTTAGTTCAGTAATTGGAGGGATCATAACACACTGGGTACCTCATGATCATTTTGGAAGAATCTAACTATTCTAAGCCTATACATTAGTATTTGGGCCTTTGTAATTGGAAATCAGTTGCCTTCAGGTGTTATAAATAGGGTGGGCCAAGAGGTCTCCATGGTCCAGCATCCACTGAGCTTTTGGATGACCTATCCAGCAATCAGTAGAACATGTACTATAGCCAAATTCGGAGTTACCTGTATGAGTGCATTGTCTTTCCAACCTAGGGAGAGAGAAGACATCATTAATATGGACCACAGAACGAACATAGTTGTCATAGGTTTCCTTTCCTAAAGAGGTCTTTTAAATCTTGAATAGGATGGCTTTCCCAGCAGGGACTTTCAGTGGCTTCTTTGTCATCAGTAGCTAGAACCCTCCTCATTCTGGTATAGTGTATCCGTGGCTGATACCTGAAAATTTTAGAGAGGTATGATGGTTAGTCAAACATCATAACACCCCATCCATTTCTCAGCCAACTTTTGATCAGGCTCTTGATTTTTACAGGTCTTTTATAATAGTACTCTGTCTCCAGGCCTAGAAGGATGAAGTGGCTCATCTGAAGCATACATAGACCTGGAGAGGACAAACTTGTGCAAACAGTTAATACCTGACTCAAATGTTGTACATACTGTTTAATCTTACTTTCATTTTCTAAGTCTAAGGGTGCTGTCCCTAGAGCCTAGGTTTAAAAGGGTCTCTCAAATACAATCTCAAAGGGCTTAATTTTAGCCCACTTTTGGGGGCAATCCTAATGCAGAGAAAGGAAATAGGTACAATCTTATCCCATTTCAGGTTAGTTTCTTGACAGCTTTTAGTCAAAGTCTTTTTCAATGTATGATTCATCTTTCCCCCATTTTTCCTGTTGATTGAGGTCTCCATGAAGGATGCAATTTCTGGATGATCTGTAAAGCAGCATTTACTTTATATACCACCTCACATAGAAAGGCAGGCCCATTATCACTCTGAATAGTGCTGGATAAACCAAATCTAGGAATAATTTCCTTCAGCAAGAGTCTTACAATATCTGGACTTTTTTCTGTTTAGGTGGGAAACACTTAAAACCATCCCGAAAAGATACCTACAAATACTAGTAAATATTTACAATTCCAAGTAGTCCTAGGAATGTGGGTAAAGCCTATCTGCTAATCCTCAAAAGGACATTCCAATTTATATTGTATCCCTTGACCTGGTAAGTGTCTCTCATTGTTTGGATTATTCTTTGCACATACAGTACATCTCTGGGTGCCTGTGTGGGCCATTTCCTATAGATAAGTCTCCTTCAAATGAGGCCTAATAAAATCCATTAAAGCATCCTTCCCATAGTGTGATCCTTCATGCAGATGCTTTAAGACTAGATTCACTATCAGGGCATAGGTAATACTATCTATTCAGGTAATAGTATTATCCAGTGGGAGTTCATTTTCCACGAAGCAGTGGGGTCTGTTTGAGTAAAGCCCCATTTTTGTGTGTGTTCTCTCTTCATCTTATTGCCTGTACTGGGGTTTAAAGGCAGAGAGATCCACTCAAGGATCTCTCGAGTGTGAGTTTTTGGCCACTATTTTGGCTGTTGCATCTGCTAACCAGTTACCTCTTGATATTTGAGAATTCCCCTTCTGGTACCCTGGGTAATACATAATCACTACATCAGCAGGAAGATAGATAGCTTCTAATAATCACAGGATTTATTGGGAATATTTAATGTCATTGTTGGGGAAGATCAATAAACCCCTCTCTTTCCAAATTGTCTGGTGTGCATGAGTTATCACAAAAGCATATTTTGAGTCGGTATAAACATTTACCTTTTCCACTTGTGATAACTCCAGGGCCCATGTTAGAACAATCAGTTCTGTCTTTTGTGAGGAGGTAGTTGGGGGGAAAGCATGTGCTTTTATTATCTGAACCAGTGTGACCACTACATATCCAGATCATTGCTTGCCATTGTCCATGACACTATTACCATCTGTAAATACCCATAATCTGGTGCCGGCAGTGGTTGATGGAGGAGGTCTGACTGGCTAGAATATACTGCATCAATGATCTTAACACATTCATTCTTACTTGAGGTGGTGTTCAAGTTATCAGGTGGCAAAGTTGCTGGATTCAATGCTGTTGTTGCTATAAAGTCACATTTGGATTGTCTAACAATATAGCTTGCTATCCACTCATTCTTGTAGCTATTAGCCAATATCCTGTTTCTGTTCTAAACAGGTTAATATTTGATAAGGCACATACACCATTATCTCTTGCCCAAGTGTTAACACTTCATCTTGTTAACATAACATCTTGTAGTATGTCACAAATACCTGCAACAGCCCTCCAACAGGGGAGCTATCCTTTGGCTGTGGGTTCTAATTGCTCAGAGAAATAGGCCACTGACTGTGGACTATCCTCAAGAATGTGTATGAGGACCCCCAATCTGTGACCTTGCCTTTCATGTATGTATAGCTTAAAGGGCTCTTTAGGGTTTGGTAATCCTAGAACTGGGGCATTTGCCAATTTTTCCTTTATTGTCTCAAATGCCAATTGATATTCCATAGTCCAATTCAAGGCTCCGAATCCAATTCTCTTAGAGCTTCACATAAAGCTTACTATCAAACCATAATTTGAAATTCAGATCTGACAGAAACCAGCGATTCCCCCAAACTCATAGAGTTGTCACTGGTTTCTGGGGGTTTGTAGAGCTAAAACTGTTTCTTCCCCCCACCCCCCACCCCATCAGTGAGGATACATTGTCCCTGACACAGCTGAAAGCCAAGATAAACAATCTCTTATTTACAAATTTGGGCCTTGTATGCTGGCATTTTATATTTGCAGTCTGCCAAATGATTTAAAACCAGAATAGTATTGTCTAGACAAACTTCATAAGTGGGGGTGTCAATTAACAAATGATATACATGTAATAAAGTCCCATCAGCTAATTTTATCATCCTCAAATCCTTTGCTAAGATTTCACCAAAAATAGTGGGGCAGGGGTGATTTTTAAATCCTTATGGTGACACCATCCAATAGTTTCAGGAGGTGGTTCTGATTTCTAAGGGTCCTGGCATTCAAAAGCAAACAACAATTGGGCCTTCTCTGTCGGAATTCAGAAATAGGCTTCCTTTAGATCTAGTACAATCAACCATTCATAATCACCAACTATTACAGTTAGTGTGTATGGATTGGACAAAGTCAGGCATGTCTTGTATGGCTTAATTAATGGCCCATAAATCTTGTACAAAATGGTACTCATGAGTATTTTTTTTTTGGAAGAATGGTTGTATTTATCGTATGGCCTTCAAGCTCAAATTAAGCCATATTTCAAGAACTTCTGCAAGTTGGCCTGTATATCTTCTAGAACTTCCTTTTTTTTAAAGGGTACTGCCTTTTCCTAGGGATGGTAAATCTCCTCTTTCAAGTCTGTTCATACAGGTGTCACATCTTTTGCCCTCCCTACCACTCTATCTGCCCAAATCACTTTACTTACTTGTTTATTGATTTCAGGAGGGAATGGGTCTGCTTCTGGTGTCTTAACCTGAGTTAGAACAGCTTGTAATGGGAGCACTTTACCCGGAGGTACTTTTATTTGTAGGTGCTTGTTTCTTTGGAGAGAGTTACCTGAGCGTTTAGTTTACAAAGCAAGAATTGCCCAGTAAGATCAGACATTCTGGCATAT